>NW_022900933.1:27713715-27737772 GCF_012274545.1 Fukomys damarensis | reverse complement strand
CAGAGAGAGAGAGAGAGAGAGAGAGAGAGAGAGAGAGAGAGAGAGAGAGACGGAGTGGGGGAGAGGGAGGGGAGACTCCCCAAATAAAGTTTTGCGTGTGCTAGCATGAGTCTTCCTTTTGGTTGTCTTTCCAATTAGAAGTTGCTGTCATCGCTATAGCACTACCTCCCTTAACCCGTGTCTTTGCCCTTTTAAATTCTGCCTCTTGTTCTTAATCTACATCAAAGAGTCCCTCAGATCTCACAATAAACAGTACAAAGCCAAATGCAGGGCTGCTTCTTGATGCATTTGCTTCCTATTACATGGCTCGAATTACATAATGCAAGTTTCCTCCATCCTGTGTTTTACAAACACATTTAACTTAACAAGCTTCTTAAACAGAGTCGTAAAGTTATTCACTGCAGTTATCCGGAAAGAATATCTCTGGAGCAAAGAAAAGCTGTTCTTCCCTCCACACCCACGCACAGCCTGAGATGCTCAGGGATATGCACGCTCCTTCGCCTTTTCCAAGAATTTCGCAAGATGAACTTTCGCAAGTTTTTAAATTTATCAACATACAATTAGCTAAAAAGTGGCCACAAAAGCTTTCATAACTTGTAAGACTCTCCGTTCTTAATTTACACTTTAGTGAACTAGATCTTGATGTGTGAAGGTCACAGGGTTTGGAATCTAGCCGCCCGGATTAGCCGGGGACTCTCAGCACAAGGTAAAATGGACTAGTGAGGTAGAATTAGGAGAAGAAGACAATATATGCGAGAGAAACGTTACGTGATTTGTAGTTGGAGAATCGTTTCCTAAGGCAATCAAATCTACTACAAAGCAGATATCCTTAAAAAACAGGAAGTCATTATATTATCTGAGTTCGTAGGATCAGAAGTCTAAAATCAAGGGGTCCACAAGGCTGCACTGCCTCCAAAGTTTCGAGAAAGAAGCCTTTCTTGCCTTTTCCATCTTCCAGTGGTCCCAGGCATTCCTGGAACTCCATCCCTCCACCCTCTGCCTTGTCCTCACATGGGTTTCTCCCCTATGTATTTCATTTTGTATTTTATAAGAAGTCTGTAATTGGATTTAGGGTCCTTGTTAATCTAGGCTGATCTCATCTGGAGATTTTATCTTAATTATGTCTTCAAAGATGCTTATTCTCAACGAGTCCCATCCTGAAGTTCTAGGGTTGACATGAATATGTATTTTTGAGACCTAATTGAATCTACTACAAACCTGTTCCTGTTCGTAGTTACAGTTTTTTCCCTAATTGTCACCATTCATTACAGTTACAGAATTAAAAATAATATTTATTGCATGAAATCATAGATATTTGTATTTATACATATATGTATTTGTGTTGTGTGTCTAAGTGCACATTTGCAATAGTTTGGATCTGAAAGTCCTTTCCAAGGCCTGTGTGTTAAGGGCTTGGTTCCAACCCATGGCTACTGGGAGGTGGTAAAACTATTAAGAGGTAGGACCTAGTGGAAGAAAGTTAAGTCCTTAGAGGCTTTGAATGTGATATTAGGATCCTCATTCTCCCTTTTCCTCTTTGCTTCCCGACTGCTATGACATGATCAGGTTTGCTATACCACCCGCTCCCTATCATGATTTTCTGCCTGGCCAAGGCCTAAAAGAAATGGAGACATCTGACCATGGACTGAAACATTCCAAGGTATGAACCAAAATAAACCTTCCACTTTTTAAAGCTGATTAGCTCAGGTATTTTGTCAAAGGCACACAAAAGTTACTAACAGTACCATAGTACTTTCTTGGTCAAATTGAAAGGTAGCAATCAAATATCAGTTCCCATACAATTTTTTTTAAGTCTTCAAGGTAGCAAAGGCAAGACTCCAACTTTGGAAGTGATTAGAAAACTGACCCCAAATTTCTGATCCTATTTCATTATCTGCACATGAAAGGATTTTTGATTTTTACATGTTTGATTTTATAAGAATTTGCACTTTTAAAAAACAGAATACCTGGGAACTTCTTAACTTCTTAACTCCTTTTGGAAAACCCAAATCAGATTTTCTTTCTTCTGTTTTCTACAGAAAAAAAAATTGTCTTGGACAAATTCAATGGATAAGATTTCAGGTATGCAACGTGGGCTCAATTTGAAGGAAAATGACAAAATTAAATACTATATATGAATGAAAGGAATGATGGATGAAGAGTATCAATGAATATATCTACAAAGTACATAATGTTTTACAAAGTGCATAATGTTCCTCATATATCTTGAGTGAATTCATTTCCTTCCTAAAATGGCCCTTTCTTAGGACTCCAATATATTCAGGAAAGAGGAAAATTTCGAAAATTTCTTCAGTTGTGGTCAGAATCATGGTTGTAATATTAGTAGCAGCAGTAAGAATTATAATATTAGAAGTAGTCAAAAGCAGTACAATAACAGCCATCTTCTTTTTGGGTATTAAATGTGCTAATGCATAAGGCTAATTTATTAAGGTCTAGATAATACTAATTATTTTCTGCACAAGTGATAGTCTTCATTTTGCAATAAAAGCTTAACACCCATTGGTTAAGTGGAGATATCTTACTGATCTGATTAGTAACTTGATTCTTATCTGTAAGTTTCATTTAGTCAAGAAATGAAGCTCCTCCATCCAAAATCAGACCTCAGAAGTGTATGAGAGCTAAACTTAACCTACAGGTAGCTTAACGACTATCTCATGTTTGAATTTACAAGTTTTAGTCTGATAGGCCGTCACCATCCCTGCCATTCATTCTTGCCTCGCAGCTGAGTTCTTCACAAACTTATGTTACATAACTGGAAGTCAGTGTGCTTGAAGTTTTGGATGAGTGGGTCGGAACTGATGAGCTGTATGCAGGAATGGGAGCGAGCCTCATTTCTTCAACTGTAAGGCGATGAGGATGCCTAGAGTTCAATCATGGAATGTAATTGTTCAGATTCTAATGAGATATATGATGCTAACTCACAGAGTTACTGTGCTAAATCTGGAGTGACTGGCATCTGCCTGCAGGTGCCCTTTACCAACCACCACATGTACTCTACCCTAAAGCCCTTCTACTGCTTTTGTTCTTTTCAAATGTATAATTAAAGGATTGCTCAGAGAGTTACTTGAAGCTTGCAATGTAAAGCAAATATATAAAAATTATAGATCCCTCACAGAGTCCACATCAAGTGAAATAAATCAAAGCTTTCTTCTAATCACATTTATATGTGAAAACTTGAAAAACCATTATGAATCCTCACGAGTGTAGCTGTGCCAAGCATACTCTCTGCATGCCTCTTGCTGCTCTTGTTGGATAGTAGTGGAATAGAATGGACTTGTGCTTTGTTCTTTTTTCCTTTGTTCTTAGAAAATGCTTTATTTCAAATGCACACTGAATTAGCATACTCCTGACATATACCTGAATTCCGTTATTATAAACGTGTGAATGAACAGGAGAGAATGGGAATTTGGGTCAAGAAAGTCTTGAAAATATGACCTAAGACAATTTGTTTCACTGTGGCCATATAAGTCAGCATTTTCCTATTAGGGGAATCGAAACTTAACATTTTATTTTTGGATGCGTTTGGGGCTGAGTAATAAACTTTATTAAAGAAATCCCCAAAATCATTAGTAACTCTTGAGTAGCAACTTTCCTACAATATTTATATTGATGTAACACTTAAGAAATGATTTGCTCTCCCATTTTGTTATTAGGTCCTTATTTTATTCTTGTACAAAATTAAAATGTATGTACAATATTTTAGTAAATTAAAGGGGATGATTAAAAGATGATTCAGATGAGGCATGATTTAAAATCACCTTAAAGGAAATATTTGTTAAGGATATTTTGTATTTTACAAAGATAAACTAGAAGCAAAAGCCATGTGTATATTTAATTCAGGTAAATTATTCTGAAATAAAATGAGGCTTACCTGAGCTTTTTCAATTGCTTTTCCATTAGCAAGCAGCTGATGTTAAAGTATAATTTTCAAAAGAAAGTATGACCCAAATATGTATAGATTGACTCTGAAAATGATTCCTGTGAATTTCATATAGAATAAACATATAACAAAATTTAACTCATTAATAAGAGAACCAGAAGATTGGTAAATCTGGAAAGTGTTTGAGGACAGGGGTGTATAAAGCCACAGTAAGAAGGCATACTGAAATATTTCATCAAGTTAGGGACAGGACTGGTAAAGTCTTCTACTGTGTAGTGTTTGCGTTTTCTTCTCTATAAAACTGATGTCATTTTACATTTCTTTTTTTTCTTTTTATTGAGTTTATTGGTACAATAAAAATATATGTGTTAACATGTAACCTCATAGAGTCTAGTCCTTAATCAATATAAAGTTAAAAAAAAGCAAAGTAAAGGTAAGTATCCTTAGAAAATTAAATATTCCTTGGAAGTGCCTATTAAGCAACATCATAGCATGAGACTTAAAGAATGTGCAAAATATTCATATTCTTCCTTTTAAAGTTATCTTTATGCTTCTTTTCAAGTTTAGGATACCATGTCTGTAGTCCTTCGTTGATCACACATAATCTGAAAAGTTTATTTTTGATTATAAATGTTTGATCTTGTTCATGTTTTGATGGGTTAACTTACAGAAATGGAGCAACAAATGTTAGTTAACTAGATTGGTCTATCTGATGTTTAGAAAATCCAGAGACCCTTAGGGGTGAGCAAGTACTGATGCTACAGAGTTAACTTCTGACTGGAAAATTCAGAAGAAATTTCAGGATATATTTTCAATAATATCGATTATTCCTGAAAGCTTTTAAATGAATTTATCCTGCTGCACCATCCATCCCAAAGCCAAGAAAGCAAACCCAAACCTGAGCCATTCATGGCTGCATCTGTGTCTCCTGTACATTGGGCAAATTTCCTTCTACTCAAATTTTGCCAAATCTGAGTGTTCTGTTTCCCCAGAAGGGCAGAGATCCTGTAAGACACAGCAACTAATATCTCAGTTTCCTGGGAGTTGCTCATATGAAGTACAATCCAAACTCTTCAATGATGCATTTGTCATATCTAATTACAGTAAGATTTATTCTCCAATAGATGGCTGCAGATGTACCCATGACTGCAGAGTCAATTGTATCCTGGAAAAAGAAATTCGGGTAGAAAAAGTGCATTTCTAAGTAAAGTAAGAGAACTGAGAAATACACAAATACACAGACTTTGTGTGCCTCTGTGTGTGTGTGTGTGTGTGTGTGTGAGAGAGAGAGAGAGAGAGAGAGAGAGAGAGAGAGTTTGGGCACACTACCTTACTCAGTGTTATCCATATATCCAAAGATTACTCACCATTAACCACATTACACATTAGTTAAAGGGTTAAAGTTAGAGTGATCTAGGGATTTGGAAATGATAGTTCTTCAGAAAAAATTAAAAACATAAATAATATAAAATATTTTCAGAACTATAAATTTGACATATATTTCTCTAAATTTAAAACATTATATGAAAATACTGTTATTTTACCTGAGCAGTAAATAAACATGAAAACTTTAAGAGATTCACATTTACAATGCCTTCATAGGAAAATAAGCCCAATATTATGGTATTAGAAAAATCTTTTTAAGAACACTTAGAAAATGTGAATATATATTTGTATTATATACAACAATTACAGCTGTTTTTGAACCAATATTACAAACCAATCCAAAGATTCATCTTGGTTAGGTAGTCTAACATTCTTGTGAAAAATGCTCCTGAGCTTTTATTTTCTGTAAAAAAAAGGTCTTTCCCCTCAATATCCAGCATAGTTATGGTATTATAAATTCAGTTTTCTTATTTATTTATTTATGGTTCTGGGAGGATTAGATTCATGCAAACACTTAGAACATGTCACCTTTATTTTGAGAGTTTAAAATATAATTTGATAAAATAATATTTTAATTTCCACAAGGAGAATTATGCAGTTCACTCTGTTACAGACACATAGAAATACTGCAGCTCCTATTGTAAACTTCTGGAGAGGTCAGAGTTCAGACTGCAGAAGGAAGGCCTGCTGCCCAGTGGGTAGAAATTCTTCAGAATTTTTCCTTTAGTTCTGTTTCTCTATAGACAATCAGATAGACAAAGTGAAAACTAACGCACTGAGTTAGGTGTGCACAGATTAATCGACCTGACTGAGAATGATGGAACAGGAATGCAACAGGAAAACAGAGTCAACAAGTGAGGAGCCCTTAAGCAGCTCTTGGAGTCCTCACTCCGAAAATTTCCTTTAATTGTCTCTGGCAGTTGAATCAATGTTATCATGTCAGTGGGACATCCTCCAAAACTACTTATGTGTCAATCTCAAAAAGTTAAAATATGAATCGTATAAATATTAAATAAACGTATGCCAGGATTAATTTAACTTTTTGAGTAGAAGTATTAAAATGGGAAAGCTGATCCAAAAAGCCTTGAGAGAGTTGGGGTACACATAGACCACCAGGAACAATGTACTGAATGTGTTTACTAAGTTAAAGGGAAAACTGGTCAATGTCCATCCATTTGTCTATTTCCACATCTTTAATAACTTTTTCATAATATTGGACAATGAGAATGAAATCCAGACAGAGCCAAATTTTTCTAGAGAAGATTAAAATCTTTTGATGCTTGGGAATAATAATTTTGGATCACTAAGGATTTAACATTTTCTTTCTTCTAAGTACTCTATATTATCAAGAAAGTGGACAGTTCTATACAGTATATAAAAATTGGACGAAAACCTTGAAGTGATAATAGTTTCATCCTCAACAACATCTTCTCTTTTTATAGCAAGAACTTCAGAGTGCCTGGAAAGTGTTCAGGGCATATTTACTTGTCTCTAGTCCCCCTTCTGCCACTGGAACTTTTTATAATTAACTCCCTCTGAAAATTTTATGCCAGCTTTGATTCCACTCTACATGCTAAAAATGCTTACTTATTAAGTGTATGTAATAAATCTAGGGCAAGTGTATTTAGTTGCAGAAAGTGAAGCTATTGCCATAAACAAATATTTTAAGTGTCAATTTATAGAATAAATTTTCTTCAGAACAACTTTAAATGATCTCATTAGAAACTTGTTAAACCTCACAATGTCTCACACACCCACTCACATCAACACACATGGAAATCCACCCAGACAAACCAACTCAAAATTCACTTAGACTTAAACCAGCTATTTTTATTTTATTTTGTATACACTATTTCCTCAACTCTGGAGTTTATAATGAACACCTGCTATTTGATTAATTGGATGTGATATTAGCTAACTTCTAGGAGTTTCTCTTTATTTCATTTTGATCTCCTTCAACTTCTGACCTTGTTTGATATGCTATACAGAAATGTAAAAAAATTACCCAGTAAAGTCCCTAAAACACCTGCATGCTGTTTCAGCTTGATTTCAGGCAGCTGATGCTGATTATCACAAGAACACTAGCTGGTTTGTCTCAGATTTTGTGAGTAACACATAGAAATTAGAGTTGAAAAAGACCAGTTGGGTCACCCTTCAGTTGTCTTCTTATTGTCCCAATGAGCACGTTTTCCAGATTACTCAAGTCACAGAATGAAACCAATATCTTGTGAATATATTTGTCTTACATAAGGGCAATGTAGAGAAGTATTCTCAAATTAATACAACCTGTTTCTGAATTTATTTCTATTTCTCCTCATTAGATTCCTTACAATGTTGGTGTCACTCTTACCTGATGAAGTCAGACCTTTCTGCCATTTGAAAATGCAAGATTAAGATTCCCTAAAAAAATTTGAAATCAGAAATGCTCTAACATCTGAACCTTTTTGAGTGTGGCATGATACCACAAGTGGAAAATCTCATGAGCAAAATTATTAAAAGTATTGTATAAAGTTAGCATCAGGCTATGTGTAAAAGGTGCATAAAACAAACGAATGTCATATTGGACTTAAGTCTCATCCTTGAGATATCTCATTTTGTGCATACAAGTATACTAAAATCTCCCAAAGCTTCAAATCCAAAAATACTTCTGGCTCTAAGCATTTTGCCTATAGACTCAGTCTTTATCTTAATGTTTGCTTAAGTATGTGACATATACTGAAATAAGTACCTGAGCTCACAATTTGGTCAATACTGACATGCATTTCCACTCCTAAAATACTTCCAAAGAAAATAAATTTTAAGGGCCAGGGATTTAGCTCAGTGGTTCTACCTACCACCTGCATCACAAGCACAAGGACCTGAATTTGATCCCCATACCAGAAAAACAAACAAACAAACAAAAAAAAACAAAGGAAAATAAATTTTAAACTTACATTATTGCATGCCTTAAGAATGTGTTCCCTATAAACATGGGTGTGCATACTTCTCTGTGATGTGATTCTTTTAGTTCTTTTGGAAAGACACCCAGCAGAGGGATGGCTGGGTCGAACGGAACCTCTAGTCCAAGCTCTTTGAGATATCTCCATATTGATTTCCATAGTGGTTGCACCATTCTGCACTCCCACCAACAATGGAGAAGGGTTCCTTTCTCCCCATACCGCGCCAACATTTGTTATTGTGTGATTTCTTGATAGCAGACATTCTTTGTGGGGTGAGGTGGAATCTCAGTGTTGTTTTCATCTGCATCTTTCATTCATAGGAAAATGGATACATGTTGAAGATATACTCCTAAGTGAAATAAATAAGTCACACATGTGCAAATACTGAATAGTTTCCCTGGTGTGAATAATCTGCAATAAAACATAAGATCCTAATAAGACTACTGTCATTTAGAAATGAGAAGAAAGGAGCTAAAGGTGTAGGGAAGGTGGGATTGGTACGGGAAGGGTACTAAGGGAAAAGAAAAAATGTGAGATAATGAAAAGATGGAAATAAAGTGTTTGTAGATGGGGAGGGGAGGAGGGGGTGAAGGGAGGGCAGGGGTAAGGGGAAAAAATGAGAATCAAGACTTTTCATGTAGAGGTACAAGATCCCAACAATGAATGTAACTGTACTGTATCCCTAAAATGTGCCAATAAACTCAATTAAAGCTGAAAAAAAAAAGAATGGTTCCAACATTTAAAATGAATGTGTAACTCACCAAATTTTGCTATATGCATGGGTTAGAGTATTTGGGGCCATTCTGAAGCCTCTCAAAACTTATAGACTGAAAGTTTCTAGGTTGAGAGTTTCAAATCCAACTGACTAATTTTCTATGTCCCTTCCTAAGAGGGAACTTCCTCTTGTAGGTGGCATGGCTGAGCCAGGACAGTGTGATTTTTCTGAAGAAGCCCACTTCCCATTGTATTAGTCATTTTTCTGTTTGACTTTTCCATTGATTTTGCTTGATACTTTTCTCATTAATGGCCACTTTTATGAATTATGCAGCAGTTTGAGGACACTTTCATATGTCTGTGAATTCAGTCAGTGGCATATTTTTTGTCTTGTCTGGAGGGATCAGGGACTTTTGACTTCACATTCTCTCAGCATGGAAGCCTTTCAGAAAGTTTTGCCTGGAACTGTAAAGCTACTCTGATGCAGACTTCTTAGAGGACAGAACCAGAGCAGAATGCTCACATAAAAATGCTAGGTTGGTTAGTAATCACATATAGTACTTAGTTAGCAGTTTTTGTTTCCCAAACACTTTACAAACAACAACTAAATAAACCTTTCAACATCTCCATTAAATAGATAAATAAGCATTATTATCTTTGCATTCTATTTGGTGGAAGAAAAAATCCTTATTGGTTTATAACTGCAGGGGGAGATTATTTCAGAGTAATGACTCCAACTTCTGTGTCTGTAAGCCAGCTTCTGACTCTGTGTGTCCATTTTTCTTTCTGAGGGAGCTGATTAATTGGTCCTCCTGTCGACCATTGTGAAAGTGCAGTCAAAGCTATTTCTCTTGTACATTGTAGGTTCAAAGAGTTTCTAAGAGATGAGTGCCTGGGAAGTTTCCATCAGAGGGCTGACTTTGGGAAGAAAAAAAACAAACTTGGAATCTATGAAGTTAGCTGAAGAAGCCTGTCTCAGTGAACAAAATCTCCCTCGGTTAACATGAACGATTTCTTGCAGCCACTGAATTAAACTCTCCCCCAGGCCTGGTGGAAGGTGGCACGCTGTTGGCATTTGGTGAACTTCAGAAATGACAACTCTTCTAGCAGTTAAGCATCTTTCCTTTCTTCTTTTCTCAGGTGTACAGAGAATCACTACCTGGTCTAGCCTCAGGGCAGATTTTTAACATATTTTCTACTTGCTCTTTTTCTGCTATACATTTTCTTTATCTGCAAAGGATTTCTTTATTTGAATTGAATATATGTGGACATACTTTCCTCATAAGTGGAATACAGTTCATTCATAAAAGTTCTCCTGGCGCAAGGTAACCATTATATGTCACCTTTTATCATTTGAAGACTTTGTGTTTAAAAACTTCAAAGTATTTAAGTTCATATTTATATTTTTCCATTTAAGCTAAAAGCCTTCTTAAGATGAATAAAGTCATAAGTTGAGGGTGCTGATTTGGCATCAAACTATGTCACCAAATTGGTTTACTCCACAAGTCTTGGTCTCTCAAAGGTAAAATGGGATCATTGACGACGACGCCTACCTGGATTGTTTGCTAACGGGATGGCGGGAATGACATGTTTGACGTAGGAGCACAGGGGTGAGACGACGAAAGGGCTTATGGGTCTTGAGTATCATCTCTGTCATTATCACTATCATCGTCATAGTCATCATCATGACCTGGAAATGTTATGATTTAAAAACAGAAATGCAGATTTGTCCTAGGAGAGATTGTAACCATACCCCTGACATTAAGTAAAACCTTTAATATCTAACTTAGGTTTGATTGTCCCACCCCTAAAAACTGGCTCTGCCATAATTGTAACAGGATAAGAGGCTTTTGGAGTTCAGAAACATAATGACATTATGCTAAGTGAGACTTTAATGGAAAATGTGAAAAAAACTCAGGTTAGTTAGAAGCAAATGAACTTGCTAAATGTCTGTGAAGTTCTAAGATCCAGGAGCAGGTAGAGAGGAGCTTCAGGCTGTGGCAATTGAGAAAATAAATGCCTTACATACTCATGAACTGCAGGAGGAGGAGGGAAGTTTCTTTACAGAGCTTGGACAGGCACAGCGGGTCACCATCATCATTAACATGCACAACGCCCCCATCTCCTGTGTTCTCCCAGAGCGCCACCGATATCAGAACTGAAATCACACTAGAACTGATAACACCGCACTGAAGATACACAAAATAAAGGAACTTAAGGCTATTTGGGATATCAAAGTACCTTTTTTCTTAGATTAGCCAAGATAATGAATAAACTTTGCAAGACTTTAGATTTTTGAGTAAGCTGGTAGGCACTTGGGTTTCTTGTTGTTTGTAAGTCATTCTTTCTTTTCTTTGAATATGCAATTAAAAAAAATTGACACAAATATAACTGTATCTGAAACAGGTGCATTATGGTTTTACGTAGATCTAGAGTTGTACGTTTTGTATTGTGCATTTAGGAACTAAAATAAATCAAAATAGACATAAAGAAAATTGTATAAAAGATCTAAAATATTGCTTGTTTTTCCTGGTCTTATTCCAGAGTGGTGAAATTCTTTGTAATTACAAAAGCAATATGGGAACACTTTCTCATTATGAATAATTTAAAATACAGAGATGTGATTAGAACAGAATATCAAAATACTCTTTAACCTATTCCCACTTCTACCCTTGAGGTAGCTACCATCAATCACTCTATGTACTGTGAATGTTTTGGTAAGTATGTGTGTATATAAATACATGCAGCATCAGTAAGATATTATACACATTATTAAAAGATGTTTTGATAATTTCATTATGGATCTTGAAGTCATCTTTAAGTTAATATATTTAGACCACTACTTAGTGCCTTAAAATATTTGTACCATAACTTGTTTCCTAGTAGTTTCTATTTTTCCTCATATTTTGCTAATTTAATAAATAATACAAGAACAGTTTTATGTACACATCATTGAGCACATATAGATTTGCTAGGTCATAGCAAAACATAGTTATAATTCATATATATTATATATATATATATGATATATACGAGAGAGAGAGAGAGAGAGAGAGAGAGAGAGAGAGAGAGAGAGCGCAAATTGAGAGAGAGAGAGAGAGAGAGAGAGAGAGAGAGAAAGAGAGAGAGAGGGAGGGAGAGAGCTACATTAACTCCTAAGAGACTTAACCAATGCAGGAGACTGTAATATTGATTATGTGCAAAGCAGGCTGTAATAAGTTAGCCCCACAATTGGTGTGTTTATAGATGTGAGTCCAGCCAAAGCCTACATGCTGAGGTCAGAGTAACTCACAACCAAATTCTATTCCTACAACTGAAGCCTTCTTACTAGAAGGACAATTTTCTAATTACCACAGAATATTTTGTGTTTTCTGTTCCTCATTTGAGAATGCTTTGTCTTGTCCTTTAAGAGGTTTGGTTGTATTGATTTCTATAGAAACTGTACAACCGTGTGTCTTCTCACATAGTCCTGCCTTTGCATGAGGCTCATCTTTACCCCAGTTGATTATCAATAAAAATCAGTGGCTTGGACTGCCAGTGCCTTTGTCAGTTGAACTGGCATTGGTTGTCCTGGCGCTCCACTTTCTTTCCTAGTTCTCTTTTAGTTTGATTTTTCAAGCCTGTGTCATACACTGGGCAGAAGACTGAAACAGAACTGCAGGGTTCTCTTTAATTCCATGAGTAGAGCTTGACATCAGAGAGAGAGAGAGAGAGAGAGAGAGAGAGAGAGAGTGAATATTATTGGGATTTAATGACTTTTTATTTTCCCACAGTATTTACAGGATTGACTTAGGATCTTCATTGCTAGTGATCAAAGGAATGTTTGTGAAATCAATGCAGGCTTTGTAATATTTTTTTCTATCTCTTTTATAATAGATTTTACCCTCTTATAAATAGGATGATAATATGTTTCATTTGCATTTTACCAGGCTTTTAAAAGAGAAAGCCAAGATCCAGATGGAGTGGTTGAAAAATACTCAAGATTTTATGGAATCCATAAGTAATCCCACCAAATTACATAAAGCATCTGGCAACTTAGAATTGAATGAGCATTTTTTTCCACTTTGAAAATTTGATGTAATTTGATTCAGAAATGAGAATTGAAGAAAAGAGTAAAAGAGATTCTGAGATATGAACAAGGCAAATAGACAAACTGGGAAAGAGTATGACAGTTGAATGAAAAGTCTAAAATGTTTGAAGAGGAATTTTAAACATTGGAGTTAGAAGAAATCCTTCAGTAACTGAGGTGCAAGCTATAAGCACCCCTCTGCTTGATTTCCTGTACAGCTTTGACCCACTAGTGGACAGATGGGAGAAGACAGGGCTTAGTATACTGCCTTACACAACAGGGACAATTCTTTTTCTATTTTCTAGAAACTGAAAAGATCAATGGATAGTAAGTAAAAGGAACATGTGTAAAATCTATAATAACTACAGAAATAATGACAACTTTTCTTGTATTATGCATTTTTATTTTGCCTCAAAGAACCTCTGTGATGTGGGAAGGGGTCAGGAGAGGCATATCCCATTTACAGGTGGGAAAATTGTGATACAGAAGAGATAATTGCTTGGACAAATTATATCATTAGGGTACAGATGACATACCCCTGTAAGTTTAGGCTTTTGGATCCCTATCTTATGTTCGTTCCAATATATTAGTAGCTGCTAGATCAAAGGAAAGCTTTTAAGTCAATCCAATTCTTTTAAATATTCCAAAACCCATAGCATGACCTTATTATTTCTTGTAGAATTGAATTTAATATGATTTGGGTCATCTTTGCACCTTAAATCAAGGGCTTAGTTATTGACATTCACAAAGGACACTGTCATAAGGCAATGTGCCTTGAAGATATCTAACAGCATGGGTCAGAGAAGAGTTACTCTCAGAGATGGCTCCAGGAGAGAGAGGGTCTGACACCCAGTGAAAGCACAGAGTATATCTGCTTATACCTCAGAAGACTGTACTGCCGGACTTACTAAATTGTCTCTTGTACAATTTCCCTCGGGGCATGTTTGAATGCTTCTTTTCCAGGAGCAACAATATGTTTGCCTTTCTTCTGTCAGAATGGGTATTTTCTGAACTTAATTTTGTTTTCCTTAGAGTTTGAAGACTTTTTTATCAGAGTTTTGGAGATTCATGCTCTGTGATCTCTGGTCACTAATTTTGTGCCTTTTCTTGAGATAGATAGATGACTTCATAGGAACCCAGTGGAAAGGACAAGTGGACTTTTGCCTTTTTGAGATCAAAGGCAAGTTTTTACAGCATCAATTGATTATTACTGAATCAGAGTATCAGCAATTAGGGCCAGAAACTGCATACTTTTAATATGTCTCCTCGGTGATTCTCATATACATTAAAATATGAGAGCTGCTAATCTAGACCATGTGGTACAGGCAGAGAGATTCTTTGCATTTTAATATCTTAAATCTTTGCTGAACCAGAAAAGGCCCCACCTTTTAATAAACGTCACTGATTTATTGAAGAGACCAAACTACTATGGTTGTCCTATAAAGCATTCACCCTTTGAATTTTCCTAATTATTTTTTTGTGATGTAATTCACATTGTTTCTCCAAAGTTCCTGTAAACTGGATGCCAGATTTTTAGGCTTTCTTGGGTTCAGGTTGAACATTTTTGCCAGAACATCTCAGATGGTGTTGTTTACATACTATTTCTTTTTATTCCTAGGTATCCCACAGCTGGCTTTCCCCCTGGTATCAGGGCCACCTTTTATCCAAGGTTAAAGTGATTGCAATTAAGTTCATCCACTGTGAAGCTGAGCTTCCTTCTTCTTGATGAGGAAGTTATGACACTTTGATAATAGTTATCCAGTTCCCCAGTAACCTTTTTCCTGGGGGTTTTAAAATGGTGATGCAGTAATGAAGTTACTTTATGAGGGTTTATAAAATGATGATTTCCTATTGTTGCTCCTTCAGTATTCTGTTTCTCTAAATAAAGAATGATCCTATTAGGAAGTGAGCAGTATCATGTCACTCTTCCCTTAACCCTGTCCCTAGTAACTTCTGTCCATTAAAGGCCTCCACTCACCCTGCCCTGACAGCCAGTATCCACACTGATTTCATCTCCTTCATTCTGCCTTATCCTTTTTTTTTTCTCATTGAGTTTATTGGTACTTTTTAGGTATCCTCCAGCATCCTCACTGGAATGTAGCAAGTATTTCTGTATGTACTGCTGTTGCTTCTGCCAGAATGCTTCCCCCTACTTTCCTCCAACTCTTGTTTTAGTTTCCTTCACAAATACAAATTCATCAATGTACCTTTCTGTCATTGCCTTACTTAACATAGTCATCCTTCTAACACATTCCTGTCCCCATTTCACTTTATTTATTTTTCATCTGTAACCCTTATCATCAATTAACATGCTATGTGTTTAGTTTTTCCCCACTTTGTAACCTCAGTGATACAAAAGAAAGATGGAAGGGAATAATGATGTCCAGAGAGTCTTAATAGTATTTTGGATATCACTCATCTAATTAATAGAGAGAAAGGAAAACATAGTTTTGACAGATGTCAGCTGGGAACTGGCACAAACAGCTAGATCTTCATTTTTTCCTGTTGAATATAAACAATCATGTACAATACAATATCAGACAACGTCACTCTGAGACTCTGATGGGTTTAAACAAAAACCAGACCTTTTCATAATCATGATCTAGCACAGACATGATATGAACACTACGCAAATCACAAAATATATTTATACCCCTCACCCAGCTAACTATTGGAACTGCTTCTTGCTTGCCAATTACAGCTTTTGTTCTGCTACAGCTTTTGTTCTTTTTCTTCCTAGACATAAGATACCTGCACTGGTTTCCTGTGGCTGCTGTAACAAATTACCATGCACTGGTGGCCTAAAATAACATAAATTTCTTCTCTCTCAGTTCTCAAGGGGAGAGGAGGTCTGAAATCAAAGTGTCAGTACGGTCATATTACCTTGTAAGACTCTAGAGAAGCATTCTTGTCTCTTCTAGCTTCTTCGGGTTGACATTTCTTTTGTTTGTTTGTTTGTTTTTTGTTTTTTGTTTTTTGGTACCGGGGATTGAACTCGGGTCCTTTCACTTGCAAGGCAGGCCACCAAACCGCTGAGCTAAATCCTGGGCCCCAAGGTTGACATTTCTTTCTTGAGCCTCAATAATTCCAATCTCTTCATCCTTATCCACATGACATTGTCCATTTATTTCCTATTTAAATAATCTTCTTCCTCCCTTTTTAATGACGTCTACTTGTAATAAAGCTCCATCTGGATAATCCAGATGATAATCCCTCCATTTCAAATTCCTTAATTTAATCACATTTTCTACCTAAAATCTTTGGAGAAGGAACACTGTTCAGTTTGCCACACACTCTACTACACTTCTAGACATGATTCAAACCAGAACAAAGCATGTGTTTATGGAGACACCGACACCTTATCCACTGGACGAAGTCATTCAATCTCAGTCAAAATATTATAACCACTTTTTCCTACTTTCTTTTAAATGACATACCTCCTATTTCTCCCGGTGTTGTGCTCTCTTTGTTGGAAACAAGCAAAAGAGCCAGATTTGTGTTCTACAGGTTGGTTTGTGGTAGTTTCTGGCTGGTGGATGTGGGCATTAACATATGTCTTTGTTTTCATCCATGTAATGCTAAACCTCAGCACAGTATTTCAGTTACTAAAGGTTTTCTTTATTCTGAAAAACTTAATCAGTAGGACAACTAAGTAGATTCCACAAGGCACGGAGAGTTGTCATTAAAAGAACCTTTTCAATTTTTGTATAATTATAACACATTTGAAGGCATTTTTTTTCTTTTAAGGAATTACAAAGGATTGTCCTGGTGTCTGCTATTAGGTGTAATTTAAGTGTTCTTACATGTGTAGATCAGAGGTACAAAATATTAAGCTATTTATAAAACTTATTCTGGAAGTTAAAGCTTATCTTTCTCATGTATTGCATTGGATAAAAGACAGAGGCTATTATTATAAGTGACATTTTGTAGAAAGTAATGCATGATTTCTCATGCCTGTAGCTTTTTCTTGGAACTTTTGTCACCTGACATGACCTCTCAGTAAAGGCTTTTGAAAACTATAAATCTTTGAGGTGTGTATATTAAATTCAGTTATAGAAATGTATTTTAAGACAAGACACTGGCACAGATGTTCAAGAACATTGTGTTAGTGTGAAAGTATGGATAAATATATCTGTATAAAACAGAATGGAAAAAATTACATTCAATTAACTAGAAATGCTGCAAGTTTGGAAAGTTTAAAAAGCTCCAGATTTTTGCAGGGCACACACATGGAAATACCCATTTAAAATCATTTCATATTAAAAGATAAACAATCAAAAGTGTATCTTAGGTATCCCTTTGCTTTTCTCCAGAATGAGGGTGCTGATTATATTTACTTTCTTACTCTTGTTAAACCATTTGTGCGATTTACTTTAAAAATACTTGAAGATAAACAGTGTGGTGAGTGCACATGTGTGTATGCACATTAATCTGCACCTTAAGATCATTAATATTTGGAGATCTTTGCTAGTTTATCATGATTGAAAGGTGCCTAAAAATTAGTGAAACACACTTCTGGATGTGTCTGTGAGGATGTTTCCAGAGACAACTGGCAAATAGGTCAGTGAATGAGGGCAAAAGGCCCACTCTGAACAAGTGCAAATCCCTCTAATGGGCTGAAGATCCAGATGGAACAAAAATACATGAAAAATGAAGCCCAGTCATGTGACCAAGGTCCATTCTTCTTGAGAAGGTGTGTGTCTTGTGTATTGTCCATGGATATCAGACTCCAACTTTTGATGGTGTGAATGCACAACACTGAGTCTCCAGAAGTCTTGCAGGCTGTCATGCTCAGATTGAGGATGCACATAGGTTTCTTTTGTTCTGAGGTTTCCAGCTCTTGAACTAAGTACCCACCAGCTTCCCCAGGTCTCCAACTTGCAGCCAGACATGGTGTGACAACTGAGCCTCTGATCATGTAAATCAACCTAATACATTTTCATAAGTATGTATGAATGTATGTATGTGTGTGTGTGTGTATGTGTGTCTGATGGATATTTAATTTAAAAAAAAATACACTAAAAGATATAGTAGCTATTACACAATGTATCAGTATTCTCTACCTATCTTTTAGTTTTATATATGAACCAGAGATTTACCTTCCTCAGCCAACAATATCAGTATTTTCTCAGTGTTAGATCAACTTGCCACTTACCACTTTCTATTAGCTCACCTACAGTAATTATGATAGGTCTGTCTTTCAATAATGCAAATGTCCTTGTTACACAATTTTAGCCATAGAACTGGTGTTCTGCCCACAGTACCCAGTCCTAGTACTCACAGACTCAGATTTAACTGATTCAAAAAATGATCCATTGTTGTGCTTTCCATGTACCGCAGGTAGTTCTAACAAAAGTCTAAATGGAGAACTTTTATACAGACAAATCCTCTGTTGACTATGGCAGTTTTATGCTGTGACCACTGCAAAATTTTGGCCAAGCAACAAAACACTTTGCTTCTAACAACTCTTATGTTGATCAGCAAAATCTTTGTTATAGAATGTGGTAACAATATTCAAAGGTCTTAACCAAACACTGTAGTATAGATTTTTGTAGCCTGCATTGTTGGATCCTTGGCAACACAGAGTTCTTGCATGAGTCACAGTTCTCTAGAGGAAGAGAAGCAATGGAATATATATTACACACGCATATGTAGTAAATATATATGTCTGTATAAAGGTTGATATGAAAATATGGTTCATTTAAATAAAAAAATGTTAAACATTGCCATTAATCCTCTTCAAAATATTCCTCTTTGCTTCAAACATGATTATTAAACTGTAATTTCCAACTTGTCCTGTTCCAACTTGTTACGCAGTCCTGGAAGTCCTTATGCAAGGCATTAGTTGTATTGTCATGGCTGCTTCAATGAGCTGCATTGATTCAAAGTGTTTGCCTTTCATGGTCATTTTTACTTTGAGGAGAAGCCAGAAGTCACATAGCACAAGGAAAAGTGAATGAGGTAAATGAGGACATAGTGTAATACTTTTATGAGCCTGCCTTTCTTTTAGATGGCACGCAGCAGCAGCATTCATTACTTTTTTATCAGCCCTCATGAACATTTTCACAAAACAGTCTTGCCAAGGAATTTAAGTGGTCATAGAGGCAGAATCAGAAGTAAGACGTGCCATTGAAAGCAGCCAATTTCCATGAGGTAAAAGTTAACAAGCCAAAGATAAATGGACCTTAAAATGGAATGGATAACTTTAAACACTGTCTCTTTGCAACTGTTTGGTAACCAACTTGGAGAATGGTTGTAATAGCGATAGCACTTATTGACAAACTTTGTGACTCATTGGGAAATTTTTCTTAATTCCCAATAAATATGCCTAAAGCAAAACTTACTGCATGGCTCCTATTCTAGTGTTGATGTAGATACTTAGGCTGTTACTTTATGTCTGTCTATGTGACATGCATTACAGCTGGATGCATAAACACTTCCCATGTGTTATGGTGACCCAGAGGCACCATGTTAATGACATCAGGACCTTAGTCTCAGCGTCACAATGAAACACACGTATCTAATAACACAAGTTTATATACAAGCACAACAGCTTGTCTCTTCATTATGGACAAAGGTGTCATGAGGAGTTGTCAAGGACACCCTTATCAGTTGTTTATGATAAACAGGTCTATCACATATAAAACATAATGATTTGAATTATCCAGGGGAAAAATACCATTTTATCATCACACTAACTTGGTAAGTATGTCTCATATATTTTGCTATCATAAGTTTTATTCTGTCTGAGATTGGTAGCCATGCATCAAGACACCAACCAATTACAAGGGAGCTTTTGTATATAAATTAAATGTCCGAGATCATTAACAAACCAGAAAAATACCACTCAATTTATGCACAACTTCAGAAAATCCAACAACTCTCATAACAGCTGTGGAAAATGCCTTTGTTTTTCAACTGACAAAATGGAAATCATCGCACATTGGCAGTCCGTGGGTTTCAGAGCCTATCATGCAAAACATTCTACCCCATTTTGTTCAAAATGTAAATTATATGATTATATTTATTCTTTCAAACATTAGTTTGTCTAACAAATATTATTGTATGCCTAACTATGTCACAAGCCTTTTCTGAGTACTGGAAAACAGGAAACAATAGAAGGCAAAAGTTGCTGTCTGCATGAAAGTTATAATTCTGGGAAGTAGGAGAGACAGGTAATACATATGTAACCATGGGGAATAAATGGTGCATCCCTCGGTATGAAGTAGGGCATGAAGGGTTGTGGGTGCAAATTTGAGATAATCCCATCCAGAAACGCCTCCTGAGGGTAAAATTTAGCCAGTGTATGTAAATAGTAAAGCTTTTTGTTATTACTCTTAAATATCAGAATCAGGTACAGAAACGTCTCATCTAGACAGTTTTAATTGGTAACTGGATGATAGGAATCTGATCTAAATGCATACAATGTAAATAAGTGGAAACTTTTTCTAGGAGTTGTGTTAGACAATGCCTGTAATGACAATTTGGCCAAGTAGAAATTAGCAATTAAGATTACAACATAAAGCTACTTATCTATCCCATAATCCCATTTTGATAATGTCACCTCGATTGGGAAAAAAATTAGGTCAAGTGTAAAGCACCACCCTTATGGTGGGACTTCATATGGATATGAAAATTATTTTGAAAATATCAAGTCATAGAGCACCCATTTTTTTAATCGAACAAAAAAAATTTTTTTTTGTTTTGTTTTATCAGACAGGGTCTAACTATGTAGTTGAGACTGATCTGGAACTAACTATACAGCCCAGGCTGGTCTTGAACTCACAGCGATCCTTCTACTTCAGCCTTCCGAGTGCTGGAATTAGAGGTGTGCTCCACTGCACCCGGCTAGCCAACAAAATCTTTACTGGAGCATAAAAGCTACATTGTACATTAAAATTCTACTTGGATAGGACTGTTACAGTTGAGATTCACAATTATATAATTTAGTGCAGGTACAAGGCATTGGCACTTTTATTTCATTTACAGGTATCTGAGTCTCCTAACAATAAAAAACTTAGACGTCAAACCTATATTTTATTGGTGACATTTAACAGCATCCCCAACATGTGGTCCAGAAGAATGATTCCATGATGTGCCAGAACTCCCTGGAGATCCCATTTAACAGTCAAATTCCATTCTTAATTCCTACAGCACCTATTTATAAAGAGTCACAAACTTTGGAAGAATCTGTAATAGTTTTTTTATACACAGATCCTGTCTAGTATTATAAGATCTATTTCAAGTGTTATGTTGGTTAGCTGAGAAGATACTTTATATAATTTAGGATTTCAGCAAATTATCAAAACAAACAAACAAAAAATCCCAGAAAAGCTCATAATAACAAATACAGGAATGGCTGATTTTAAGGGAATTTTATAACCAATCGTCCTGTAGTTTTATGGGGATGATTTCTTGGCAGGGATGTTACATCTCTGCTGTTCATACTTTAATATATATTGGCAGTTTAAATTATTTTTGAGACCATAGAGAAAAGCATAAGTTGTCCGGTCCAAATGTACAGGGTTGGCACTAAGGGTGATAGAGCAAGTTGGACTTGGATATTAGCAATAGAATATGATAAGCTTGTAGGAATCAATCCAGTATCCAATAATTGAAATGTTTAAGACAGAACTTGAGAATACCGTGGCAGAAAGGTGGTATTAAATTTGCTGAGTACCTTTCTACACTGGTTGTGTGAGACTTAGAAGGAAAAGTGGCTGGGTCATATAGATATTAAGGATAATTTCAGGAACAACTAAAAACAAATAAGGGATATGATAAACATAATTATTTTTCCCAGAGAGTTATTGCAAAACAGATCCAGAGAGAATTTTAGGTGTGGCAGCATTGACTGCTCATGTGGAATTAGACTTCAATTAACAAGGAGCACTGAAAACTAAGTTAGAATGTAATTAAGTGAACTGAATGAAACAGTTTTCCTGCCCTTCTGATATAATAATAGGTATTTGACAGCATAAATTTGCCAAAAAAATTTCTACTTTCAGGAGTCCAGGTAGTAGTATAACAGAACTGGAAAACACAAATACACTTCTTAAACAGTGAGATATAATGACAAAACTATTTTGTGAAAATACAGAATGTGATACCAAAATAATGCTAATCAAATATATCTGGTTGAAAGAGAAGCACAGATTTACAATGGAGGGATAGAACTTCCATATCTATTTTGTGTTCATTTCTACCTTCAGTAAGAGTGAAATGATTACACATTTATTCATGATGTTATAAAACAAGATCTTTCATGTGCTTATGCTAAATCTAAATGTGTTTCTATGTTTAAATTTATAGGCATTATACTGAATACAGAAAAATCTCCCAATATTCTCACTTCCTGATATTTATAGTCTAGTATTGTCCCCTCCTAATGAGAGACCTAAATTTAGTGTTATTTTTAAAGAATAAAATTCAATAAAGCTAAAGGGCTGTAATTTTTAAGAGTGGGTTCCAAAAATGCTATGGCTTTCTTTTCACTTTCTCACTCTAATGGAAATCACTTGAGATGTTTTTAATTGTCTTGTGAAGAAATAGTCTACACTGAAAAAATATAAGGAAATTCTTCTGCAAAAAGACCCAAGGATTGAGACCCATAGCCCAATAACCCACGAAAACTCAAATCCTTCCAATAATTATGGGAATGACTTTGGAAGAGGCCCTTACCCGGTTATGTTGTGTCCAAATTTCCAATGCAAAGAATCTGAGATAACAAATGCATGCTATTTTAAGATGAAAAGTTTGAGATACTTTGTTACATAGCAATAGAGGCCTATTAATAGGAAGAATTCAGGCAAATTGGGATGGTGGGAAAGCCTAAAAATTCAATTATCATGTATTCTTCATCAAATCTGAGCTTCATGGCCAAAGAGACTGTCAAACTTTGAAGAAACATAAAATATAACATATGATTTAATTTTCACAGAATAAAGACAAAAGATATTTCAAAGAATTACGATAAAGAATATGGATTGGGTATTGAAATATATTAAGAAATATTCACATATTTAAGATACTGTTATTTTTGGCACCATGAGAAATGTTTTTAAAGTATATATAAATATTTAAAGGTGAAATATATTTATATAAACTATTTTGCACCTAAGTATAGTAAAATAATAGGCCGATGTGTTCCAATTCACTTGATCCAGTCCATTAGCATTTGAAATATCTAATTATGTATCTTCATGCTAGTGGCAGCCACAAAAAATATTATAGAAGCGTACAGAAGGTGGTTTGTTTTTAGCTAATGAATTCTAAAAATAATTTTTATTGGGGAAGTATATGTGATAATGAAAGGCATTTGTTCAGTTAGGCAGAGTACGTGTAGTTCACCATCCTTGCTTGAAAATGGACTGTCAAGTGATCAGGTGAACCAGATGCCAAGTACCTTCCAGCAGCATTTGCAGGATAGGTTCCCTGGCTCCCTTCATAGTCTGGCCCATCGATAGAGTTCACTGTTTCTCTAGTGTACCCCTCATAGCATCAGGTTCATAGTGGATACATCATAGCATCTGTCTTGGGTTAACATTTTTATTCCAGGCACCTGAGGATGGGAATTTTCCAAGCTTATAAAGAAACATTTTGAACATTTACTTTTGTAAAGCAAGCCGCCTAATAGCTAGGAGGAGGGGATGTATGATGTGCAGCTCTTTCTAATTGCTACAGGACACTTGTGTCAGTCAAAGTTGTCCAGAGAAACAGAGCCAATAGGACTAAGTAGATAAAGGGAAAGAGGATATGCGATGAGAATTGGCTTATTCTACTACTGAGACGGGGAAATCCCACAATACGCCACCTTCAAGCTGGAGAGTCTAGGAAGAGAGTGGTGGAGCTCAGTTCAGTTCTGAATCTCTAGGAACCAGAAAAGTCAGGGGTTAAGCTGTCCATCTGACATTGAAGGCCAGATAAGTGGGGGAGCCAATGATACAAACTCTGTCATCTGGAGGCTAGAAAACTTGGAGTTCTAATGTCCAAGAACAAACATAGCTCTATGTCCCAGCTAAAAAAAAAAAAAAAAAAAAAAAAAAAAA
>NW_022900933.1:27709691-27713684 GCF_012274545.1 Fukomys damarensis | reverse complement strand
AAAAAAAAAAAAAAAAAAAAAAAAGTTTGCCTCTCCTTCATCTCTTTTCTTGTCTGTGTGGGTTCTTAATGGATTGGGTGGGCCCACACACACTTGGAAGAACACATCTTTCTCAGGCATTGTTGGAAACACTCTCATAGACATATTCAGAAATAACACTTTACCAAATAGCTGTGTATTTAATAAACTAGTTGAATTGACCTCTAAAAATATTCAGTACAGTGCCCCTTGTGAAAGAATGTCATTATCTGTTAAGTGTTTGGTTGTCTTTTTAATAGCAAAACCTTATGACTTGCTTTAGTAGTAAATGTGACTCATGCAACTTCCATGCAAAAGCTCTCACAGTCAGTGTGTGCACACCAGGCACACCCTCGTTCAGCTCCTCTGAAAATACAGAAGGAAATGACAAGATGTTGTTTCTGTATGGCCAAGCACCTTGTTGAACGTGAGGACAGAGATCCTTTGTTAATACCACATATAGAGAGGATAAGAATAAAAATTAAACTACGTTATTTATCTTCACAGAGTTTTTTTTCATTACTTTTTATGATTTCTCCTCTTCAGAGTGGTCCAGAAAACTTTATTAAACAGAATTGTTCACTAGTTAGTGGCTGAAGTAAGTTGCAAAACCATTTCACAGTGAGTGGGTAATGAAACTTGGAAATGAATACATTTAAAAGGACTTGAAAGGACTGGAAGAATAAATAGCAGAGAGAATTTGTTCCTAACACCTTCTGTTGGAGCGATCACTTCCTTTGCATACTTTAGACACTATGAATTCCTCTGACCTTCTTTCCATTTAACTAAGAAAATATGAAGCAATAAAAACAATGTGCACACATATTTACCTCTACCTTTGTCTGCTATTTAGACTCTACTCACAGACTTTGTCTTTCCTATTTCTATTAGACTAGCCATTCACTTGTCTGAGATCCATTGGTATTGGTGCTCTAAATCCCTTCCCTTGAGACCTCCTGAAGTTCGGTCATTTTCTTGCCTTTCTTGTACATCAATAATTTCTGCCCTTCTGCCACTTCTTTCTCTTCAACCTTGAACATGGTTCTTGGGTCCTATCCTGGAGCTCCTGTTAATGGCCTCCCAGGACCTCTTGCTGATCCCTAAGCATGCAGTGCACTGTGGCGGTGCCATCTTTGCATGAGCTGTCAGTCTACTTGAACTGCTAACTATCTCCCTCCTGAAAAATACAAACATAGTTTGTCTCCTATTCATCCATGAAATGTGTACAAATATAATCTCTCTGGAAATTTGTTTTCTCCCAACTAGAGTAAATTTGGATTTCAAAAGGAAAGACACAACCTAATGCAATTGCAAATGAAAGAGGTTGCTGAAATTCAGAAAATTATTAGCAACTATTTCACAAACATATATGTTTGTACAATTGGTGAACTCGAAAGAAATGGAGAGATTGCTATATATGTACAAATTGGCAAAACTGAACCTGGAAGACTTAAAGGTCTTGAGCAACTAAGTAAGAAGCAATTAAACTGAAGCAGTAATACAAAATTACCAACTAAGAAAAGTCCAGGACCTGATGGTTTCACAGCTGAATTCTATAAGAACTTCAGGTAAGATCTAACACCGATACTCCTCAAACTTTTTAATGAAATTAAGAGAGAAGGGGTAGTTCTAAAATCATTCTTACAAAATAATATCTTGATCCCTTGGCAAGGATCCAACCAAAAAAAGAGAACTATATGCCACTTTTCTAATGAACATAGGATGTAAAAATTCTTTTCAAGTTATGGCAAATAGAATGTGACAAATCATCCAAAAGATAATACACCATTACCAAGTAGGCTTCATCCCATGAAAAGATGGTTCAACCTATACAAATCAACCTATACAAATGTACTTAATCAGATAAACAGAAGCAAGGACAAAAGTCACGTGGTCACCTTAATAGATGCAGAAATAGCCTTTGATAAAATCCAACAGCCATTGATGATAAAAATCCCTGAAGAAAATAGGTATAGAAGGTTCATATCTCAGCATGATAAAATCCATTTATGACCGACCTATTTTCAAAATCATATTAAATGGGGGAAAAACTGAAAGCCTTCCCTCTAAAATCAGGTACAAGAAAAGGATGTTCATTATGAACACTCCTTTTCAACACAGTCCTTGAAACATTAGCCAGAGCAATCAGAAAAGGAAAACAAATAAGAAAAATAATATAGGAATGGACAGATTTGACATATTATTATTGGCAGATGACATGATCCTTTACTTAAAAAACCCAAAAAGCTCCACCAAAATACTACAAGAAGGGTTATCCAAATTCAGCAGTGTAGCAGGGTACAAAATAGACACATCAAATCAATAGCATTCTTATACACTAAAAGTGAGCTCACTGAAAAAACAATTAGGAAAAAATGCCATCTGCAATAGCACTAAAAAAAAAAAAGTGCTAACCCGATGAAGCAAAAGTAAAAGTGAAAGAGGAAGTGAAAATACCATCAAATTGAAAAAGAAAATTGAAGAGGACATTAGAAAATGGAAAAAAGACCCTTTCCTGGCAGAGCCAACATAATCAAAATGGTTAGACTTCTCAAACTTATATACAGATTTAATGCAATCTCAATGAAAATACCAATGTCCTTTCTCAGAGAGGTAGAGAAAACAATTGTAAAATTTATATGGACTCAGAAAAGACCCTTAATAGCAAAAGCAATCCTGGATAACAAAAGTAGGTGGCATCACAATCCTAAATTTGAAATTATACTATAAAGCTATAGTGATTAAAATAAGGTGGTCCTGGCACAAAATAGGCTTGTGGGTCAGTGTGATAGAAGAAGCAAAACATAACCCCAGGAACATACTGCTATTTTATCCTTGAAAAATGGCCAAAATGTACACCAGAGGAAAGATAGCCTGCTTAATAATTGTGCTGAAATAATTGGATATTCCCATGCAGAAGATTAAGTCTAGACCCATATCTCTCACCATGCACTAAAAGTCCAAATGGATCAAAGACCTATATGTTAAAACTGAAACACTTAATCTGCTGTGAGATAAAATTCATAAAGATCTTGAAGACATAGGTGCAGGCAAGGACTTTCTGAGCTTTAAAACCCTAGTGACACAAGACAAAATACAGAAAATTAACAATTGAGATCATGTCAACTTGAAAATCTTCTGCACAGCAAAGAAATCAATCAACAGAGTGAAGAGAAAATCTATAGTATGGCAAAATTTTGTGCCAGCTATTCCACAGACAGAACTAAAATCAAGAATATATAAAGAACTCAAAGAAATTAGAGCCTGCTGCAAGTAAAAGACTCATTTTTTAAAAAATGGATGACTGACATGAACAGACACATCTCAGAAAAAGTATAAATGGCCAATAAATACACACAAAAAATGTTCATCACCACTGAGCAACAGAGAAATACAGGTTAAAACTATACTGAGATACCGTCTTACCACAGAAAGAATGGCTCTCATCAAAAAAAATCTGAAAATATCAAATGCTGGTGAGCATGTAGGGAAAAAGCCACTCTACTACATTTTTGATTGGGATAGAATCAAGTACAACCACAATGGAGAGTGCGGAGATTTCTCATAAAGCTGAAATTAGAAATGCCATTAGTTACCCTCCTCCTATGTATCTTCAAAGAGTTAAAAATCGTCATATTACAAGATTAAATACATACCCATTTTATAGCAGCACAATTTATAATGACTTTATATTAGCAACAGCATATGTGTCCATCAACAGATGAATAGATAAGGGAAAAATGGTATTTATGCAAAATGGAGTAGTAAAGCGATGCAACTTAAGAACATAATTTGAGTGAAATGAGCCAGACAAATACGTACAAATGTTGCATTGTTTCTCTTATATGAGGAAAAAATACATATTTATATCAAAATAAAAGAGATGAATAGGAAGTGAGTTCACACCTACCCAAATTGCATATTCCCTTGTTTTAAAAATATTTTAATATATACTATGTATGTGTATACATATAT
>NW_022900933.1:27703481-27709674 GCF_012274545.1 Fukomys damarensis | reverse complement strand
ATGTTTAAATTTATCTTAGTTCACCGAAAAGAAAGTTTGTGTTCTACATTTGTCTCTTTTTTATAATAATCTTTTTGGTTTATGTATTCTACTGAGTAACTACTTTGAAGATGATACATAGTGTAATAATTAA
The DNA here is from genome assembly GCF_012274545.1 of Fukomys damarensis. Classification (NCBI taxonomy): domain Eukaryota; kingdom Metazoa; phylum Chordata; class Mammalia; order Rodentia; family Bathyergidae; genus Fukomys; species Fukomys damarensis. The sequence continues at coordinate 27,709,541 of NW_022900933.1, read as the reverse complement.
TGTTATTCTCATATGATTTAGCTCTGAAAATATATTTTATTTTTCCATAAAATAAAAGCATTGGATTTCTTAGTGATGCAAAGTACCATAATTATTGAAAGGATCAAATATGTAATCACTGAACATTTTTAAACCAACTGTTATACAGAATAGGTCTCTCATAACCATTTGCCATGCTGATATTATTAATGTTATTTTATAGTTATCACCCTATTTATCTTCACAAGGCTCCTGGAGTACACGGCATGTAGTAGACACTCAATAAATAGGTGGTGAATGAATAAATGGGTGAGTAAATGCAGAGGTTCCTATCACTATCATTTCTCACTGGAATTTAGTTTATTGCCCTAATAAAGAAAGTGGTTAAAAACTTAAAATACAATAAGTTTATATTTTTTTAGTACATGTTTGTGATATGGAATAGTTAAGTCTGTTTTGGGAAATGGCACCCACTAGGGGAGGAAGCAAAGTTCAGAGAGCTTTAAGGATTGATTCTAGCATTTTCTAGAAAGCATAGCCAAAGAACTTTGTAAGCAGTTGCACAATTGTGAGTCAGCCATAACAGATAGGGAATGTCACCACTTTTACCTATGTGTCCTAGAGAACAGTTTCTAAATTGATTATTTGAGTTTCTAGCCATCCTGGAAGATCTGTTCATAGCCTATTCAGTGTTCTGTAATCTTTTGGTGCAAGACTTGATTCAGCATCAGCCATTATTGTGAGAGTCTTGACGTTTACCAGGCATTCTGGAAAAACCCAGTAGTTAACTGGATGCAGCACCTCCTTCAAGTTAATGGGAAGACAGTAGACTTCACTGACCTTCAACAGAAATGGAAGCATTCACTTCTCTGGAGCAGACAATTTTGAGTTCATGCATGAGACCCTGGCTCCTTCTACTTTCTCTTTTTTACCTGGCAGATTATGCAATGACGCCAATTGAACGATCACTAGAAACATTTTTTTTTCTTTGACATTCCGGGCTCATTACCAGCCTGTTGCAGAAAAATGTAGTTATTCAATAAAATTGTATGTTTTCTTACAGAGACAGTAGTTGTTGCCGAGACAGACGCTACATTTGCCAAGCTGTATTTCATCAGGGTACAGCATGTGACTGTTTCGTGTCAGTGGAATGAGATGAAGTGATGTGCGCCACTCTGGACTGAGAAAAATAAGGAAGCGCCAGTCGATTGCAGACACCAGGATGGCCTGGCAAGCCATGTGTTTAAGATGACAGAGTGTCCTTCAGCCAGAGTTCTTGAACAGTGGACTAAATAAAATCCACTCTAACCCCATCAACGACGAATACTCATTTGTCTGTCACAGAAGAAATACACTATTGAGTTAAGTGACTGATATTGGGACTTTGTCTGATCTGGTAGCTTTTCCCATAACTTTTATAGCACATTACCTACTATTTATGTGTCAAAATAAAACAGTCTCGAGGAGTTTTGTTACATGCAGGACTATTCTGGGACGATTCAGTTACTCCTAAAGACACTAGACAAAACACTTTTTGAAGTCATTTGGGACCATATTTAAAAATGACTTCTACTAGGTCTTTACTCTGAAAATTTATTAGTTAGGGTAGGTAACATAAGCAGCTGCAATCAACAACTTCAGATCTTAGGGACTTTACTCCACAAAAGAGGGAAGATTATTTTCCAAAGAAAAGAAGTATAAGTTCAATCTAAAGCTCTTAATTGTAATTTTTCTCTGATACCTAAAATATAGTAAGGTTAATTAAATAAAAACTATGGAAATTATGATCTTATTAATTTAAATAGTATAATAAAATGATATCAGACTGTCCCTTGAGGACTTTTCCTGACAATTTATTTGTGCTTAGAACAAACAATATTTTCTGTTTCTTTTCTTTTCTGTTCTTTCTTTTTTTTTTTTTTTTTTTTTTTTTTTTTTTTTTTTTTTTTTTTTTGAGACACGGTCTCACTTTGTTTTTCAGGCTGCCCCTGAACACCCATTATGTAACTCAGGCTGGCCTCCAACGTGCAGCAATCCTCCTGCCTCTGCCTCTGGAGTGCTGGGGTTACAGGCGTGAGCCACCACACCCTGCTTTTTTCTGATTTCATAGAAAGATCATTTTAAGGTCTTTTCCCCCAGTTTGAATGGAGGCAAAGAGAGGGGTAAAGAATTTGAACCCAGAAATATAAAGTTACACTTGGAAAAAACCCAAACATAAAGATACTGCAAATTATTTTTCTTATTTTATATATTTTTCTTAACAACTACCTGATTTGACTTAAATATTCCAATGTTAACAAAATAGGAAAGGATTTTTTGCCAAGATGATATCACTAGAAGAAAATAATCATCAGCTTTATTGCCACCATTTATTTCAGAGCCCATGTACTTGATTGCTGCTATTGATGACAGTCAGCTTAACTGGGAAAGAAAAATTTAGTGCAGTTAAGAACTGTACCTTTGTCCTCTATACAATCCACAAGCCCATCCTTTGTGTCACCACTTGATTTACCTAGGATGGGAAATTCCCTGGCTTAAAATGTTCCTTCAACCATAGTTTAAAAATTGCTGATATGAAATAGGTTATGCAATGGTTTAGATCTAAAAAGCCCCCCCCCCAATTTTTATATATTTAGAGGTAGGACTTGTGGAAGGTGATTAGATCATGGAAATGCTATAATTATCTGTGGATTAATCCATTCATAAATTCACAACTGAATATGTTAGGAGGCAGGGCCTGGTTAAGGGTGGCTCACAGGGGTCATGACCAGGAAGGGTGTCCTCTTGTCCCAGACTCCACGTTTCTCTCTCTGTTTCATGGTCACCATGGTTGAATGGCTTCCCTTTGTTAGGGGCTTTCACTATCTATTTCTACCTTGGACCAGATGACCAAACACTGAGATCTCTGACATTCTGAGTCAAAATAACCCTTGCTCTTTTAAATTTCACACGTTGGGTATTTTGTTGCAGTGATGGGAGAGTGATTAAAATAGGTTATAATCCTGGTTTCCTTCAGAACCTATGCTTTTAAAAGGTATAGTATAAAAATAAATATATGACATACACTCCTACTTTGAAAGATTTTAGGTAATGTTCTAGATATTGTCCGTTGCATATAGAGTCATGGAATCATCAAACCTGAAATAATCTGGCCTTGAAAATATGGAGGTTTTTGAAAGTGTAGCTACTACTACTTCAGGATTTTGTGTTGTAATTCTAAAAATCATAGCCATTATAAAGGCAGAAATGAAAAAAGTTGGAATCATAATTTTCTCACTGCTACCAAGCAAAACAAAATAAAAATAAAAACAAAGTAAAACATACAGCATTTTATTTTTTAATCTTTCCTTATGGAAATACTGATTATAAAAAATAAACTTAGATTCAAATTTAATACTTGCTACAATATGTAATTTCACAAAATTCAATGTGCTGCTCTTGTTATTTTTATACTCCAATAACTATACTCTGCTTTACTTGTTTTAGAGACATAAAAATCTACTCACTGCTGTCTAAAATCACATTTTACCCCTTTGTTAGCCTACTTCAAAAACTGAGCATTATACTATGGAAATAATACATTGCTCTTATAAAAGCAGATTTTCATTGACATAACTTTTAAAGGCTATCGTAGTCAATATAATTATGTAGTTTAAGAAAGTGAATAAAACCTCTTTCCATGATTAAATTACACATGAAAACTTGTGACATATTTTAAATCAATAACATATGAAATTTTTCAAAGAAATAAATTGTAATAGGAAGCAAAAATTTCTACTATATAAAATAACGAAAACGTTTTCTTCTTGCTGCAGTCTGTGTTTGTGTCCTCAAATTCTTATGTTAAAACCTGAACCTCAGGTGGTGCCATTAGTAGGTGTGACCCTTGCTTGCCCGGATGAATGAGATTTGTTCTCTTTTGTTCGAGATTCTGAGGGCTACTTCAATCTCCATGCATGAGAGCACAAGCAGAAAGGACTATTCTCTGAAGCAGAAAATGGACAGGGATCAAATCTACCCATCCCTGGATCTTAGACTTCCCAGCCTCCAGAACTGTACAAAATACATTCTGTTGTTTATAAGCCTCTCCCTCTATGGCATTCTTTTTATAGCTCAAATATACTGAGAGAAAATTAATATCAAGAGGTCATGGTACTGCAAATGCGTTGGAACTAGAAAACAGGTGAGGACAGAAAAAGTCTTGAGGTGCATGCTAGCAAAATCCTACTTTTATGTGAACAGGCTGATAAAGATAATTCAGTAAAGATTTAAAAAAAGGGGAAGGTGGAGAGCTATAGATCCAAGTCCTAAATTCCTTAGAGAATTCCTAAATGATCACGAACAGAATGTTGATAGAAATATGGATGATTAAGATCATTCTAATGAGGTTTTCCTTGAAAGCAAGAATCATGTTACAGAAAAATGGAAGAGAAACCATTTTTGGTAAAAAAATAGTTTTCTCTGAATGGTGATTCTATCCTGTCATTATGAGGAAGGTAGAACCTGCAAGCATTATAATGCAGTTTTTGGCTGAAGAAAGTTTTAAGCAAAATATTGAAGGTAGATCTGGACTTTTATTGGGTGTTTATTATAAATTGAAAGAGAGAAAAAACAACTTAAAGGTGAAATTATTAATTAAAAGGGATATTAAAATTTTGGAAAATTCTTGAGGAATCCACAGCCCAAGAAATAAGAAAGCTCTTTTAGGGTAAGAACAAAGGTTTCCGCAAATGATCTTTTGATAAAGAGATTAGTTTGGATCTGCCATCTAAACAAAAGCCGAGACATTTTCCAAGGCAATAGAAGAATGTTGCCAAAGGAATTTCAGAGATTATTGTGTTACCAGCCATGCTGGTTCATGTGCTCAGGTTCCTTTGCTTGCTGCTGAACAAATAAAAGGCGTTCATTTATTTTGCTTTAAAAACGAAAAGCAACAATTTATTGAAAGCTAGCTTCGAGAAGATGAAGAGGCTCATTTGCCTCAAAACACCATTGCACTGGGTACAGGTGGGTAAGGGTCTTTTATAGTGAGGAATGGAGGGGAAGGGAAACAGAGAGAGATAATGCCAATCTCCACACTAGCTTTACCACTGCAGCCATTTTAAGGTCATCCTCCTCTGTCTTGTGAGAAGGAAATGGGCTATGCCTCCTGGCGCTGCCTTTTCTCTCATTTCTTCTGGAATGAGGAGAGGAGGCGGGTGTTGCCTATGTGCTCCACAGGAGGAAGTTTGGATATGTTGCTTTTCTCTAAAAGAAAAATTGTAACTTCTAAAGTTCCATCTTGTAGTGCAGGTTACGCTTGGGGCTGCTTCTGCATGGGCTCAGACTGCAAGGCCTGAGGGCAGATAGGTATCGAAGCTCTGCTCCAAACTTTCCTGCACCACACTCTTCAGTTCCAGCAGTTCCAGGTCCCAGTGGGCCCAGGTGCACTGTAGCCTACAGTGACTTCATTTTCCTAGGCTCATGGACTGTGGCCCTTGGTGACCCTTTTAGTGCCATCTCTGTCAGCACCACACAGAGTACATGAGTCACGGAGATGTGACACCTCCACTCAAATTTCAAAGGTCGGAGTCCCTTGAACCTGAGGGACACGACCAACACACATGGCAGCTGCAAGGATATAACCACTGCAGATGGTCCTACTAAGATCAGTGTCTACTGGATCCATGGGAATGGAACACCCCCTCAGATTCCAGAACAGTAGTCAACAGCACACACATGCAACCTTGGAGAGCCACAGAAACTTGACTAAAACCCATAAGAATTCTGTAGTGTGAGCTGCAATGGGTAAAGAAACACGGTGAAGCTACCCAGAGCCTTGGGGATACAAATCCCACACTAGTGGGTCTAGAATGCAGGCTACTGCACCAGAGAAGATTATTTTCAATCTTTAAGAGCTAATATTGCTCTTCCTGGGGGATTTTGAACTTACTTGAGATGTACTATCCCTTTCCCCTTTTGTAATTCTCTCTTGCAGAATGAGAACTTTTATCCTATGCCTATCTACCACTGCATTTTAGAAACGCAAATGTATTTGACTTCAGAGTTCACAGCTAGAGGGAATTTTTTTTTTTTTTTTTT
>NW_022900933.1:27678301-27703371 GCF_012274545.1 Fukomys damarensis | reverse complement strand
GGGGGAATTTTTTTTTTTTTTTTTTTGTGCAGGAGATTGAACTCAGGTCCTTGTGCTTGCAAGGCAGGCCATTGAACTGCTGAACTAAATTCCCGGCCCAGGAATATTTCTTATTAAAATAATAAGGAAAGTATATGTTTGGTTTTACCCATTTCTGCTCTGGATAATATTTAGGGGAGACCTTGGATTTTGACTTTAAAGTTGACACTTAAAGAAATTAAACAGTTTAGGGCTATCAGGATGTAATGAATTTATTTTGCATATAAGAAATACATTTTGAGGAGGATGGCTAAAATGCTACCATCTGAATGTTTGCGTCTCTCAAAAATTCATTGTTAAAAGCTAATTATGAATCTGATTGTATTGGGCCCAAGAGGTAATAATGTCATGAGTGTGTAAGATGAATACAATGGATTAATTCCTCTATAAAAAGCAGATGTACAGAGCTCTCCACTGTGTGAGGACACAGCAGGTAGGCTGAGTGAGGAAACAGGCTCTTACTGGGCAACAAATATGTTAGTGCCTCGATCTTGGCTTTCCTGAACTCCACATCTGAAAAGTAGATTTCTGCTTATGAACTACTTGACTCTACAGTATTTTGTGCTAGCAGCACACATAAATTGATAGTTTCTTAAATTTGTGAGATACACAAAGTATCTCCTGAATTTAAAGCCTTTAGAGAAAAAATTAAGAATGCTTAAATATGTAATTTTTAAAAGTGAAACCACAGCACCTAAATTAAAGGTGTGTGTTAGTGTTGTAGTTTAAGAGAAAGCTGAGAATTAAACTAAAGGGTAACCTAGTAACTCTCCCTTGTATAGTACCTAAGACTAGGATAATATTATAAACATAACCATTTTTTTTCTACCTGAAAATTTTCCTTCAAAGGAATATTTCCTAGAATGAGATGGATTTCAGTATACAGTGAACCTATTTTCAATTCCAGATTTCAGGTTTATAGGAGATGCAAAGTGGCCATCTTATAACAATGCTTTTCCCAAGATGCTGTCATATATTAATAATAGAGTTGACTCTGTATTTCCATGCTGAAATCCCTACAGACATGAATTTCTTGCCATTAGGCTAATTGTAAAAATTAAAAATGACTCACTATGGATTGCCCATGACAAAGCTTGCTAATAAGAAGCAAGTTTATGGTTTCAAGTACTCAAATTCCAAGTGTGACACTGGTTTCCTAAAAAGCTGGCTTACTGGCTTTCTTAGGGTGGTGTCCTTCCTTTGCTTGGAGCTTTTCCAGTAAATTGGAAGACTTTATCCCAAATGTAGCTAACTAGCTTCTAGGAACTTCAGACTTCATGGAATTTGGTTCACAAGACAAAAATGGAGACATAAACTCTTTACTAATTATTCAAACATTAGACTTAGAAAAAAACACTAACTCCTAGAACCCAAGAAGTGACATCATTTGTGTCTGACCCACAGAACTACTCATGAGATAGAGTGCCTCAAAAGAAAGAGAGGTTGTTTGACTATTTTAGGAAGCTAGGTTAGATAGAAATTAGTATACAGTCAAAGAGGGACTGGTCAGCAAAAAATAAGGACATCAGAATTGTGGCTAGCAGTACATCTGAAGAAAACAGCCTCTAGATAAAGATGCAATGGCCAGACCTAGGTGCTTCCTCAGGAATAAGCAGTAGTTTGAAATTATACTATAATTAGCACCACCTGGTCCAGGAAGTCCAGTTAGGCATCAGTCACCTAGGTGGGTGATCAGATCAGCCAGACACATCCTTTCTTTCTTTTTTCTTTTATTGAGTTTATTGGTACATTTTAGGTATACAGTACACTTACATTCATTGTTGGGATCTTGTACCGTTACATGACAGGTCTTGGTTCTCATTTTTCCCCTTGTCCCTTCCCTCCCTTCACCCCCTCCTCCCCTCCCCATTTACAAACACTTTATTTCCATTTTTTCATTTTCTCATATTTTTTTCTTTTCCCTTATTCCCTTTCCCCTACCCTTCCCACTTTCCCTATAGCTTCAGCCCTTTTCTTCCCATCTCACAATGTCAGTTATCTCATTAGTTTCTTATGTACTATTACAGTTTATTCACACGATCCATCCTTTCTCCAGCATGCCTTTTTTCTTTCCATGTACTTTTGCTACATGACTTGTTTCCTTGTTAGATCAATATTAACCAAGAGGCTATACTTGTAATCCCATAGGTTGATTATGATTTTAACTATGTTGTGACTTTGCTGTGTTAGTTACCCCAACAAATCACCTTGGTGACAACCCACTTTTGTGACCTCTCCTGTCGCTCAAGAGCTACCCCTCTATAAACCTTTCCTACTCTTAACCTCCATTGTCCTTTGGAATTTGTTCATCAATATCAGAGGATGTGAACTTGCACACTTGACATCTAGCAGGTTGGGAGTTCTATTTCTCCTATGTCATTACAGGAAAGAGAATGAAAGCAATGCAGCCCATCAATAATTCTGAAGTGTTGATTGGAGTCAGGATCTATGATAGATACTTCAGGACCGTGTGCATTCTGTCACGTGGTCACTGCCATTTCATACGTGGTTGAAATTATGCTCACTACTATTATTTTCCCATTTGTAAATCTTAGTGGGATTAGAAAATGTGCTCCAATTACCTCTAAATAGCTGAGTTTGTATTTGACTTCATATCTTTCTTCCTGAGGCCAGAGTTTCTATGCAGAATAGCTTAATATTTCAGATTCAAAACTGTAGGTGAAATTTTTTCTATTTCTATTTTTTTTCTGTATGATCTATCCTTTGAAGGCCTTTTATCTTCTTCCTTTTCTTCCTGCTATTTGTTCCTTTCCACTCTTCCAAAAATATTTTTCCGAAAGAATTGGAGACCAAGAGTAAAATTTGCATTTAATTACATTAAAATCACTTTTTGGTTTACTCAGTTTGATTTGTGGGGTACTATAGTATTAAAATAATTTTATTTTACATCTGGCAAGGAAAACAAGATTGGCAACTGTAAGATTGTAGCTTGTATTAATGTAGTTCCAGATCTTTAGTTAGTTTGCTCCATCAAGATTTACCTCACTTAGCTGTAACATTGCCATCTACACCTTTATCTTCTCCTTCATCTCTATGAGGAGGGTAGTTAAGTAATTGTTTTTATGCTTGCACGATCCTATATGGTGTGCTAGAAGAAATACTCTTGAAGGATAGGGAGAAATAGTTTTTTTAATTTGTTGGACTCAATTCCTTAGGTCATGAAGTTATAAATAAATGAAATAAGAACCTTAAAATATACTTTCCCCTGAGAAAAGAGACCCATTAATGAGAGTTTTACATATCAGCAAATTCTGATAGAAAAATTGAATTGCTGGCATGGCATCCAGCTTCCCCACTCTAAATATGAAATGAAAATAAATATATTGAAATTCCTCTATTACTCTAGCTATCAACCTGTTAAGATATTATGGGATGGTTTACCTCAGAAATTGGTATTAATAGGAAAATGATAAAAAAAAAAACTTTGCTACCAAAATACAGCTATTTCTAGCGTGGAAAAAAATTACCTAGGCGTTTATTTCAGTTTTTCATTTAGATTGGTAGGGAAGAGTGAACAGAAATCAAATGCATCCTCTGATTCTTAAGTGGAAATGTGCTCATGCTATGCTCAAGGAGAGATACGTGAACACAAGACTGTCCATTTAGAGCCCAAATTATTTTTCCTCTTAATGCTTGATTTTGCTTTCGATCTGATTTGAGACATACCTTTAATGGGAATGCAGGGATGATTTTCAGACTGCCACGAATACCTATCGCTATGAAGCTCAAGAGTGAATGATTATTGTATCTTTCAGTTTCCTAGCCTTTTATCAACTACTTAGTACAGATCAATGGAAACCTCAAAAAGAACCACATTTTTTTCTTCCTACATAGTATTTTGGCAAAAGAAATAATGATGGGGTGATCAATTTCCGCTTTATACAAAAAGAATAGTTTCCTGTTAATGAAGAACTTTTGTGCATTTTAAAATATTTTTTCATTAATTTTCTTTATATAGGTATAAAGTTGATGATTATATTAATTTCAATAGAGGTTTTTTTCCCACCTGAAAAAGAATGTGTGAAATTCGTTAACTTTTCAATGAGTTTTCATTAGTATTAATATAATATAATTAATATTGCAGGAGAGAAAATGAATCCCCAGAAACATCACATAAATATAACAACATGCAGTGGGGAACAAGGAAAGAGCAGAGAGGGGAGCTCTGGAGAAGCTCTCTGGATGTGTCCTGTCCTCGGGGATGCAGAGATGTCCTGGTGTCAGCCTGGCATCATGTCTCACTGGACATAAAATATTCTCTGACTGTTGCTATGTTTCAGTCTAAGACCCACTTGGTGATTTTCACATCTTAAGCTTCTTCTGAAATGTTACACTTCAATTCTCTCTTGTAAAAATCACATAAATTTGTACCACACAAATTATATACTATTGTCCTGGATATTCATTCATATTTGCACTCACTCAGTCTCTTTTGTTTGACTTCTCACTTACCCTTTCTACTAGACCATAAGGTTGATATTTCTGTGTCCACCTCACTACTTACCTATTTCCCACAGTGCCAAGGGGAGGATTATAATGGTTCCGAAACTTTCAGTTCATCAGAACACATTGTAACTGTGCATTTCGATTTTACTGAAATCCATTTTCTAGATCCAAGAACATAATTTTTACATAGTTTCAAAGAAGAAAAGTTTAAAAGTTTACTCACTATTCATTTCAAATGTAATAGTAATGGTCACAGCAACTCCTAATTATTTTAAATGCCTCTGAAAATACCTACTGAAAGGGTGTGTTAATAAGAATGCAATACAAATGTCAAATAGAAGTAAAGATTGATGTAAAATGTAAATAATTTATTTCAAACACAATTTAATCTGAGGAATAGGAATCATATTAGTGTTTATAGTAAAATCTTGTTTTTATTCTGTTTTGTAATTTTTCAGATCTACATTTTATGTGTTTACTTATATTTTCTCATTGATATTTTTAAATATTATTAGACACCTCTTCAGTAGGTTCTGATCACCTGGTTGGTGCTCTGGTGTAAGGATGAGAAAAAAAAACAAACAAACTAAAAAACAGAACTAAAGAGACTGATAAACTAGGGAGCCAGGACAACCAATGCTGGTGCAACCAGCAGAGGCACTCACTGATCAGTCTGAACTACTGATTTTTATTGGCAATCAATTGGGGCAAAGATAAACTATGTGCTAAAGGGAAACTACGTGCTAGGATGTGCAGTTGTGCAGTTACTATGGGTGCTAATGCAAGCGAGGTTTGTAAAGGACAAGAAAAAGCATTCTCAAATTTGGAATAGAATAGACAAAATATAGCAGTGTAATTAGAACTTTAGTCTTTTAGTTAAGGAGGTTTTAATTGTGGGAAGAGAATTTGGGTGCAAGTTACTCTGACCTCAGCATGTAGGTTTAAATAGGATTTGCTTCTCAAAACAAGCCAATTATGGGGTTAACTCTTTAAGCCTACACTGCTTACAGCCTCTTTTGGGCACGATTAATATGATGGTCACCAAAAAAAATAGCTTCTTGTACATTTTTCTTTAATCTATTCTGTTCAAACTCCAGAATACTGGTGACCTTTCACATTAACAATTGGGCAGCTATAACAAAGCACTGTAAACTGGGTGAAATAAACCTGTTAAAATATTAATATTCAGAAGTTCATTTATTACAGTTGCTGTCTCTTCCTGTGATGAAACAGTGTAAGAAACCTGTCTGGAATTCCCTTTATAAGTACACTAATCCCATTCATAAGGGCCTCACCCACATGATCTAACCACTCCCCAAACCTAACCTACTAATATCATCACATTGATGATTAGATTTCAGTATACAAAATGCGGGGGCTAAATACACTCAGGCTACAGATAAGAATAAGTCCTTAGAGGTACTTCATTTTTCACGTCCTCCTCTGCTAGCTCTTCCCTTTGAAACACTACACTCTTAGTCAGATTTGCTTTGCTGTAGCAAAATATTTGAATTAAGTAATCTAAAAGCAAGAAGGATTAATTTTTGTTATGGTTTCAGAAGTTTAAGTCCATGACTGCTTGGTTCTATTGTCTTCGGGCTTGGGGCAAGGTAGTATCTCATAGCAGAAGTGTGTGGAAACTTCCCCCTTCATGGTGGTTATGGTGGTTGGAGAGAGAGTCGGGGGACTAAAGACAAAATACAGCCATTCAAGAGCACACCCCAATGATCTATTTTCTCCAACTTGCCTTCATTTCCTAAACTTTCCACCAACTCCCAGTAAATCTATAGGCTGGCAACCAAGACTTTAGCACATGGCTTTCCAGAAAAGGTTCAGATCCAATCCATAGCAAATGTCTTCAGCTATGCCTATACCAATAAGCTCTTCTAGACCAAATTCTTTGAGTTTCTTCCTAGCTCACAGCTATTTCCTGAACACAAAAGAAATCGAGTATTTGAATACCTTTTCCAGTAAAGAGACTTCAAAGAGTAAATTACAGAATGATCGCTCAAGATAGCCTCAGCACCAATACTGGGTTGCTGAGCAATATGAAAATCTCTTTGACTTAAATATGCTGAGAAACTTCTATGTATGTGTGTATGTGTATGTGTGTGTGCTTATGTGTGTGCAGTCTTACATGTGTGTTTCTTATAAGTGCATATGTATTTGCATACAGCTGTTTAAAACTGTAAGATCCACGTCAATGGTAAAAAGGATAAGTTTCTGACTTTTCATGATTTAAATAATAATCAGTATTAAATTGATCAGTATTTTAACCAAAAAGTGAAATAATCAAACAATTGAAAGAACACCCAGAGAAACACTATCTACCTGATTGAGGATCAGGAGAATCCCCCAAACAGATAGATGAAATTACATGTAGGTTGATTTTTGATATAACTTTTAGCACGTAAAGTACATTATAAACCAATACTACTCAGAATTAAACAATTGAGGGGTTAAAATATTTCTTAAATAAATTAATTCATTTTCACAAGAAGGGACATTTCAATGAAGCAGAAATAGAAGTTGGACTCATCGATAGTGGCCACTGATTATGAATAATAATAACTCAAAGTAGGATTTATATTTTCATGTTATTTCATATAATTATGTTTTCATATAAATAATATAGCTATATTAGGAAGAAATGTATGGATTTGTTTTGAAATAAAATCAAGAATAATGCATAGTAACCCATATATATAAGGTGATTTTTAATATTTTCTTTTTTTTTTAATTTTCAGATGAGGAAAACTGAGGTTAAGAATTTCCCACTTGTTCTTCTAATTCCTGGAGTCTAAAGTCTGCATTGTCTCCACAAACAAATGCTACTTTTCATCTATCACTGGCACAACTGTACCACAGGTAATTTTAGTTGTAGTAACTCTAACTATGCCCCACCATGCACATTTTTGATTTCACAAACTTCTCTCTCAATGAAGTCTTCGATTTCTTTTGTAGATAGACATACGTTCAGGGGAAATCACAATTGATGTACTTTGTCAAGGTTTTGGTTCCCACCAAAAGGGGAGACAGTTCAATTTCCAGTCTCCCTGCTGTCTCTTAGACAGAAGCTATCTTTCAATAAATTAATCCTGCTCTTAAAAGAAAGGAAAAAGAGATTTCAGTTCCTTGAGTGAAAAAGTAAGTCAAACAGGCTACTAACAGAAGGGAATCCTCATAAGCTGATTCCTGCTTGTGAGTGTGGGTTTCTGCTCTGGTTTATATGGGATTTGTCCCTGAGTTTCATGTTCATCCCTCGTTTGGCAGCATTGGGAGGTGGTGGGCCTTTAGGAGTCATGGCCTATTGAGAGATAGGTCATTTGATGGCTTCAGAAGAGATTCAGTCCTCCTTGGACCCTGAGTAACTTCTGATAGTGAGTTGTTAAGAGTGAGCCCCACCCTTGCTACTCTGTAGCTTTTTGTCTGGCAATGTGAGCCCCTCCTCCTGCCTGTGTTCTGGGCATTGTGATTTCATCAGGCTCTAGACTTTCACCATTGCCAAGCATATGTTGGCACTGTGCTTTAGTTTACTGCAGGCTAAATAAATGTATTTTCTTTGTAAATTCACCCAGGCACAATATGGCTAATAGTAATAAATTATTACTTCACCTGGTTATGATAATTAAAAACGGATTAATAAAGTGGCACCAGTGCATACATTAATTTTTTCCATTAAGTTTATTGGTACTTTTTAGGTATACAGCACATTTACATTCATCATTGGGATCTTGTACCTTTACAGGACGTATCTTTGTTCTTATTTTTTCCCCAATCCCCTGCCCTCCCTTCATCCCCTCCACCCTTTCCTATTTACAAAGGCTTTGTTTCCATTTTTTTCATTTTCTCATATTTTTTCTTTTCCCTTCTTTCCTTTCCTCTACCCCCCCACTCCTCCTATTTTAGACGTTTACATTAATTTTTATTTTTTATTTAATTTTATTTTTTGGTATCGGGGATTGAACTTGGGTCCTTGCGCTTGCAAGGCAGGCCACCGAACGGCTGAGCTAAATCCCCAGCCCTACATTAATTTTTTTAAATTCTAGTTTGACAATGGTAAGATGAATCATTAAAAGTCTCCCCTCTCTGTCTTTTCCCCTCAATTCTGCCTCATTCTTCAAAACCCAGGGTACACTCCAGCCGTTCTTCTGTTTCCAGATTACAAAACTCCCTCACCTTTGAGGTAAAAAGAAGTCATGTTCTGTGTGATTAGAAGGCATTTTACAGATGAGCAATAGGAGCCAGATTCATTTCAACAAGCTATGCAACAATTCTCTGTGGAAGCCAACTCCAGTGAGTCTTAAACACTCCCCTGGCTGTGTCGGAATCTCATGGGGATCTTTGAAAAAAATGTAGATCTCTAGGAAATAACCCTCAGAGGGATTGTATCCATGAGTGTGAGGTGGAGTCTTAGAATGATTTTGAAAATAAACAAACCCAAAACAACTCTCCAGGTGATTCTAATAGTCTTCTGGGTGATAAGCCATTCGTGCAAGGAAGCATAGCTAATCGTAGTAAAACTCTGGATAGTGAGTAATTTGTTATGTGAATATTCCATCACAAGAGCAAACATTTGTTATTCTACCTTAGTTATTAAACTCAATTCATTCCAAATTTATGTTTGAGCCCCCAAAAGTTTGAGATTTAAATATGTTTCCCATAAGATATAATGTAAAACCAAATAATTAGTCCCGAGGCCCAAAATTAACTTATAAATTCATTTTTCCAGGACTTCTACAAATATTGCAGTGACTTCTTTCTTTACCTTTATTGTGCTTCTCACAGTTTTCCTCTTAGCTTTACTGCTGATATCAGTAACTTCCTTTGCAGTCACGATTGCAGTATTTTATGCAAATAAACATACACAGAAACACGCATGCCTACAAATGTTTTAATGCACTAACACAGAACTATATGTGTCCTGGGCAAGAGTAGTGTTTAGACTGAAGCGGATATTTGTGTCTGTCGTGAGATACAATGTATGACTCGCTCTTGGCCCTTACAGGTTTTTTTCAAGTTGGATTTTGCATTTCATTATTAAGCAAAGTTACAGACACAGAACAGATTTTTTTTACAATTTTGCTATTCAAGTATTGGAAAGTTCAAGCTTGGAGCTCTTCAAAAACAAATATCACTGTAAATTTTTAAAACATTTTATTTTTTATTGAGTTTGTTGGTAAATTTTAGGTATACAGTGCAGTTACATCCATCATTGGATGACATGTATTTACATGACAGGTATTGGTTCTCATTTTTTCCCCTTGTCCCTGCCCTCCCTTCACCCCCTCCTTCTCCCCATTTACAAACACTTAATTTCCATTTTTTATTTTTCTAATATTTTTTTCTTTTCCCTTATTGTGTTTCCCCTGCCCTTCCCACACTCCCTGTAAATTTTAATGTGATAATGGAACTATGTCTTGCAATTGAATAGTAGTATATAATGCCAAATGTCACATGATCACACATGAGACAACTGTTTCTCTCTATCTCTCCATGGTTTTGTGGGTGATTGTCTCCCAACACCAGGAGGTTTTGAAGGACATATCTTTTGCAGAGGAGGAGGAGAAAAAGGCAGTGGACTCCTTCCCTTCAAATGAGAGTACGTAAATATATAAAATGTGGGAAACTGCAAAATTTTGTAGAAAAGCTCCCACCCAAATAAGGCTATAACAGTGAGAGCTATGACTCTGTTTAATGACAATGCAATGTCATATTTGCGTGAAATCCTTGAAAGGAGGCAAAAGCAAGTTTCAGTGAGATGCATGAAAAAAGAGAGATTCTATTGACCCAATGTAGCAAGGATTCCATTAGTAATAGTGAGAGTTGTCCTACACAATAATTCTCCTCTCTTCTGTCTTCTGCCAACCATGTAGTTTTTCAAAGGTAAGTGCACATTAGTTTATTTTTCTTCATGTGTAATTATTTTATTTTAAATTATATTACAGAACAGTAATCATTTTTCTATGAATGTTTTTGGGTTGTGGAATGAAATCATATGAATTTCTACTATTTCTTCTGGGAAGATTCACTTTGATATATAAGTGCTTTGGATTACAAACAGGTTTCTGGAACGGATTATGCTCACAGACCAAGGTTTTACTGTATTTCAAAATAATGACTAGATCCGCCTTCCCCTTGCTTTGAAGTCCTCCTGTGTAGAGAGTAATCAAGATACTTTTACAGGAGAGGCAATTCAGTGGCAAGTGACACTTCACATTAAATTGAAGGAGCCCTGATGCCTAACACCTGTTAACTGTGTACCATTAGCTGACTACTTAAATGTTTCTGTCTCAGTTTCTTCATCTGTAATACAGGGATGGTATAGTGTCTAGATTTAAATATTGTGAGAATTAAACAATTAAATTTTTATTTATTTATTTATTTAGGTACTGGGGATTGAACTCAGGTCCTTGTGCTTGCAAGGCAGGCCACCAAACCGCTGAGCGAAATCCCTGGCTAAACAATTTCAATTTTAGTAAATAGTTATACCATTTATTGGTTTACAGAAAGCAATTCAGGAATATTTGTTCAAATTAATATTCCTGGTGTTTTCTTTTATTCTTACAATACCGTAATGCAATGGCTTTCTATCTCTTCAAATTCAAAAAACATTTCTTTGTTTCTGAAACCAAAAATTTCAACTGGCTAAGAATATTAGATTTTCTCAAAAGAAAATTTCTTCCAAGATCTATGGATCTTAGTCCAGAGGGGCTCATAGTTTGGGTTGTCTCCTGTGTTAGTTACTTTTTCTCATTGTTGAGACAAAATACCAGACACCCAAAGTTAAGGGGAGAAAAGTTTATTTGGTCACAGTTTGTAGAGGTTTCAGTGCATAATTTGCTCTCTCAAAGGCAGGGATGGCAAATAGGTATTTAAGAAGAGAAATAGCGTGCTGTGTTCAAGATAGCAAAGGCAACAAGGAAACCTTAACAGCATCTTTCGGTCTCTTTTGCCCCATCCAGACTACTGGGATTAGGGCAGTGCAGTAGTTTAGTAATCATACTCACTTAATTCTAGCATCACACATTCCAGATTCAGCCGCCTCTGAAAAAGAAAGCTCACCTCATCTATATGTGGCTTTCTTCGGGAGGACATCTAAACACAATCCTAACATCTCCTTTCCACTAAACAGAAGGGGCATGGAGGCCCATCAAATACCCATGTTATCCTAGAGCATTAGAGTTTATGTCAATGAAACTGAGGCTAAAACCTATATATTTATGGACAAAAGTTGGAGCCCTTGTGCTGTCTTGTTTATGATCTCAGTGAGACTCTAGGAGGCTTAATCAACCAAACACAACCACATCCTGAGTTTTACAAAGGACTTAGGTTTTGAACTCGTGAGTTCCTAATTCCTGTGTCCTAACTAATAAGACAGTAATGCTAAGAGAGGATTTGGCTGCATTTTTAAGGACCTCCCCCCACCATGGTCTCTCATTCTCCACTAGTGACACACACAAATCCTCCTAAATCTTAAATGGGGTTAACCCACCCATGGTGACATCCTGTTGTACTTCATTGAACTGTGAGACTAGTTTAAATGCAATCTAGTCATTTAGACTCAATGAAATGAAATTAAAACTCAAAAATAAAATTTTTTTTACAATGATATAAAGTTTTAAAAATAACTTTCAAGTGAAAGTTATTTTTATAAATAGATCTCTTGAACTAATTTCTCTTTTTTTCCCATTGTTTATATTGGTACTTTTTAGGTATACAGCACATTTACATTCATCATTGGGATCTTGTACCTTTACAGGACGTATCTTTGTTCTTATTTTTTCCCCAATCCCCTGCCCTCCCTTCATCCCCTCCACCCTTTCCTATACAAAGGCTTAGGCTGAGGCAGGAGGATTCAAGTTCAATTCCAGTCTGGGCAACTTAATCACTCAGTGGAATCCGAGAGCATTCAGGGTGCCGGGAGCCCAGCGGCCGGGATCTTGTACCTTTACAGGACGTATCTTTGTTCTTATTTTTTCCCCAATCCCCTGCCCTCCCTTCATCCCCTCCACCCTTTCCTATTTACAAAGGCTTTGTTTCCATTTTTTTCATTTTCTCATATTTTTTCTTTTCCCTTCTTTCCTTTCCTCTACCCCCCCACTCCTCCTATTTTAGACGTTTACATTAATTTTTATTTTTTATTTAATTTTATTTTTTGGTATCGGGGATTGAACTTGGGTCCTTGCGCTTGCAAGGCAGGCCACCGAACGGCTGAGCTAAATCCCCAGCCCTACATTAATTTTTTTAAATTCTAGTTTGACAATGGTAAGATGAATCATTAAAAGTCTCCCCTCTCTGTCTTTTCCCCTCAATTCTGCCTCATTCTTCAAAACCCAGGGTACACTCCAGCCGTTCTTCTGTTTCCAGATTACAAAACTCCCTCACCTTTGAGGTAAAAAGAAGTCATGTTCTGTGTGATTAGAAGGCATTTTACAGATGAGCAATAGGAGCCAGATTCATTTCAACAAGCTATGCAACAATTCTCTGTGGAAGCCAACTCCAGTGAGTCTTAAACACTCCCCTGGCTGTGTCGGAATCTCATGGGGATCTTTGAAAAAAATGTAGATCTCTAGGAAATAACCCTCAGAGGGATTGTATCCATGAGTGTGAGGTGGAGTCTTAGAATGATTTTGAAAATAAACAAACCCAAAACAACTCTCCAGGTGATTCTAATAGTCTTCTGGGTGATAAGCCATTCGTGCAAGGAAGCATAGCTAATCGTAGTAAAACTCTGGATAGTGAGTAATTTGTTATGTGAATATTCCATCACAAGAGCAAACATTTGTTATTCTACCTTAGTTATTAAACTCAATTCATTCCAAATTTATGTTTGAGCCCCCAAAAGTTTGAGATTTAAATATGTTTCCCATAAGATATAATGTAAAACCAAATAATTAGTCCCGAGGCCCAAAATTAACTTATAAATTCATTTTTCCAGGACTTCTACAAATATTGCAGTGACTTCTTTCTTTACCTTTATTGTGCTTCTCACAGTTTTCCTCTTAGCTTTACTGCTGATATCAGTAACTTCCTTTGCAGTCACGATTGCAGTATTTTATGCAAATAAACATACACAGAAACACGCATGCCTACAAATGTTTTAATGCACTAACACAGAACTATATGTGTCCTGGGCAAGAGTAGTGTTTAGACTGAAGCGGATATTTGTGTCTGTCGTGAGATACAATGTATGACTCGCTCTTGGCCCTTACAGGTTTTTTTCAAGTTGGATTTTGCATTTCATTATTAAGCAAAGTTACAGACACAGAACAGATTTTTTTTACAATTTTGCTATTCAAGTATTGGAAAGTTCAAGCTTGGAGCTCTTCAAAAACAAATATCACTGTAAATTTTTAAAACATTTTATTTTTTATTGAGTTTGTTGGTAAATTTTAGGTATACAGTGCAGTTACATCCATCATTGGATGACATGTATTTACATGACAGGTATTGGTTCTCATTTTTTCCCCTTGTCCCTGCCCTCCCTTCACCCCCTCCTTCTCCCCATTTACAAACACTTAATTTCCATTTTTTATTTTTCTAATATTTTTTTCTTTTCCCTTATTGTGTTTCCCCTGCCCTTCCCACACTCCCTGTAAATTTTAATGTGATAATGGAACTATGTCTTGCAATTGAATAGTAGTATATAATGCCAAATGTCACATGATCACACATGAGACAACTGTTTCTCTCTATCTCTCCATGGTTTTGTGGGTGATTGTCTCCCAACACCAGGAGGTTTTGAAGGACATATCTTTTGCAGAGGAGGAGGAGAAAAAGGCAGTGGACTCCTTCCCTTCAAATGAGAGTACGTAAATATATAAAATGTGGGAAACTGCAAAATTTTGTAGAAAAGCTCCCACCCAAATAAGGCTATAACAGTGAGAGCTATGACTCTGTTTAATGACAATGCAATGTCATATTTGCGTGAAATCCTTGAAAGGAGGCAAAAGCAAGTTTCAGTGAGATGCATGAAAAAAGAGAGATTCTATTGACCCAATGTAGCAAGGATTCCATTAGTAATAGTGAGAGTTGTCCTACACAATAATTCTCCTCTCTTCTGTCTTCTGCCAACCATGTAGTTTTTCAAAGGTAAGTGCACATTAGTTTATTTTTCTTCATGTGTAATTATTTTATTTTAAATTATATTACAGAACAGTAATCATTTTTCTATGAATGTTTTTGGGTTGTGGAATGAAATCATATGAATTTCTACTATTTCTTCTGGGAAGATTCACTTTGATATATAAGTGCTTTGGATTACAAACAGGTTTCTGGAACGGATTATGCTCACAGACCAAGGTTTTACTGTATTTCAAAATAATGACTAGATCCGCCTTCCCCTTGCTTTGAAGTCCTCCTGTGTAGAGAGTAATCAAGATACTTTTACAGGAGAGGCAATTCAGTGGCAAGTGACACTTCACATTAAATTGAAGGAGCCCTGATGCCTAACACCTGTTAACTGTGTACCATTAGCTGACTACTTAAATGTTTCTGTCTCAGTTTCTTCATCTGTAATACAGGGATGGTATAGTGTCTAGATTTAAATATTGTGAGAATTAAACAATTAAATTTTTATTTATTTATTTATTTAGGTACTGGGGATTGAACTCAGGTCCTTGTGCTTGCAAGGCAGGCCACCAAACCGCTGAGCGAAATCCCTGGCTAAACAATTTCAATTTTAGTAAATAGTTATACCATTTATTGGTTTACAGAAAGCAATTCAGGAATATTTGTTCAAATTAATATTCCTGGTGTTTTCTTTTATTCTTACAATACCGTAATGCAATGGCTTTCTATCTCTTCAAATTCAAAAAACATTTCTTTGTTTCTGAAACCAAAAATTTCAACTGGCTAAGAATATTAGATTTTCTCAAAAGAAAATTTCTTCCAAGATCTATGGATCTTAGTCCAGAGGGGCTCATAGTTTGGGTTGTCTCCTGTGTTAGTTACTTTTTCTCATTGTTGAGACAAAATACCAGACACCCAAAGTTAAGGGGAGAAAAGTTTATTTGGTCACAGTTTGTAGAGGTTTCAGTGCATAATTTGCTCTCTCAAAGGCAGGGATGGCAAATAGGTATTTAAGAAGAGAAATAGCGTGCTGTGTTCAAGATAGCAAAGGCAACAAGGAAACCTTAACAGCATCTTTCGGTCTCTTTTGCCCCATCCAGACTACTGGGATTAGGGCAGTGCAGTAGTTTAGTAATCATACTCACTTAATTCTAGCATCACACATTCCAGATTCAGCCGCCTCTGAAAAAGAAAGCTCACCTCATCTATATGTGGCTTTCTTCGGGAGGACATCTAAACACAATCCTAACATCTCCTTTCCACTAAACAGAAGGGGCATGGAGGCCCATCAAATACCCATGTTATCCTAGAGCATTAGAGTTTATGTCAATGAAACTGAGGCTAAAACCTATATATTTATGGACAAAAGTTGGAGCCCTTGTGCTGTCTTGTTTATGATCTCAGTGAGACTCTAGGAGGCTTAATCAACCAAACACAACCACATCCTGAGTTTTACAAAGGACTTAGGTTTTGAACTCGTGAGTTCCTAATTCCTGTGTCCTAACTAATAAGACAGTAATGCTAAGAGAGGATTTGGCTGCATTTTTAAGGACCTCCCCCCACCATGGTCTCTCATTCTCCACTAGTGACACACACAAATCCTCCTAAATCTTAAATGGGGTTAACCCACCCATGGTGACATCCTGTTGTACTTCATTGAACTGTGAGACTAGTTTAAATGCAATCTAGTCATTTAGACTCAATGAAATGAAATTAAAACTCAAAAATAAAATCAATACTTATCTCTTTGTGCCTACTCAGTAACTGTAGACTCTGGCTTTCCTGAGTAATAGATTCAAGCACCACTGCCACTGAATACTGAAATTTATGAAGTTCTCCATAGTCACTAATTAATAGTGTGCACACACAGAAAAATAACCAGGCGGAACACTTAGAAATGAAATTATTGCTGAAGACTGGCTACATAGTTTCAAGTGGTCAGTCAGGTGAATAGAATGAATAATTGATTATGCTTCCCAGGCAGTCAGTACAGACAAGCATCCCAATGGGTTTTTAATTTTCTTTGAATAACACACATCTTACATATGAATATGCATTGATTTTATTCTTACGTATTTGCTAAAGCACTTCGTGTAGTTGTTTTTTTGTTTTTTTTTCTCTGCGAGGGTTTAGAAGAGTCGCTGTATCATAGTGTGTGATCCCATGAAAGCTGCTTCAGGGAGTCCTTGCATTATGTAGCTGAGCACTTCATTTCAGGGCTGCAAACCTGAAGAGAAGTAGAAAAGAATATGAGTTTAGCTATGATAAAAAATTATGCCATATCTTAGCCCTCTTTACACTGGTTGCAACATAATTTCCACAGGGATCTTTTCTTAGAGAATGCATGTCTTATTGGGAATATCTATGATCAACTGGAGCTGTGCTATTATTTTCTTAGTATAACTCTTGAGAGAATTTTGCTTCATGTCTGACGGTATAGGGGAAAAATACATCCTTGCTAGGGAAATAAGAGTTGAAATTATATTTCCTTTTTGAAGCCAAGTTTATCTTTGATTTCCTTTTGTCCTTATTATTTCCTCTACTAGCATACTTTTCTTGTAAAGTTCAGATAGTAAATATTTTAGTCCCTATGGTCTGCGTTTAAATTACTGGATGTTGCATTATTGTATGAAAGCAGACATAGACAATCCATAATGAGGTAAGTATGGATATCTTCCAATGAAAATTCATCCTTGTCAATAAGTGAAGGGCTCTGTTTGGCCCATGAACTGTACTTTGCTGACCCCTGATCTTTCTGTTTCCCCACTGAGTGACAAATGTGCCAAAGCCTGGGCCAGAAGTGGGTGAGTGATAAGCAGTATCGACAGTGATCAGTGTTCCTTAGCTCTTGTTTCTCTTGTATAGCAGGTTGTTTCCTTCAATTTTTAGCCATTCTTCTTTCTTCAGCTTGGCAGGCCTTGCCTCATGCTGATGAGGGGAGTTGGGAAGTTAATTTACTCAGTGTGTTTTGTGATTTGGGAAGTGTGTTTCCTCTTCAAAGTCTGCAGAGGGACTCCTGGTGAAAAGAATTGCAGTCAGAACTCATTTTCCTTGATGTTTTGACGGTGTCATTTCTCTTTTGCTTCCCTTATAGGTTAGATTCATTAAACTGAAGGCCCTCCACTTGGGGCAAAAATATTTAGCAGGCTGACAGGGTTTTGTTAGAACTCAAAGAAAAGTTTAAGAGGAGAGGGCACTGATATTCCCCAGGCAGGATTTGACAAGAGCAGAAGGAAATATCCTCTTGAGATGATGTTCTGCAATGTGGTGAGCTCAGACCTGAGGAGTTTAGTTGAGAATGCAGGCCCCAGCCTCTGCTGAGTGCTTTTGGATTGCACAGCTCTCCTGGATCCCAAAGCTAATTAGGACCAGAGAGAAGCTCAGCATTCCATAGCCTGGCTCATCCCTTTAAGGCAACCCTCCTTTGAAGCCTGAGAATTCCCCCTTGTTTATTTAAGCTTCAGCTCTTACCTTGTTCTAAAAGGATTCGAAGGCACTTGAACATTTCTGAGATATTGGTAATGAGTCAAAGCCAAGCCCATCCAAATGAACAAAATGGAATAAATATTTCTGGAGGCAGAAGATAAACTGAGTGCTTCATTGAGTACTGCATTCAATATGAGTGTGAAACTACGGTCTGGGTTGTCCTTAGGGAGGACAAAACTCAAGAGCATCTCTTGAGCTCTTGGAGGACACTTCATCGAGTTGCAGAGCTGGCCAGTTTACAGCACTGAGCCACGATACCAAGCCCCTTTCCCTGTAGGCTGGGATTAATTTTATTTCAGGTAGAATTTGATTTAAATGAGCATCACTTTCAGGGGCTGCTCGTGGTGGGAAATAGACATAACTCCTGAGTGTATATGTAGAAGAAAAGGGTGAATTTTTTAAAAAAATGTATTAGTACATGTTTCAGGACATGATTTTATGGGATTGTACATGTACATAACACCTCTACAGATTAATAATCAGATGAATACATCAAAACCTTATAAAACACATGAGAGTTGTACTAAATCAAGGAACAGTTTCAGATACCTTGTTCATCCTGGACTACAGTAATGTTTTTCTCTTTCTCTCTTCTATTTGTTTTCATATTGCATTGTATATATTCAGCTTCTCGTATGAGAGAAACCATGCAATGTTCAAGTTTACATTTTTGACTTACTTCACTTAATGTTATTGTCTCAAGGTGCTTGCATCTGCATCTGGCACTTAATTGCTATATCCTAATACACTTGTGATTTTTCTTTCTTGCTTTCTTTTTATTTTATTTATTTTTCGTTTGTTTGTTTCGTGAGACAAGATCTTACTATGCAATTCAGGCTGGACTTGCACTCACTATGTAGGCCAGGCTGGCCTCCAACTCATGGCGCTCTTCCTGCCTCAGCGGTCCAAGCACTGGGATTACCAGCAGGCGCCACCACACCCGGCAGTCCTGACTATTTTAGTGGAACGTCTCATTTCCCTCTTCATGACTTTTGTGTTTAACTAAATAGGTTTTAGTTTTACTGACTATAATTGGATTGCAGTCGTTTTTATTCACTCTTAAAAACAAAGAAGAAACTAATGAAAAGGGAAAAGAAAAGGAAAGAAGGAAAGAAAAAAAACCAAGTTCTAATCTAATATAATTTTTGTCCTTATGAACAGTATCGACATTGGGCATGTTTTGGACACTTGCATTAGTTAGCCTTCCCATCAGTGGGCAGAGTGCCTGTTTGTGGCAACTTAGGGGAAGAGAGGTTTCCTTTAGCCATTGTTTTCAAAGGTGTCAGTCTATAGTCAGCTGGCCTCAAAGCAGGGAAGGCGGAAGGATACAGTGGAGCAAGCTGCTCAGTTCATAGCAGCTGGAAAGCAGAGCACCATCGGGGAGAGTGCTGGCAAGAACCTCACCGTCCAAACGTTTGCCCCGAGTGACCCACCTCAGACCGTGCCCGACCTCCTAACAGGAAAGGAGGATCATCCCCAAATGAATACTGCACCCTCTAGACTCAGCCATCTTTCCAGGAGTCTCTCAGTTCAGTTGACAAGATTAACCATCATAGCTCCTAATACTGACTAGTAAGAGTAATCAACAATTCAATTCCTGGAAGGTACTACTTTCTTTCAAATGATTCTATTAAGTTAAATAAAACAGCATTCTTACCAAGATTAATAGCTTTTTCATCAAAACTCACTGCCAGGCCTTCACATTCCTGTTTTCACCAACCCAAAGCTCTGCTTTGCAATCGCCACTTGAAGTTATTCAGTCTGAGTCCTTCTCTAAGTATCCTCTCTCACTTGTCCCTTGGCCCTAAGGAGGTGGTCATTCCTGTGACAAATCCAATAAACTTTGCTTTGATTGGTTAAAAAATTGTCCATGAGGCAGTCATTATGCAACAGAAAGTTTGTATTTGAAAGCTGAAGAGTAAGAGTCTGCACCGGAAGGCTGAAAGAACTGGTGACGAGTGTCCAGAGGTGATGGTGAAGACCGGAGTGCTTCTGAAGGAGCAAAAGGGACACGGCTTCTTCTTTCCCTTTTTCTGCCATTCAGGCTACAAGCTCATAAGTTGGTGTCACCCACAACCAGGGTGGGTTTTTCTTCTTCAATTTGAGGCTTACAATTATCCAGACGCAACCAGAACTGTGCTGCACTAACCTGCCGGCCATTTCTTAATGCGTTCGAGCTGAAACCACATTAACTCACATATCTTGGATGAGCAGATGGAGATAACATGTGCAAGACATGTTTCTTATCCTCAAAGTATATAAGCTAAAGGAGAGAATATACATGGGTTTGTCAAGTATAAAATGGTCAATTGTGTTATTTCACTGAACGTTATCAATGTAGCATGAGAATTAGACAATGGTGCAAGGGCAGTATCACACAAGCTGAAATGGGGAGCTAGAAAATCAAGGAAAAAGTCAAAGAGTGGGTCCATTTAGGGTTCATTCAACATGGGTGAGCTTATGATTTCATCTCACATGGTGTCTGTCACTAGGAGATGTGATTATATTTGTGTGTTTAGGTTATTGGTATCTTCACTTTCTTCCATTAGTGCATTGTAGCCAATGGCTGGTATAGAAAATACTTTGACTTTCAGTGAATTAAATATATTAACAAGGAGTCACGGGTGCCCTATGAAGGAAAAAAAGGAAGAGCTGAACCACCACAAAGTTCAATACCAAAGCCGTGTTAGGGGGTAGAGGTTGGGAAGAAGTGGGATTGGAGGGGTCAACAGAGGAGCATACCCAGGCCCGTAGGTAGCTCACTCTTCTCTTCCAACTTTGCATCTTCCTCCACATAATCACCATCAGGCCAGCTTCAGTACTTTTCTGTATGAAAGGCTGCACAAACAATATGGCTTGTTACTTCAGTAACGTGCCTTCTGTTTTCGTAACATGATGTGCTTTCCATGTTCAATTTCTCAATACATTTAAGATGAAGCTTCATTAGTTCTTTTATAGGAATCCTGAGTGGGCCTTACAGCTGTTGTTTTCATTTAGCAACACCAAAAAATGTAGACTTCTGAGAGAAGAGCTCACTGAGAATAGAAAAAAGCGGGAGGCTTGTTTCTTCTGCTACAAACATAATTTAACAGTCATGTCTTAAAGTTGGGAGAGTACATATGCATGTGAGTGCATGTGTGCCTGTGTGTAAGCATGCATAGACTTTATCATGGCAAGTGGGAGCTGTTGGCTTAGAACACAGCTATGAGAGTTAGTCCGATAGATAAGAAACCTGGGAAATACTTGTACTATTAATTTTGTGTGCTGCCATAATAAAATACAAGACAATGAGAGACTCAAAACAATAAGAACTAATCATCTCATAGTTTCAATACCTAAAGATATAAAATCGAAATGACAAAACTCATGCTATTTCAAGCAATTATAGAGGAAAATCCTCCCTATTTTGTTTGAATATCTGGTATTTTCTGGTCATCCTTGGTGCTGTACAGCTTGTAGATGCACTGCTCCATTACATGGCCATCTTCTCCCAGTGGGTTTTGATACCCCCCCCGTATGTGACTGTCTTTATGTTGGAATGTACCCTTTTTGTGACAACACCAGTCATGTTAGATTTGAACCCCATTAATGACTTCATTTTATCTTAATTTCTTCTGTAATTATTGTTTTTCCAGATTAGGGTGCATGCTGAAAAATTTAGGTTTACAATTTCATCATGACTTATTTAGGGGGAAAATTCTACCAATGATACCTGTGTGTCACACTTTAAAAAGAAATTGGGGTCTTTGTAAATAGGAAGGGTGGAAGGGTTGAAGGGAGGGCAGGGAAATGGGGCAAAAATAAGAACCAAGATATAATATGTAAAGGTACAAGTTCCCAATAACGAAAGTCATCATACTGTATGCTTAAAATGTACTAATTAATGAATAAAGGAAGGAGTCAGGGAGCTAGAGATAAATTCCCTGTTATACTGGTTCTACTGTCCATTGTTATTTCTTTTCTTTTTCTTTTTTTGGTACTGGGAATCAAACTCAGGACCTGTGCTTGCCAGGCAAGGCACCACTGAGCTAAATCTCTGCACCCCCACTGCTATTTCTTTATTGCTAAGTATTCTCTATGCTCAAATTCTTTCTATTTTATTTCTCAGATGGCTGGTTAAGTAATATTCTGAGAAGGGTAATGTGTGGATGGGATGATAGCCAAATTATTTTCTTGTTTGGGTTTTATAATTTTTCCACAATAAAGACAGATTTTTTGAGGAATAAAATAGAGTATCAGCATGATTTCTGCCAAAATCATAGCAGCAGAACTTTCCTTCATCATTGTTTTATAATTTTTCCGCAATAAAGACAGATTTTTTGAGGAATAAAATAGAGTATCAGCATGATTTCTGCCAAAATCATAGCAGCAGAACTTTTTCCTTCATCATAGTAAAGAGCCCTAGAGAAAGTGGTAGTGGTTTTCTCTTTTACTTGATGAAAGGACTAATGACCCTGGAGGTTAAGTGACTAGACCAAGGTCGTATACTGAGAGTCAGAGTCAGAGAAAAACCCAAATGATCAATGCAGATCAAGAAAATGCCATTGCTTCAGCCTCTCTACTCAGTTCAATGCTAGGATTCACACTCATTTTTAGAATCCCGTTTGAACTGAACTCTCAAAAGTGCTGAGTTTAGAAGTCAAGCTCTTATTCAACCTCACTTTTATTGATCAAAGATTCTTCCCTTCCAGTGTCCTTTGCAAATACCATGCGCTTCTCACACAATAAAACAAAACAGGCCTGCCCAAATCAAGAAATGAAAGTATCAAGACATAGTTTGATATTACCACTTTAATGTAAAAAAATATTTCTTGGCAGACTTTGGCTTGACTTTGCATTTAAAATTAGCAACACAGAATTTGTGTGAACTAAATTATGTCATATGGAATATGAAACAATAGGAGAACCAGAGTGGATAGTTCTGCTTTATACTACTATATGATCTTGGATATAGCTTTGAGAGTCAGTTTCTTTAGATATAAAATTTTGGGAAGAAATCATCATCCTTGGACTCACCGTATTGGTATTACAACTATAACTTGGCATCCAGTAAGCAGTCAATAAATGTTTATGTGTTCACTCGTGTTCTTGGGAATACTCCCACACAAAATTCTTCTTGATGCTACTCTGTGAAGATGACATTCAGAGAGATCAGTGCTAAATTCTTGTGCTTCTTGTTAATAGCTGCTTGACCTTGGGCACATTTCCCTAATCTTTTGGAATCTTTGCTTGAAAAAAATGAGAATAATAATAAGAAATAGTCTCTGGGAATATTGTGAAGTTTATCTGTAATAATCATTGTAAAGTGTTTCATGTGGAGTCCTAGCACATAGCAAATGTTTCATTTGTGAAATTTACTGATGTCAGTGGTATTTATACCTATTGATAACATATTTAGAGCTTATCTACTTTTTACATTTTTATTCTATTCAAAGGAATTTATTTCAAAGCTGAAATGACTCCAATCAGTTTCTTTTATAGTCTACTAACAAAAGACTGTAAGTGGTTGTTAAACAAGTTTCATACCTAAAACTCCAAATCATTTCTGGCTAGGCAGAGAAACTAATATATATTGAAAATTTATTTTGCTTCTTTTCTTTCTGGTAGCTTATTTTATCAGGTGTTAAGTAGAAATGAATGGAGAATTAATTATCAGTCTAATCATTACCCAATGAACATTTGTATGCTTTATAACTTAGATTTTTTTGACCCAAGATCTTCCCTTTGGATACCTATGCATGAAATCTTTAGAGTCTGCTATGAACTGACTATCTCTATTACTCTTAAAATTCATATGCTCAAATCCTAATCCCCAATGTAATGGTACTGGAAATGAGACTTTTGAGAGGTAATTAGTTCACGAAGGTGAATTTCGTTATGATTTGTGCTGTTATAAGAAGAGATAGATATACCAATCAGATTTGCTTTGCTAGAACAAGACACCTGGACATGCACAACTTATAGGAAAGAAGGTTCACTTCAGTTCACAGTTTCAGAGGTTCTAATCCATGGTGAGTTAGTTCCAGGATGGAAACATCATAGAAGAGGGGAGCTGCTTGCCTCCTGGTGGCCAATAAGAAATGAAAGCAGGGAAGGGTAGAAGCTGTTGGTGAGAGCAAATATCTTCCAAAAGCTACTGTGACCTACTTCATCCAACCAGACCCCACCTGATAATAGCTCACTCAATGAGAAAACGTGAAGAGGAAAAATGTCTTTGTAAACAGGGAAGGGTAGAGCAGATGAAAGGAGGACTGGGGAATGGGGAAAAGTAAGAACCAAGATAAGCCCAATGATGAATGTAACTGTATTGTATACCTGAAAAGTACCCATGAATTTAATAAAAAATCAATTAATGAACTCATCAATGGATTAATCCCTCTTCGGACACTGCTGGATTTAAGTTCTCAGTATGAGACTTCTAGGGATACTTCCTGTTTAAATCATGACACTAGGAGGGAGTTTTCTCCCTCTTTCCATATCTTCTGTATTGTAATGATATAGTGAAAAGAAAACATATTAAAAGGAGAAAGCTTTTCAGCCTCCAGAACTGTGAGAAGAGAATTTCTCTTACCCAAGTATGAGTGATTTTTATTTGTTTAGTAGCTGAGCAAAAATGGGACTTTTAGTTTTCCTCTTAAAATGATAATAACACTTATTATTATTAATTTTCAGTAGATTTATTGCTACATTTTAGGCATACAATATGAGGACCTTCAACACTGGGAATTTGTACCTTTACATGTGTGTCATGGTTCTTATTTTTCCCTTTCCCCTGCTCTCCCTTCATTATTATTATTTTATATGATAAACAATGATATTAATGATAGCAAAAATGCATACAAGATGTTAAAATAGCATAACCAAGTTGTTTATTATAAACTAACTGACAAAAAAGGTACATTCTTGAGTAGAAATATATGGTAATTACAACAAAGAGCAAAAGTAATAAGTAAAAACAAAAGAGAAGAGAGAGAGGAAGGAAGAATATAATATAATATATATAT
>NW_022900933.1:27670439-27678109 GCF_012274545.1 Fukomys damarensis | reverse complement strand
TATAATATATATATGTGGATTTTATGCCCTACACACAGTGTCTAGTTTGTTCTTTCTTGTATGTGTTTACTTAATCTCCATAGCAAAAGTAGGCATTATGATCATTAACACTGAGCATCTCAGCACAGTGAGGCACAGAGCGGGGGAAATCTCTTCAATTCATGTCAGTCAGTACGTTTGAGTTCTGTCTTCCTCATTCAAGATGGCAGACCGAACACAGAAACATTTATAGTTCACTTCCGGAATCTCCAAAAGTGAAGTATAGGTAAAATAAGACATCCTTTTCTCCTCATATATTGCTTGGCAAAACATTGTAGATAAGTATATGCTTTTGGGTTGACAATTTGATAGTGTGTTAGAATTAAAGTATGTAAATGATTTATTCAAATCTTAATTTTAATAATCCATTTTAAAGATACTTATGAAGATATATTAATTTAATTATTTCTAGTATAGCAAATTCACATTTTCTGACTCAGTTATTTCCATTATTGCCTGTATGACATTTTGACTCATTAATCATTTATTTTGGTCTCCCTTGTTCCTTCCAATAATTCCTACAAATGAACCAACTGAGCTTATCAGTGAACCAATTATAGTATAACTTTATCCATTGTAATAGAAGAAGGGAAAACTTCCTGATCATTCATATTTTGCAAGTTTAATTACTCCTTCAGGTCCTTTTATGTACCTAAAGCAATAATGTAGTTTTCGTTTAACTGCACTTTCTTTGAACTCTTGGATGCACATATTCTTAAATTGGGGCTGCCAAATTTAAGAAGTAAAAATACAGAATTCCAGTTAAATTTGAGTTTAACAGTGAATAATTTTTGCATAAGTATGTTCCATGTAATGTTTGGGACACACTTATATTACAGTTTTGCTCTTTATCTGAAATTGAAACTTAATTGAGTATTTTATCTGTCAACACTCTCAAATACAAATCATGGTTGACAGCCATTGTTGTAATGATTGCTCTAGCCAGAAATATTAGTAAAACAAAGCTCTAGTATAATACTTTTTGCAAATTTCTTTATAACATGTATGTCAACTAAAGTGTGTCCTACATCTCCAAAGACACAAACTATAGAATGCCTCATACAGAGGGTCTTGATTGCAAGAAACAGCGAGCTTAACTTAGGCACGAGATTGAGAAATTTTTCTGTGGTTCAGGAAATTGACAGATCAGACCTGAGAGTATAAAGTTCTCAGTGGCTCCTTGAAATGTAAGAAAGTAGAAGTTGAAAAGCAGAGTTCCATTCTTGTATCTGGAAACTACTACTCTGGTGCCCCAGCCACTTTAACCTCTTCCTACCTTGTGTTCTGTCCACCATCACAGAGTCAATAGTCAGTGCTCCAAAATGCTGACCTAAGTTAAACCACATTCCAACTCCCTATCTGTACCTCTTAGCTTCTGAGATTGGAATTGTCTTCCTCTGTACATACATATAAAGTAAAAAAGAACATTCTGCTGTACAGAAAAGATGTGTGAGAGAAAAAAAATGTACCCGATATTTGAGCACTTAAGGACGGTTTGTATCTTTCTCAAGCTGGATTTGCAGTCTTCTTATTGACAAGAGGTAATTCTGTGAAGAACAAAGGAAGCAATAGCAACCTTAGGAACTTAGAAAGTATATATAAAGCTTTGATGTTAGAAGTGACTGCTTGGAGGATGCTTCTGTGCAACTTGTTTTGGTCTTCCGGAACTTAACTTTACTGTCTTTTGTTATGGAAGATCTGACAAGACAAGTAGTTTTTTTTTCAATTTAAAAATATTTTCAAAAATAAAACCTTTATATCTTTAAACATATTAAGAAATCTGCTATTAACAGAGCCATGTATTCCATTCTCTTCATCTAGAGTACAAGTAAGTCTCTCTCTCTCTCTTCATGTAAAACCTGCCAAAAGACCACATAATCAATCAAAATATGAGAATAAAACTTCCTAAGTCTCATAAGAAGGTGACAATTGAGAAATACCAAAGAGATATTACTATTTTACTCACAATTTATGTCATTTTTCTAAAGACTTCACTGGGAAAGGGTGAGTCCCAGTTACCTGCTTGTCTGGTTGGTTCTCTGCAAGGGTAACCTGGACAGAGAAGTGAAGCCAAATTTACCATGGCATTATAGGATGCTCAGAATGAAGAATCTATTTGTAAGAAGAAAGAGTTTTCTTTATTGCCTTTAAAAATACACCATAATGGGCTCAAAATCAAAATAATTTTTTCAGCTCTACTGGGACCCAGGTATCTTGATTCTGTTACTAACAAGTTATTTGAAATTTAAAGAAACATTCAATAGTTCTGATTTTGTTTATGTCTCCAAATCCTGTTTTCCTTCCTAGATCCCTCTGACAATACACATTTTTGGATCTGTGAATATTTTCTTTTGGAAAATGCACAGAAAATCTCACTCAGAAATTATAGAGATTGCTCTGACTCTTTAGTACTCATCCATGCATTTTAAATTACAAGCCCCTTAACACGATTGTATCAAAAGAGCAGAGGGCTGTTAACCAGAACCAAACTGGGATACACACACCATCTTTGAAACCAGTTTTGACCTCTAAGTTGATTGAGCTTTCAGGAGGGAGATTAAAGGAAAAGCATGTCACAGGGCCAATTCGTAATGAACCTCCAGAGATATGGTTAGATCCATCAACCGGTGTACCTGCTAGGCATGTGGAACTTCCCTCGGGGTCACCTGAGGAAAGCAGGCATAATCCAAGAGAAAGAAGAAAGGACAAAAATCATCTGCCCAGTTTTCTCCTAGCTTTGGCTTCCCATGGAAAACCACTCCCCACAAGGAAAGTGAACATTCCACAATCTGACCCTGTTAAGAGCTGCTCTCTTGATGCCAGAGTTGAGTTGTGTGTTGTGGCTTTCTGGATCTAGAAGTGAGGGAAGCAGCTAAATCTGAGGTTGGCTTAGTCCTGTCCATGCAGCGCAGGCCAAGCAGAAGACAGGGGTCTTCTTCTCTCAGGGTAAGGCCAGGAGGGAAGTGACTGAGCAAGTTTAGGAGTTGGGTACCTGAAGAGGTGCATACAGTTGTGTTGAGGACAAGCATTATTTTAAGGCTTGTTTCTACCATGACCTATTTGTTGAGTGTCAGTAAAAGATATTTGTTCTGAGTCTCAAAATCCGAGGGAAGATGCTAAGATCTAAAATTCTATGATTGCATACACTAGTGGAAAAACACTTTGAGTTTGGGATTTATTCCCCTCCAAAAATAAGTTCCCTGGAATAAACGTAGAGATAATGCCCATGCAGAGGTCTGCAGGATTAAATATTTGTTTAACCTTGGAATTTTGCCAGATGACTATTAAAAGGATAGCTTCTCATTTTTATTACATACATAGTAAGGCAAAAATTTACTAAAATATTTATATTTGTTAATTGTTAACAATGTGAACTCTTATAATTTCTTTTGCTATGGAAATAGCATTTAATAGAACATACAATTCATCAGAATATTCTTTTTTATTGAGTTTATTGGTACAATCTAGGTATACAATACAGTCACATTCATTATTGTACCTTTACATGATAGGTCTTGATTCTCATTTTTCCCCTTGTCCATTCTCTGCCTTCATCCCTCCTCCCCTCCCCATTTACAAACATTTTATTTCCATTTTTTCAATTTCTCATATTTTTTCCTCTCCCTTATTCCCTTCCCCCACCCTTCCCACTTTCCCTACACCTTTAGCCCTTTACTTCCTATTTAACATTATTAATTATCTCATTAGGATCTTGCGTACTTTTATGGTTTTTCACAGCAGAGAAACTATTCAGTATTTCAGTTAAAGAAATCTCTGTATGAACCATAAAAATAGGGAATTCTAACATAATACTAAAAAGGAAAGTAAAAGAGAAAAGGCAATGATATAAGATTAAAATAATCCTTAATTCTGAAGATGAAAATGGTCCCTGAACATATTTAAATTGCTTCTTGCTCTTGTAGTCTTATCTTCTTTTTTTTTCATTATTTAAGGAATACTTTATTAGTTTCTGTAATCAAACCCGCTTAGATATGACCTTACGTATTCAATACAGTGCATTACCCCTGTACAAATGGAAAAAAAAAATTAACATTTCTAGACCAATATGGCTGTCAATTTCTGTACAATGCAAACTCAACACAGTAAATTGGAATAACTTTTTCCAAAGTTGACAGCATGGTTAAAGTTTCCCAAAATTCAAACCATATATATATATATATATATATATATGGTTTGAATTTTGGGAAACTTTATATATTCCAATCATAGCAGTATGTTATGCATCAATAGCAGCAACAGTTTTCCAGGTTCTGCAGTCATCTGAACAAAATTATAGACATTCAGCACATTCCGTTAAAAAAACAAAAACAAAAACAAAAAACAAAGAAAAGAATAATACCCAGAAAACAGCAAAGTTCTGTTGCTACTGTGGTACCTGACACCATTTTTTTTTATTAGCATCTTAATCATCATCTGGAAAGAGAACATTCTAGAGTAATATCATTAAAAATAGCTCTGATAAAGCACGGTCCCTACTAGGTATCATAACATAGGTATAAGATATTTTACATTCAGAGAGGTATGATACAGTACCATCCTACATCAATAATTCTAGAATCAGTTTTGGTTTGAAATTTACTTTGTCTGCTAATAAGATTGCTACCCCTGCTTTTTTATGGGCTCCTGTCACATGGAGAATTGTTTTCCATCCTTTCACTTTCAATCTATGGGCTTCTTTATGCACTAGGTGTGTTTCTTGTATACAACATATTGTTGGATTTTGCTTCTAATTCCATTTTGCCAGTCTATTTCTCTTGATTGGTGAGTTGAGGCCATTGACATTGATGGTTATAACTGATATGTACTGATTATTATTGACATGTTATTGGCCTTTTGTTGACTCTTTTTACTTTTTCACCTTCTCCTTTTAGTTTCTTGCCTTGACTATTTGATTTGCTCTGTTGGGCCTCATGGTGTTTTTGCCTTCATTGCCTTTTTCTAGGATCTTGTTTAGAATTGCTTGTAGTGCTGGTTTGGTATTCATGTAGTTTCTCAGGTGTTTTTTGTCTTGGAAGTATCTTATTTCCCCATCCATTTTGAAAGAGAGTTTTGCAGGATACATCAGTCTAGGTTGGAGGTTGTTCTCTTTTAGTACTTGAAATATCTCATTCCAGGCTCTCCTTGCCTTAAGGGTTTGTGTTGAAAAGTCTGCTGTGATTTTGATGGGCTTTCCTTTGGATGTGATTTGTTTCTTTTCTCTTACTGCTTGTAGTATTTTGTTCTTCTGTTGGGTTTCTGGGATCTTGATTATTATATGTCTAGGTGTAGATATTTTTTTGATTGTGGCTAGTTGGGGTCCTATATGCCTCACTTATCTGAATGTCAAATTCTTCTCCTCTGTTTGGGAAGTTTTCTGTCATTAATTCTGTACACAGCTTTTTTAAGTCATTTGTACTTTCTCCTACTACTTCATGGATTCCTATCAGTCTTATGTTATTCTTTTTTTGCATCATCTAGGAGTTGTTGGATTGATTTCCCATGATCCCCTATGTTTTTAAGAGACCTCTCTTTTCATGGTCACTGACTGCAATCTTATCTTCTATATCTGAGAGTGTATCTTTGCATTCTTTTATTCTTTTGCAAAGTCATTTGTACTTTCTCCTACTACTTCATGGATTCCTATCAGTCTTATGTTATTCTTTTTTTGCATCATCTAGGAGTTGTTGGATTGATTTCCCATGATCCCCTATGTTTTTAAGAGACCTCTCTTTTCATGGTCACTGACTGCAATCTTATCTTCTATATCTGAGAGTGTATCTTTGCATTCTTTTATTCTTTTGCATACACTTTCAATTGAGTGTTTAATCTCCTGGATATCTGTTTGAATCTGTTTTATGGATTCCATTTCTTTCCTATATTGGGCGTTTATTTTTTCCATTTCTTTCTTATGCTGGGCCTTCATGGCTTCTATCGTGGTCCTGAGCTCATCTATTTTTTTGTCAGTTTCTGCTCTAGAGTTTCGAAACACGACTTTCATTTTGCTCACCATCTCTATGGTTATCTGGGAAATTATTTCTGTTTTGAATTTTTCTAGAGCCTGATTGATCTGTTTTGTTACTTCCTGTGCATTGAGTTCAGGGTGTCCTGGTGGTTCACTATCAGCCTTTTCATCCTCATTTGCCCTACTGTTTGCCATTGCTGAATTTGAAGTCTGTCTTTGTGCCTTGCTTAAGTGTTTTCTCATTTTTATTTTTGTTGTTGGGCTGTCCTTGGTTTAATCTCTGGGTTATCACCCAAATCTTCCTGATATAGATGCGCCCTAGCTTCTGTGTTTCTAACAACCCACAGACATTCTCATCTTCATAACATTAGAGAAAATAGCTCATCAAATCACCCACAATTCTTTATCCCAACTGATACAATCAGCAACACATTATGATCAAGCACAACTTGGAAACTGACCACCTGTGGTAGTCACTGGTCTATCATCCTTAAACCATTTGAATTAAATTGAAATCAAGAAGCAGTCCAGAACATGTCTGCAGTGAACAGACTTTTCAATATAGTATAATTACCATTTAGGATGGGGGCTCAGACAGAGCTAGGACTCAAGACCCCTGATCTCAGTTAGCTGATGGCTGAACCCTATGACTCAGATGACCTCGGGCTGCAAGGCCCAGATTGAGTTCCTCAACCTTCTGAATGGTTGAACTCCACACCGTTCTTCCGTAGGTTTCCCACGCCCTTTCTTTAAAGATGTTCGAAGTTGGGAACTCAGAAAAATACCCTTTATGACCACACCTCTGTCTCTGCAGAGTGGGTCCAAAGACTAGCGCAATCAGGAGGTCTGAGAGTTCCGGGGGAGTGAAGGAAGGGGAGTTATGGGGGTTCAGAGGTGCCCACGCAGCTACCTTCCTGGCACTGGAGCAATGGCCGCTTGGGGTGGGAGAAGGCGTGGCTCTCCTTCTCGTGGTGGATCGGGGCCCAGGCTACCTTCCTGGTGCTGGAGCGATGGCAGCTGGGGGCCTCATCAGAATATTCTGACACAACTGATTAATTTAAAATGTTAATACATACAATCATAATGCAATCCTGCATTTAAAATGGATTTTAATGTGCAAATAAAGATCTTTTTTTTCCAGCTTTAATTGAGTTTATTGGTACATTTTAGGGATACAGTACAGTTACATTCATTGTTGGGATCTTGTACCTCCACATGACAAGTCTTGATTCTCATTTTTTTCCCTTATCCCTGCCCTCCCTTCACCCCCTCCTCCCCTCCCCATCTACAAATCTTTATTTTCATCTTTTCATTATCTCACATTTTTTTCTTTTCCCTTATTACCCTTCCCCTACTCATCCCACCTTCCCTACACCTTTAGCTCTTTTCTTCCCTTTTCGAAATGTCAGTAATCTTATTAGGATTTTATGTATTATTGCAGATTATTCACACCAGAGAAACTATTTGGTATTTACATATGTGTGACTTATTTATTTCACTTAGGAGTATATCTTCAATATGTATCCATTTTCCTATGAATGAATCTATTTTCTCATTCTTTATGGCAAATAAAGATCTTATGTTTCTCCATAATGTATTACGCCTGTACCTAAGGGGATTCCAGCTATGTGATAACTGATCTTTACAAAGGTAATTTCTCTTATTTATG
>NW_022900933.1:27618948-27670377 GCF_012274545.1 Fukomys damarensis | reverse complement strand
TATATCCTAAGAAATTAAAACCTGAAAAGTAACTCATAGGAAGTGTATTTAATGTTAAATTATCTTTGCCCCTTCTCCTGAAGCAAGGAGTTTTAAGGTGGAAGATAGAACAACAACAACAAAAAATGTATGTTTTTAGTCCAATCTTTCACATGAACTCCCATTCCTGTGGATTTCTGGAATATGCTCTGCTTGAGGAGCTATGCTACCTGCATTTTTAAGTTTCTTTTTGCCAGCAGCTTTCTCTTTAGGGATGTGTTTCTCTTTTAATTGGACTTCGTTTATTGTTATATACTTGCCAGGTCCCAAAATTTGTCCCATAATTCTTAAATACCAATAAAATGGAAACCAATTCATCATTATCTCAGAGACAATTTAAAGCCTGAAAAGTTTGACTTTTGGTCTCATACACCTGGTGGAAAGGAGTTATTTGTGATGGGAGGATGCCAGCGGTCCCTGTATAGGCCCCAGAATGTTGTACAGGACAGATACTCGTGTTGGAATTCCAACTCTGAGGAATTTCAATTTAGTAATTCACTCATTCAAAAAAATTTGATTGCATTGTTACTATATCCTAGGCACTATTGTGGGCACTGGAATGTGACAAAGTGGGGAAAAAAAGGCATCTTCTTATATCTTCCATTTTAATGAAAACATTAACAATAAATAAGATAAATTTAAATGTATATTAGATTGCAATAAGTGCCAAAGAGAAAAAAAAAAGTTTGAGAGATAGGAAATTTGCAATTTTAGTGTAGCTTTGGAAGGTCTTAGTGAGAAGATATTAGGTCAGGAGCAGATGCATGTGTAGGGTTGCTGAAATTAATGGAATTCTGTCACAAATTTTTCAGTAACATGTCTTGAGAGAAGTCTTTCCTGGGGTCTTTAAATGGCCTCATGAATATGGGGACTCTTAAACTTCATTTGTGACATGCAAATGCACACCTAAATCTGACACTTACTACCTTGGTGACTTTAGCCAAGTAATTTCACCTGCCTAAGAATTTTTCTCAACTGTGAAATGGAGATCATAAAGCATTGATGTATTTTACTGGAGTATTACAAAGTTCAGACTAGATAATGCACAAAAAAGCATTTATCACTATGTTAAACATAATAAATGCTAAATTATACTGTTATATATATCCTGATGATTTTGCCTGCCTGCTTACTTATTTATCTGCCTTTATGTATATTTATTCATTTACTTACCAAGGCCATTTAGGTGTTTGCAATCAATTTTTAAAAGCAAAAATCTTGTTATTGTTTATCTATTTCTTATTTGTTTAATTGCCAAGGTAATTTATGTGTTTCCTGTCATTTTTAAAAAGCAAAATGCTAGTTCAACCATAATACTCTGATTTACTTGAATTGTTTATTGCACTCAAGACTAAGGTAAATATGATATGTATTTACCTTACACCATTCATAGATATTCCACAGTTATGTGTTTATTTAAAGTCTTGTCTCTCTATGAGTGTATAAGATAAATAGCATTAAATTCATCTTTTAGATGGAGACAGAAAGACTCAGGAAGATTAAGCAAATTATCCACTCAGCTCATCAGAACAGAGCTGGAATTCAGTTAGAAAATGTGTACTTGAATGTTGATACCATTTCCATGAACTCTGACTAGACATAAATCATCTGAGGAAATGAATTATTCATAAAATAAAGGTAACATTCTTATCATTTAGTCTTGATCTTAAGAAAATTAATTACCAAAACAAGGAATGATATTTACACATTTGTTCCTAGACCATTAAGGACACAAGAGTGGAGGAAATTGGCAAAGATAAGAGAAGAGCTGAATTTGATTTTCAGGCTGAATTATTGTCAGTTTAATATGCACAAACAGGCCAGGAGCACTTGCTGAAGAACTCTTAGGAATGAAAACTGTAAAATCCCACTGAGGGCTCTTACAAAAGTCACTGTTCTCTCCTGAGTTTGCACTTTAGTTTAGCATGCCCCTTAAGGGCTGCTCTCAGGGGCCTGGAGACAGGATTCTTCTCCTACTATCATCTTGCCCATAAAAAGTCTGATCTTCCTCTGGCTACTGGTCCAGCTTTCCTGACTCCCACTGTGGCTCTGTTTTGTGGTCCCTAGCTCCTGTATTGTCCTGTGGGAACAGGTGACCTTGTTGAATATGAGGAATATACAGGCATTGATCTTGTTAATGTGGGGATTAAGCTCGATGTGGAAAGTTGCTCTTCAGAAGTTGAGCTAGAGAGCATGAAAACCAAAAAAAGCATTTCTGACACGTATACCTGACCACACAAGTGCTGGACAAACACATCAGTTTGTTTCAGCTTTCACTGGGACCAAAGAGGAAGAATACTGGCTGATGGTGAAGGGAAGACAAGTAACTGTTAACACTTGCATTTTGTTTTTATAAACTATTCAAAGTATTCTGGTAAAAATTTTAATCTTTAAAAATATTGATTCCATAATTGGCTCTTTCCATAAAAGACTGAAACATAACATACAATATAATATTAGTGAATTAAAACAAATTCAAAATTCTGGGAAATAATTATTGGAAGGACCATGAAGTCTATCAACAAATGGCTATGGACTGTGAAAAATAGAAGATATAATTAATAAATACATGCTTTTGTATATTTTATGAGTGCATGTTACTATTGCATAATGATAAGACATATTTGGGGAAGTTGACATATACATTTAACATATCTTAATAAGCTTCAACCCCCATTGACTCCATCTCCCTTTCCTTCTTTTTCCCACTTTTCCCCTTCTATTTAACCAGAGGTGTATATATTTATGAGAAAATGTAAAACTTAGAATTATTAAATGTATCTTCCTTAATGAAAAGTGATTTCCTGGTCAAAAGAGGAAGAATAAAGACAAAATTGAAAGATAAACTGGCTCCAGAATTTTAAATCTCAAGATTTCAAGATTGTCAAAATGTATTAACATATTCAAAAAGAGAAAAATAATTTCTGCGCGTAACAATATCATTATCATTGGTAATGCCTTTGATTAAAGGTTAAGCTTTCTGGAGATGAAGAAAAATTGTATCATACTTTAAAATTTCCTACAAAAGAGGCAACACAACTGCTTCTTAAGCAAAAAAACTCTAGCCAGTCAAACAATCCATTTTGGTCCCACCCCAGAACCAATACTGCACATAAACTATGGAGTCCAAATAATCTGGAATTAAATTCCAGGTTACATAACTAGGGAATTATAAACAATGATAGACAAGATCATAGTTGTTGTTTTTAAAACTTAGGTATTTATATAAAAAAGAAACGATCATTTCATGAAGTGAAGGCTAGAGAAATTTACTTAGCAAACAAAACTGTCTTCCTAAGAAAATATAAGGCAAATAATGAAAATTTTGGTTTTATCAATTATACAACCACAGGAAAAGTGCCCTTGCAACACCACTGTTGTAACAATTAGAGATGTTATTTATTCTACAGCAAGGCTCACCCTGTCACCCACCACCACCACTCCTCCATCCCTCTTGTTGTTAGGACTATTTAGTCCAAATTCTTAGAACAATAGCAATTCTCTTTACCTCTCAATCCGTGGATCCATCATACCCGAACATGCTCTCCTCTCACATTTTCATGATTCCAACAGAACAGCTTTTTTTTTCTTTTTTTAAAATAAATGATTGTTGTTGCTTTGATTAATTTCCATGTTGTCATGTGGCAGCCCACAACTTGTGCTGTTTCACAACTGTCAATTTATCACTCCTGGATACTACTCCTTTGCCCTGATGTGTCTTCTGCATTAATGACAATGATGTGTGAAGAGAATTAATGACATATATAGAAATATTTTCATTAATGAAAAGCAAGACTGCCATTTATTATTTAAAGCAGAACTGACATGAAAGTAAGTTGTGGTGGTTGTGAAGTTGGGAAACTGGCCAACTTACTAAAATTTAATTGACAAAGTGAATGGTTTAAAAGTGACCAATTAACCAGATTAGAGATATTCTCCAATGTTTAATTTCATTCCTGTTTTGATGATGCTAAGACATTTTCAGATCATCGTTGTTGACTTCTGCAATGCCCATAATTTTGTTTGGCAATGGCTGGACTGTTTCTTAAAACTACACATGTCTTACAGCTCGACACTCTGCCAGACTCTTGCATCTGTGCTATCCTTAGTGCTATAACTTCTTTGAGCTTTTCTGGCAAATTGATCATATGTTATTTGCCAAAATCTTTTAAGTGAACTATACTTTGAAGAATTGATGAAGAGCATAACTTTGAGTTTGTCATTGACTTCTGGATTCAAATTTTCATCTTCACTACTTGCCAGGCAGGTAACCTTAGTAAGTGAACCTTTCTGACCTTCAATCAATTTTCATATCTAAACACAGAAACACTGAGTGTCATTATGCAAGGTTGTGCAGAACAAGAATATATGCCAAGAAAATTGTAAAATACCTAGTAAATACTCTATATACTACGGTATATAATTATCTTGGAAATGTCAGACACCATACTGGATCAGGTTAATCAAACTACCTTTTGTTGGACTTCTCTGTATGAGAAAAATGGACCTCTAGCACATTTGTATTGCAGCTATGTTGTTTCTATACTGCAACCAAACTCAGTCCTAGGTACCCCAGTACCTATTCAAAGTTTTATTCTTTAGGTAAAAGGCAGTATAGAAGATCAGTGGGCCTAGCCAAACAAAACTAGAACCAGTGGGCTGACTTGAATGCCTGTAGTGAGAAAGCATGCATAGACACATTACCAGATTCTGAGGGGCCTGAAAGCAGTCAAAACTGTGCCTAAGTAAAGGAGCTGTGATTGAATAACAGGTAAGTGAGTTTGTTCCTGGAGGAGATACTTAAAGATTCATAAAGTCACAGCATAAGGAGCATAGGATGATTTCTCAATGCAGCTTTGTGGCTCTACCTTTGTTGGGTAAAAGAGCTGCAATGGAAGTTGTGCAGACTTAAGGAAAGAGGATGTTCACCATTGATTAAGTTCTCCTTCCTTCTGTCTTGGTTACTTCTATTGTTGCTAAGACAAATACCCAACACCCAAAGTTACAGGAAGAAAGGCTTAGCTCCCAGTTTGTAGAGGTTTCAGTTCAAAGTTGGGTAGCTCCAAGGCAGGGTAACATGGCAGAGGGGCATCACAGAGGAGAAATTGTTCATAGTAGGCAGAAGGCAGCAAAAAGCCACCTGTGAAGTTTCTTTCTGTGTCTTTTATATTCCATCTAGGATACCCACTCCTAGGGTAGTGAGTAGCATTCACTCCCAGAACTATACCAAACCAATCAGTGAACTGATTTGGTAATTAAGGGTGTTAGGGTAGTGAGTAGCATTCACTCCCAGAACTATACCAAACCAATCAGTGAACTGATTTGGTAATCCTACACCCTTAATCTCAGCATCACACACTCTAGATTGAACTACCTCTGAAAAAGTCCAACCTATGACCACAAGAGGCTTTAGGGTGACATCTAGACATAAGCCATAACACTTTCATTTCCTGAGTTGTTTATCTTACATTATAAGAGGTTTCACAAAAGGAATATGTGAGAAGCAGGCTGTACAAGAGAATCATTCTTAGTTTACATTCCGT
The DNA here is from genome assembly GCF_012274545.1 of Fukomys damarensis. Classification (NCBI taxonomy): domain Eukaryota; kingdom Metazoa; phylum Chordata; class Mammalia; order Rodentia; family Bathyergidae; genus Fukomys; species Fukomys damarensis. The sequence goes on along the minus strand of NW_022900933.1, from coordinate 27,664,795 downwards.
GCCCTCCCCAAAGCAATTTTCTGAAACAAGCTTAGCCATGTAGCATGTCTTTCTGACAGGAAATATCATCTGTCATCTGTTTTCCCCAGTCATGTACACAAACAAGAATTGTATATTTCATTCATTTCATGGTGTTCCAAGCCATACTACGAATAGTATTTCACTCAATCAGTTCATACATTTAATATTAGTCTTTTATATTCTAATAATTTTGTATTTTAGAATAATTTTAGATCTGCAGAAAAAGTTAGGAAGATGATATATATCCCACACTAAGTTTTTCCTTAAGTTAAAGTATTTAAGTATTTCATGTGTCAAAATTAATACTGATTATTGTTATCTAAAATTTATTTTTTCTCAAATTTTTCTATTTTTTGCCATGTGTCGTTTGTGCTTCCAACTTTTATTAAGGATCCTGCATTGTGTTCATTCAGATTTATTTAGGCTTCTTTTTTCTGTATAGTGTGTTGTACTTTTCCCTGTTTTCAATTTGTCAGGCCTTGACAGTTCCAAAAGTTACTCGTCAGGTGTTTTATAGACTTCCCCTTAGTTGGGATTTATTTCACGTTTTTCTCATAATTAAACCGGTTCATGGATTTTGGGGAGAAATGTTAGAGAAGTAAAATGCCATCCTTATCCCATCTTATCAAGAGAAAAGAGTGTCAAAATGATTTTAAAGCATGTTTTCTTAATCACCTGTAGTCTTCATCAGTCGTCTGTGCTGTAGAAGCACCCAGAATTACTTTTATACACTGCATAACTTCTAAAATAAAGTGATCTCTTTCTGTCTCTACATATACATATATATGTATATGTATATATATATATATATATATCTTCATCAAAAATGTAAACACACTTCTCTATCTTTTTATATATATATACATCTACCAAAGAAATGTATATACTCTTCAGCAGTTTGCTGAAATAAATAAATGTCTGGAAACTGATTTTCACCACTTCAAACACTCCTTGTAATTGTAGAGGTCATAGGTAACTTCTCTTAATTTCATGATGTCTCAATAAATTTAGTATTAAAATATTTATACAAGATTTTCTTTTCCTGAAGTATACATTTTTGATTGACTCTATATCTCTATATCTAGAGATAAAAGTTGCCAAGGCAAGTAGTTAAAAGGGAAAAATAGAGATGAGAAAGAAGAAGCAGAGGAAAAATCAGTATGCAGATAAACTCACCAAAACATGCTGTATGCTCATTGGAAATAGATTTAAAATGTAGTTCTGAGCTGGGACTAGAGGTTCCATTTGACCCAGCCTTCCCTCTGCTGGGTATCTTTCCAAAAGAATTAAAAGAATCATATCACAGTGATATATGCACACCTATATTTATAACGGCACAGTTTGTAATAGCTAAAACTTGGAAACAGCCCATTTGTCCATCAGTTGGAAAGTGGATAAAGAAGATGTGGTTTTTCTATAAAATGGAATACTACTCAGCCAAAAAGAATGAGAAATTAGATTCATTCATAGGAAAATGGATATATATTGAAGATATACTCCTAAGTGAAATACATAAGTCACACATGTGTAAATACTGAATAGTTTCTCTGGTGTTAAAAACTATAATGGTACATAAGATCCTAATTAAATAACTGACAATGTGAAATAGGAAGAAAAGGGCTAAAGGTGTAGGGAAAGTGGGAAGTGTAGGGGAAAGGTAATAAGGGAAAAGAAAAAATGTGATAAAATGAAAAAATATAAATAAAATGTTTGTAAATGGGGAAAGGGGAGAGGGTGAAGGGAGGGCAGGGACAAAGGGAAAAAATGAGAACTAAGATCTTTCATGTAAAGATAAAATATCCCAATAATGAATGTAACTGTACTGTATACCTAATATGTACCAATATACTCAATTAAAAATAAAATAAAATAAAATGTAGCTCTGAGCTTCCTGGAAATGAAAGTATAAAAATGAAAAAATGGTATTTTAGGAGATTTGTGTATGTCCATAAGATTTTGTAAATAAATTCTATACTAGTACTTGATCCTATCAAATTTCTCATATTGGTTTCATCAGAATGATTTGTGTGATATAGTGGTCAACATTTTATTATTCTATTTATCTATCATATATATATGTCCCTTTTTTCTATGTATTGTATATTTAGCAATATATAGTAATAATTTCATGTAGAGTAAAAGCATGATAACCATGATAGTTAACTGACAGTGTCAACATGACTAAGAAATGCCCAACTAAATTGCATCGGCATAGTTCTGGGCATGGCTGATAGGATTTACTGAAAATTTTTTGTGATTTACTGGGTGTGAATGGTATAAAAGGAAGAAGGAAGGCTTGCTTCTATTTCTTTGGAGGGGTTCCAGTCTTCACTTTAACCTTGGACACTGTCTCTTGGCTTCCAGCATAGACCCTTCAGCCTCCAGCACAAACCCTTTCAGCCTATCAGAGCAGAATCTTTCGCTTCCTGATACAGACTTCCATGAGACCCACAGTAAGCTCCAGGCCTTTTACTGGATCCTTTTCATCCCCAACATACAGACAGAACTTTTGAACTCTTCCACACCTGACTGTGGGCAGCAAGTGTAAGTCAATCTTGTAAATTCTCACATATTTATATATCTTGTATCCAGTATTTCTCTACTATGCAGTAACTGGTGTGGATTCTGTTACCAAGAAGGGGGTTGCTGTTGTGATATTACCTGACCATTTGGTTCAACAGCATTTGGAACTGACTTATAAAGACTTTGGAAAGTTTTGGAGATGCTGCCTGAAGAAGCAGCCCTGAAGTGCTTCAAGCTATACTTGATGGGAGATTCTGGTTAGAGTTCAGAAGTCAAGAATATTGATAGAAATGCAGTGAGTAAAGATGAGGGTTGGGTGTTTTGTGTTGGAAAGGACAGCATTGGCTGTTGGACTCCATATCATTTGCTATGCTTTGGCAGATAATTTGTATGCATTTTGCTTTTGTCCAGAGAATTTTCTGAAGGATGAGATTAAGTGTGGCAGGCTAATTAATCTGGCAGATGAAATTTTTAGGCAGTCTAATGTTGAGGTGGTCACATGTCTACTGTTGGTGGAGAAAAAGAGAAGTTGGTTGCTGAGAGAGACCAGGACAATAGAAAAAATGGCCTGAGGATATCACAAGAATCAGCAAAACTCCAGCATTTGCAGCCTCAAAATTAAAAAGGTGAAAGAGTTTGCTTTGAGAAGAAAGGTCCATATCACCAGGTTCCACAATAGTGGAAGATTACAGAAATTTTCCCTTGGGATTTGGTTTCTAGTGTTCATCAATCCAAGTGCTCCATCCATCTCATCTTGGCTCATAGCCAAGAGAGAAGCTTACCTACTGCTCCAGCTTGTGGCAGACTTTGCATCTATGTGGTGCTGGTTTTAGGGCCATGCAGAATGTAAGAGTTGTGGGGTCAGGAAGGCTTCTACCCAGATTTCAGAGGAAAGCCTAGGAGGCCAGACAGTGTGCCCCTGAGAGGGAAGCAAGTGAAGTTGAGAGTGTGAAGCCAAAGGTGCAGTGGAGAAGCCAGAAGGTTGTAGAAGCCAGAAATGTGGGTCAATTGACAAACACTTCAAAGAATAAACAAAGCCAGCTCAAGAGAGAATCCATGGGAGATACAGCCACTGGAGGTGCCGTAGGGATGGACACACCCAAGCCCTTTGGAGTTCAGATCTTGCCACAGACTTCAAATGCTGGATATGAAACTATGGGACTTAATGATGGCCCTCATGGCTTTTTGGACTTGCTTTGTTTCCATTCCTTTCTATCCCCCATTTGTACCTTTTGACATATTAATGTTTATCATTTGCCACTGTATGTTGGAAGAGTTTGTTTTCATTTGTACAAGGATTCACAGCTAAGAGTTTGCGTTTAACATCAGAGGAAAATTTGAACTTTGACTTTTCAGCAATACTAAAACTGGTTAGAACTTCGGCAACTCTTAGAGATGGGCTAAATGCTTTTTGCAGAAAGGGATGTGCATGAGTTTTTTTGGGGGGAAACAGGGGCAGAATGCTATGTTTGTATTTTGTTTGTTTTTTGTTTTGTTTTGTTTTTTTGAGACAGGGTTTCACTATGTGGTTAAGACTGAACTGGAACTCACTAAGTAGTCCAGGCTGGTCTCAAACTCATAGTGATCCTCCTGGCTCAGCCTGCAGAGTGCTGGGACTACAGGCATGCACCACCACACCCGGCTCTGCTTGTATTTTGATGTTCCCCTAAAGCATCATGCAGGTTGGGGTTTTTGGAGGTGGATTGCTCTAGGTTGTTTGATGCTAGGATTAAGGATATAATGTTGGGTTTAAGAGTGCACCACCCTGGTTGTGGCTGGCACCACCCAAAATGCAAGTAGTTTGGAAAGGAAGAAAGGGCATGGCAGACTGTTGCTCTTTGGTGCATAGCTACTTCACTGCTTTTCTGCCTTCTACCTTCCATGAACTATTTCTCCTCTGAGATGTCCTGTTGCCATGCTACCTGTATCAGAAGCCAGCCAGCTATGGACTGAAATCTCTACAAACTGTGAGTCAAAATAAACCTTCCCTGTATTAACTTTGGGTGTGAAATATTTTGTCTCTGCAATAAGAAAAGTAACTAAGATAATAACTAAGTAGATTGTAATACATCTGACTGTGGGGCTTCTGATAGAGCTATTCATGTCACTCTAAATCAGGTGATCCAAGGTTTAAAGGTATAATATTTTTATAATGAATATACTACCTATATTTCAGACAATGCTGGTCAATATCATTCCCAATTAATGATTTTTTGATAATGAATATATCTTCAGAAGTTTAGGGTATATTTTCTTGATGCAACAACAATGAAAACCTGAAGTGCAGACATTTCTATGTATTATATTCTCAAAGAAAGACAAAGTTTTTATCACTTTATGAAAATGGAGACTTGAGCTAGAACACATGGCCATGGGCAATATATTTTAGGTGAAGATAAAATCTTATAAAGGTAACTTGGTAAACTTAAAGTTTTGTGGTAATAAGAGCTGAACTGAAAAAAAATCTTTCTTTTAATTCAGAATTTTCATTGGAGGATATTGTGTAATATACCATATCAGCAATTTTATCCTACAAATTATTTCAGTGGTAGGAACCTTTGCCAGCATTTATACATCCTCATTTTAATTTGGCCTCTCCAATTAGCATGAGCTCAGAGCACATGTATTAAGTCATTCAGAATTGGGTTGGAAGTTAGGACCACTATTGCTACCATTCTCTTTACTTACCTTGTACAGTGGCTAGACTATAATGAGTACTCAGTGTATGGGTGTGTATGTGTGTGTGTGATAGTACTATATTTTTTGTTGGTGGTGGTGCTCAAAAGATGTGTTGATTGACTACATCAGTGAATGAATGAGTAAATATAATCTGACATTACTCAGATCCACATTATGCAGCTAAGTAAGAAAACCGATATGTAAGCATCTTTTTGTGGAAGACAGTTTATAAGACCAGGTATGTAAAAACACCTGCTACCTCATTTGACATATGAGAAGGCATACATGAATCTGGAAAAAACCAGATGTGCCAGCTCACAGCATCAGCCCCATGTAATTGAGGCACAATTTCTTCATCTTTAGGATTTAAACAACTTTAACACCAATTAGTCTCTTTATAATATCTTTGCAAGAGTATAGAAAAGGAAACTGTAAGAGGCAGTCCAATTTCAAAAATGATAAGACATGGGGGCAGGGCAGCATACTGCTGAGACACAAGCAAGCATGACATTTTTATTTATGAATTATTAAGTTGAAAATTTAGGACTCGTATGCATTTAAATGGTACAAAGCAATTTTCTCAGGGACAGATTACCCTTGAACAAACAGACCTTGAGTTTTTCAGCTCTAAGAGGTTTTGACAAACTTAATTTTTGTTCTCCAGAGAAGTAGCCGTGCTCTTAAGACCTTAGCAATCATCCCATCGCTGCATGAGACACAGATGCAGAGAGCTCCAGAAGCTTCCTCTAAGGATTACTCCAAAGGGCGTAGATACATAACATGGTCTATTTGTGCTAAACATATGCAAAAGCTGGTGCCAAGAATGCAGTTTGCTTAATGATGAAATAAAGACCACTTAAATTAATGAATATGTGAAACCCATCTTTCCAATACAATTATTGGAGCAAGCAATGGTAATTATTTCCATTACTTGACTCCCCACTTCTCAACAGGCTACTCTTCTGACTCCTGAATGCAACTATCTGCTTTGTTTCTAGTGAACTTAATTCATCAGGTGGGTCTGTTTCTAAGCTCTTAGCACCTCACATGTAACACTTCAGTTAAATTGAGAAGAGTAATTACTTAAAGTGACAAATAGAAGAATGGTAATTAACTAAAAAGTTCATTCCAGGGCTCTTAAACTAGAGTAGTACAAAGTAAAAAGGTCATGATTTAATGTATTTGCTTGACTTGCTTTTGTAAAACACAGTTCTTCATTATAATAATGCCAAAAGAGCAAAAGTGTGTTGCATTAACACAGAATTAATGACTCTTGGTTACTGAAGAGATCTTATTTCACTGTTTTTTTTATTCACAAAGTGTGTAAGATTCATGATAGGGAATAAAGTTAATGATCTTGGATTTCACTCTTGTTATAAATATTTAAAATATTTCTTAATGTTACTAATGCTCAAGCTAGGGACTCAAGAAATCTAACGTATTTTTTAAATCCTTAAATCCTTTAATCCTGACCTGATTGATTAAATATAATTGTCATGAAGTTTATGTATTTAGTATCACATATACCTGTCCTAACTAAAAATATGTGTGCTTGTTAAAGATACTGAGCATTTGGGCTTTCTAAGAGGGTCCACAGCTCAGTAAATGATTCAAATAATGACAAGTCACCAACAGTTGTTGGTGTCAGGCTGGAAAAAGTCAAAAGAAACATAGTCCAATATTTTTCCATAGTTTATTAATCTTAACGTATGCTTTATTGTTTGTAGCATTATATTTTGACAGTAATCTATAAACACAAGAATAAACATACTTAGCACTTGACAGAGATAGCAAAAAGTCACATCAGTTAAAAATAGCAAGTTTAACTTAATGACAAATTTTAAGTAAGTTGAAATTTCATTTTCATAAAAATTTTGTTGTTTATTGCCACTATAGGTGTTTGACAAGTATTTGTTGACAGAAGTTGGAAATAATCACCATAGATTCAGAGAATATGTGGGAGGAAAGGCTTTGAAAGATGTTACAGAACAGAAGTAAGATGAAGTAAGTGAGGAGGAGACTATGTCCTGAAAATGACAGGAGATTGGTTGTTTATGTTGTCGTTATTTCTGTCACCAACTATCGGCCAACTTAAAGTAGCTGAACCTTTCCAGATAATGTCTTTTTCTTTCTTCTACCCCAGCATTCTCTTCCGTCGATATTCTATGCTCACTTGTATCACTCAAAATCATATATTGAATTTCTATCCTCTAGTACTTCAGGATGTGATTGTATTTGAAGATAATTATTTAAAATAAGTAATGAAGATGAGCGGAGACCATTAGAGTGGGTCCTAGTCAAATTGACTGGTATCCTTATAAAAGCTGGAAACTTAGATATACAAAGAGACATCAAGGATGTGAACTGAGAGAACAACACTCCTGAGGACAGAGAGAAAAAGTGGCATGTGAATGCCAAGGAGAAAAAGCTCAGAAGAACCCAATCCTGAGATGTCCTGATCTTGGATTTCCAACCTCAAGAACTGAAACTAAATAGAAAATCTTTGCTTAGACTAAGACTTAGCTGGAGTACCTAGGAAAAGGAAAGACTCAGATAAATAAAATAAGACATAATTGAACATTAAAATTGACCCCACAGATATACAAAATATTGTTAAAGATAATTATGAACAACTATTTGTCAAAAATTTATTAATCTAGAAGAAATCAACAAAAATGTGTGTGTGTGTGTATATATATATTCACTTTTATAAACTCTGTCAGTGCTGGCTATATATATATACCTTACCAAGGTCAAATCATAAATAGAAAATATGAACAGACCAATCAGGAGTAAAGCAATCGAGTCAGTATTTAAACACCTCCCATTAAATAAAAGCCTAGGACCAGATGGCTTCACTGCTGAATTATACCGAACATTAAAAGAAGAAATAATGCCAATTTTTGCATCTCTTGAATGACTAGTGATGTTGAATATTTTTTCAAATGTTTATTTGTTGCTTCTACTTCTGCACCTGAGAAATGTCTGTTCACTTTGGATGCCCATTTTTGAATTGGGTCTTTAAATTTGGGAGGTCTGATATTTTTAAGTTCTTCATGTATTCTATATAGTAGACCTTTGACTGAGGAACACCTGGTAAAAATATTCTCCCACATTGTGGATTATCTTTTCACTCTGTTGGTGGTTTCTTGCTGTGCAGAAGATTTTTAATGATATGAGATTCCATTCATTGACTGTGCTGGTTCATGTGCAACTGAGGTTTTGTTCCTGAAATCTTTTCTTATGCCATTGTCTTCAAGAGTTCCATCTAACCTCTCTTCCAGCTGGTTTATTGTTTCTGTTTTCATATTTATATTTTTGGTCCATTTTGATTTTAGTTTATTGCATGTTGAGTGGTATAGGTACAGATTTTTAAAGTAATTTATTATTATTATTATTATTATTAGTAGTAGTAGCAATAGTAGTAGTAGTAGTACCAAGGATTGAACTCAGAATCCTGTGTTTGTGAGGCAGGCAGCAGAACCACTGAGCTAAATCCCCAGCTCTCTAGATCTAATTTTAATATGGCAAGTGGAAACCCAATCTTTCAAGCACCCTTTATTAAAGAGGCTATGTTTTTTCCAGTGAGGGTGTTTGGCTCCTTTGTCAAAGATGAGGTGGCTGAGTGTGTCTGGAATTGTTTCTGCATCTTCTAATCTGTTTCACTGATCCTCATGTCTGTTTCTTTGCCAGTACCATGCTGTTTTTATCACAGTAGCTTTGTATTATATTTTCAAGTTAGGGATTGTGATACTCCTTACCTTGTCTTTGTTGCCTAGAATTGCTTTTGCTCTTTTAGGTCTCTTCTTGTTCCAAATGAAATTTTGAATTGTTTTCTCTCATTCTGTTAAGCGTGCTGTAAGAATTTTATTTGGGATTTTATGGAATCTATATGGCAGCTTTAAATTATGGCTGTGTTTAATTTTTATCTCTTGAATTCATGTTTGTGTTTGCTTTGGCAGCACATATACTAAAATATTGAATTCATGTTCTTTTCTTCAACCTCATTGCTTAATAATAGGTTTTAAATGGACTATCTTTCACCAGAACTACTACTTTAATCATCCCTTAAGTTACAGCAGAATCAGGTTTCAAATATCTAAATGTTATTATGGAGATTTTCCTTCACTTAAAAGCTTTCACTGTTGAAAAACAAATCACACAAGACAAGCAATGAAATACTCAGTTTGATACCCTCAAATATTCACTTGAGATCCTCCATTCCAGGAGGATTCTCCTCTGTATTATGAATAAGGAAAATGATATCATGGCTTTCAAAATAATTTCAAAATCACAATTTCTGTTATGGTTTGAATCTGAAATGTTTTTCCAAAAGTGTATGCTTTGAAGACTTGTTCCCCAGTATAGCAGTGATAAGAGGTAGAACTTTTCTATCTTGAGGGCTGTAAACTTATTACTTGTGGGGGCATTTTGGAGGAAGTGGATCACCACAGGCATAGTCTTGAAGATTATACTTTATCCCCTGCCCCTTTGCTCTGTCGCTTCTTGTCCACCATGAGGCAAGCACATTTAGTCTAGCATCTGACCCCCAGTGTGACATTTTGCCTCACCACAGGCCCATAAACAACGGGGTCAAATGCCCGTGGACTGAAACCAAGAGTGAAAGTCAATATTTCCTCCTTTTAAGTTGGTTATATCAAGTATTTGTCAGAGTGACAGAAACCTAACACATTTCTCCACGGTGCCTACTTTCAGGGTACAACCACACTTCAGAAAGTACAGCCACACATGTTTCTCTATTGTCTTGGACTTTCTCATGACTAGTCAGAAACGTTGTGACCTGAGATTAGAATTTATACCAACGTCATCAAATCATAGAAAGAAGAGTACCTACTTCTTTGTATTGTGGTATATGTGCCTCTATCCAAAAGGGTAAAGCATCTAAAGGAGCTATATTCTGATACAATGTGAATCATCCTCATCCTTACTAGTAATACTAAATGATTTTTGTGATGATTCATGAAGGTATCTCAGAGCTTTGCAATAACAGTACCTCCTCTGTTCTTAGAATATAGCCATAATGCATTCCACCTACAAGAGAGTAGGAGGCTTTGAGATGCTTGTTATATAACTGAATGGATTATGCAAGTTTTTGTTGTTAAATGGATTATTTTCCAAAACTCAACTGAAATATCTTTTAGATCCTTTAATGTCTAATTTTCTGAAACCATCTAAATATTACACTACACAAGAGCTCATAGCTAGTATGTAATATATGTAAAGTTCCCTATTTAATAAATATTATTCTTATATCTTTGGTGATTATCTTAGTTAATCTCTAAATATATTGTGTGTGAGGAAATTATATACTTTGCAGTCTAAAATCTTACAAATTACAAAAGTTTCCATTGCAATAACTGGCCTATGTTCCTATCACGAAGAAAGATTAGAATACTTTTATGAACAATTAATATATTCAAATATATACACATGTATATGCATATGTATGAACATATATATATATATATATATACTTATTCATCTTTATTGATATCTTTAGAAAGATATAAAGACATTATTTGTATCTTTCAGGCTTATACTTCCATTTTCTCTAATGGAACAAATCAGTAAAATATTCTAAGAGAAAGTCATGCAGCATGGCTACATTTTCTAGACAGACCATTTCTACAAATTTCACACAGACCAGTTTATAGCAATATAGGTGTTATATTTGTAATTTATTTTTTAAAAAACTTTAGTATGAAGAATGCGGTAAAACTGTATATACTAGTTTTAGTCTATATCCTAGAGTCAGTCATTTGTTCATATTAACAATTCATATCCAGCTATTCCTTCTGCCATTAATCCAGGTGACATACACAGAAGCCACTACCCCAAAGGAATGATTTAAAATTCTTTTACCTGAGTTCATCCCTAGAGAACTTTATAATCAGCACCACTTCAGCCAGAAAGATGCAACATGACTGAAGTTAGTGATACCTCAATAAGTGATTTGCCAAACTATCTCAGATAAGCCTCTTTCGTTTGCATGAACACAGATAGGTATATAATCTAGCAGACCCTTGATCCCAAGGAACGTACTCTGGCTTTGATCCCTAATGTCACTTATCTTGAGTCCTGACATTGTAGTAAAGGATTCTAAGATGCCTGATTATGACAGAGGTTTGGCTTAAACCAGTGTTTGATTCAACTGGCTCCTTCCTGAAAAGAGTTTTGAGATCTAGAAAACAGAGACCTGTAACTTAATTGAACTGACAAATAAGATTGCATGACTGTTTATTCTTGCTCATTATAAAATGTTTGAGTGTTTTACAGGCCATTGTTTTAGGTTATCTTTCATTGAAACCTGGTACCAAATCTTCTATAAGAGTAACTATCCCTCACTAACCTATAATTACTGGTGGCTAAGACTCAGGAAAGAGAATCTAATAGGTGGGAATGATCAAATTGCCTTAAACTAGATCATGATTACTTTTTCTCAGTGTCAGTTACGTGACATATTTTCAAATACATACTCAGCCCAATTAGGTATTTATTAAATACTTAATGAACTTAATTGAATCGTAGTTCAAACTAAATTAAAATCAACCACATGCAAATACACAGAGACTCGGTAATTGAAAAGACAGTGGTCTGAGTTCATTTTCACTTCAGAAATATCAGAAGTATTTTGTCTGTCACAATGGCATAACCAGGTAGAAGTCACATATTAGTGAAAATATGTGAATTTTTCCTTCAAAATCAGGTGATGTAGCAGAGGAAAGAAAATTAGGTTTTGGTTCTTCAGTTCTTATTCAGTCACTATCTCTGAAAAGCTGGGGGACAAGAATGCCCCTGAAATCTGCTTGCTTTCAATGTACTCCTCCGTAAATGACAGAATAGAATTAGTCCTATCATTTCATCATTTATTACATAAATTTTAATATTAACAATTGCAAATACTATTTTTTCTAAATATGCCATACTTTTATTCAGTCATTAAAACAGCCTTGTAACTTTGATACTTTTTTATCTCTATGTTACAGAAGTCAGTGCTGAGGCCCTGAGGGAGTAAGTGAATTCCTTAAAAGTTGTCAAATAATTTAGATATGCACAGACCCAGGTCTTTCCTCAGAAAATATCATAGTAGCAATAATTTCAAATAACCAGTTACTTAACTCCTTGAGCCTAACTGGTTAGGATGAAAACAAATTATTGCAATTTGGGTTTTGTCCTCCTGAAATCCGTATGTGGAAGTCCTTGGCGCTAATACCTCAAATATGAGTGCATTTGGAGATAGAGATTTCAAAGAGGTAATTCAGTTAAATATCAGTTCATTAGCACAGATCCAAATCCTGTGTTACTTGCGTCCTTACAAGAAGGAGAATTAGGACACATAAATGTACAGACAGAAGACCATGTGAAAATACAGGGAGACAGCATAAGCATTGTAGAGAGAGCCCTATAAAGAAACTAATGGGATGGATAGTTTATCTTGATCTAGAACTTCTTATCTGAATAAAGGCAGGAACAGCATCTGTTAAATTCAACATCTTTTTATGATAAAACCTCTGAACAAATTACATGTATGAAGAATGTTCCTCAACCTGACAAAGGCTATACATGATAACCCAACAGCTAACATTCTACTGAATTAGTGCCAAATCATGTGAGGTACAGTGGAAGTCAGTTCCTAATAAAAGAATGAGTTTGAACCCTGTCCTCCCTCTGTCTCATGTGCTCACTTGTCTTTGGCCTTCCACCACGAAAAGATTTAGCATGAAGTCTTTCATCAAGTTCCAGCACTGTGCTCCTGGACTTATCGTCTCCAGAAGCATGAGTCAACTCTCTTCCTTTATAAATTAGCCAGTCTCTGGTATTTTGTTTTAGCAGCCAAAAGTAGACTAAATCTCTCACTAGTTCTTTTGTGCCAGCTCTGTTTTATCAAATAGTACTACCCAACGAGAAAAGGAGGGAGGCCAGTCTAAGGGGAAAAAATCAACCACTGCGATGGAAGCACATTCCAGCCAGAGAAGAGGAGGAAGGATAAGTAATTTTTCTTGACTATGATGATTGGGCAGGTTAAGGAGAAGCCTTAGTGTCAAGCAGGCAGTAAATGTAAACAACTGAGCAAGGAGCAGAGGGTGGAGGACCTTTCTAACAGTTTGCTGCCCTGTCATTTGTTCCTGATACTTGAATATGTCATTCATTATGGGTTGATAAAAATTTCATATTGATTCTTACTGTAGTTTTAAGCTAAGCAATTTCATTTGGCAATGATGAATCTCAGAGGTATATTAAAAGAGGGAAGGATGCGATCAGAATTGCGACTGGGTAGATCTTAGAAAGACTTAAAATACGACAAGACTAGAGAGGGGATCCAGGAGAGGGCACTGTAAGAATCAGAATCAAGGTTGATGAAGTTTAATACTAAAAGAGAGTGCTCAAAGAACTTCATCTGAAAGAAATGGAATCATGAAAACAATTTCATTCCTCAATAAAATATCAATATCTACTTCATCAATGACAGTTTTATACGATTACTACATAGCGCAATATTCTTGCCTAGATGCATGCTATATCATTCCACTTAATTCTTACATGTTCTTGTGATAAATGGTAGATGGAATTGTTTTTATATCCATCAAATCCATGGGATGAGTCTGAAGTCACATAGGAGTCTGCTGCAGTTAAAATTCCTGACCTGTTGGTGGTCACATGGCTTGGCAGCTTACCATTTCGTGTTTGTATAGAAAGTGTCTGCCTACTGGGAGTGTTCTACATCCTATACACTTTCAAAAGTCTCAGTGTTCCTTCCCATCCCTCTCTATAACTCTCAATAGGCACATATCTATTAAAGTCTTTTTGCAACCACAACTTCCTCGTTTAGTATTAAATGTTCAAAGATAAGAAGATGCATTCAACAGGCCAAGAACTAGGGTATCTAACCAAGATTGGATTTTATATCCAGGTTTGAATTTGTCCTTATTGTGACTGAGGGAAGTTTGTAGGTGAAATCATGGTTTCATTTTCTTTTTGGCTGAATGGACAGTTTCTCAATATCTAACATGAATCTGTACTTAAAAAAAAAAAAAAAAACTCCCAGTGTAAATTAACTCAGAAATAGTACAAGTCTGCAAAGGAGAAGCTAATATTTCCCTAAATAGTCTTGTCTGTGAGTAAAAATCAAGGAAGTGTGAAAAGAGGATTGAGACTGAACCATGCATGCTGTTTCAGAATCCTAATTGTCTTCCCTCAAACATGAGTTTAACTGCATTTGGACAATTTACATGGTTCTCTATTTTTCCTTACTTAAGAAAGCTCATTTCTTTATGGTAGTTATCATCTGGCAATACACACTGAATTATGGTGCCACTCACTCAGTCATTTGTTAGTGTGCATGGTAACGCGCCTGTTAGTCTAGAAATGCCTGGGATACAAAACTTAGCAGTAAAGCCGGCATCTTCCAACAGAGGACCATCAGAATATTGCTGTTAAGTTAAGCAAGAATTTCTGGTTTATAGTTATGAAAGGAAATGACAAAGCAGCTGTCCATGAGTAGGATGTTGTCAAATATGAATGTAAAGAATACAGATGGTTATCCTGGCATTATCTTGAGATTTGTGTTAGTGTTTGTTTTATAAATCCTTCTTTTGATAAGATTATAATTTGTCTTATTAAATACTTGCTTCAGGCATCATCTTATTGCTAAAGGTCTAAAACAAGATGAATGTACAATGTCTGTTTCTGTGCTCCAGTCTTTTTTTTTTAACGGAGTTTCAGAAGAAAAGGCTGGAAAGTCATGATGCAATCATGGGGTTGATTTTTCAATTAAAAATGGAATTGAGTTGTTTTGTACAAACCCATCTGTTTCATATCACTTTAGTCTGTGTACCCAACTGAACTGGTTTGAACTGGTTTCTACAGAGAAAAAGAGAAACTGAAGTAATGGATACTGGAAAGATGCACATCTTTTCTATTTCACTAACATGGCCAGCCTGGGATTGTAAAGATTATTGGTTCCATGTGATCTGGGAGTGCCGGCAGAGGGAAACGATGTGAACAGTCACATCGCCCAGCTGTGAGGTGAGCCTGGCACTGGGGAAACACGTTAGGGACAGGGCGCTGTGCTCAGTAAATTACAACTTAGGGCTGTGATGATGGAGCAAATATTTGAACATCTCTGAGGTGATAATCACACACAGACGTAAATGTTTATAGATGAAAAAAAAAAAAAGTCAAGTCACAGGAACAAGTTCGGGCACTGCAGTAAATATGAGAGAGCTTGACCCTGAATGCTAACTCTTCAGCAAGTGGTCATGGTCTTCATCTCTAAGACTTGAAAACATTGCTTCATCTCCAAAATTTAGCAATATTTTGACAGATTTTTTAAAAGTTACCTGCAGTTTTTGTTTTTGCTTTTTATTAGTCATTAGTGAAATAAATACATTATGTCATGGGATAATCACAAAAGAATCCCTATAGAGAAATTTGACTATAATTAGACCCAAATGGCAGAAATAATCTCTCCTTTTAGTGCTTACAAAGATGTAAAGAGTTTCCTATTTTATTCTCATGCCAAATAGAAAGTAAACTGTATTGAGAAATTAATTGATAATATATTTTACTTGTTAAAATATAGAACCTCAATGACATATTAAAAGAAATCGTTGCTTGAAAATTTATAGCATTAAAATGAATAAATTTTCCAGAATTTCATGACAATAATTTACTTCTATTTGAGTAAGAACATCGTATTTCTCAAATGGCTTAGTCAAGAGACTAAATGAGAGGAGAAGACAACCTAGCAGTGTTAAAACCTAGTTTGATTTAGTTCAGGCCTCGTTAGATATTTTGATACATTATTCCTCACATATATTTTTCATAAAGTTTTCATTAGAAATATTATGTTTGATTTTGGGGAGCTATCTTGTTCTTTAGTGAGGGTGCTATTTAATAGGTACTGTATGAATATCTTAAAGCATTTCTAAAATATGACCAGTTTTTAATTACTGAACAAATGCCAATGCCAAGATATTCAATAAGGGATGAGGACAAGTTTGCCTTCAGAAAAAGTCCAAAATGTTGTGTAGACTTGCAGAGTCAGTGAAACCTTTTCCTTAGGTCAAACAACTCTCCATTGTGCTAAGGTTTGAATACAGTTCCTTCTAAATTGAGAGTGATTATTTTCAGTCTTCACAGAATTGCACAGTAGCAAAAGTGAAAGAAGTCAACAAATCTATAGTCCCTTGCTTAATATTATCCAGAAATGGTTCTAATTAAATTCAGTCTTTGTAATCTATGCAGTTTAACAATGTAAGTATTATTTTTATCATAATTTTACAAATGACCAAAAATTCAAAAGAAATTAAGTAAATTTGTAATGACACAATTTTTTCTAGTAGCAGAGCTGGAATTGTGAGACTTTTTAAAATTCCCATGGCTATACTCACCATGATAGGAATATGTCCAGGACATTGAGAACAAAATAAGATAATACAGAAGTTCTTTGAAAAATATATGGAAAAGATGAGAAGGAAAATAAAACAAATTTAACAGAAATGATGAGAAATGAGTACATATTCTTATTTTAAATACCATTCTGACAAGATTTTAACATTATGCCTTAGAAAAGAAAGGCTTAGTAGGTAGAGCCCAGAGAAAGCTACCTGGATTACACATGCATAACTTTGAAAGATCAAAGTTATCTGTTTTGCATAATTGGTTTATACTTTATCATTGGTATGATTTAGTTATTCTCCTCTATTTTCTTTCCAGAACTTCATCTTAAAATTTTCAGTGAAATATCATTCTGAAAGTAATTTAGTGAACTATAAACACACTGTACGTATATAAATAAAGTAAGGGATTTTCCAGAGTGTCTGTCTGGATTCTCCAGAAAGTGGAGGCTGAGGCAGTGCATGCCTCAGGTAGGGATAGTGACCTTGGTGTTGGGGTGAAGAGGGATGCAGGGAAGAAGAAGAGTCTCACAGGATGTGTCTTTTCTCCGGACCCTGAGATCTGTCCTCCAAGACATCACTTCATTCAGGGCGCTGAGTTGTGTGGGAAGAACTATCCCATTCCTATCTCTCCCAGTCAACATTTCACCCATTGGTCACCCATGAGATTCCTCAGACTCCCAGATTGAGGTCATGCAATCTCCAAAAGATACCCTTGTTGATCTCCGCCACTGTGCCTTCACTTCAGTAGGGATGTTGAGGGCTGAACTGTACAGTTTAAGTGACAGGTAACTTGGCAGCTGATTCCTTTACCTGCACTGGGTTGTAGATCATATACAGACTTAATAATAGTGGGAACCTTAGACAGTCAAGAGGGAAAGGATCTGAAGTAGTTAGTGATACATAATCGAAGGGGTTACCAGTGCATTTTTAAGTGGTGCTTTCTAGAACGTGACTTGCAAAGTTACAGAACACAAGATATTAGTCTTGTGTCAGTGCAATTGGGTAGGTGCACTGCTATGACCCTGGGTTCTTCAGAGACAGAGAGAATCAATGAGAGAGAGAGACAGAGAGAGAGAGAGAGAGAGAGAGAGAGAGAGAGAGAGAGAGAAAGAGAGAAGGAGGAGGAGGAGGAGACTTGTAGGGCTATTGGCTCACAATGTTGTAGAGGTTAAGTCTCATGATACACTGTTTGAAACCTAGAGACCCAGAGATGCCAAAAGCATAATTCAGTCCAAAATCTTCAGAATAAATTAAGTGGATGGTGCAACATTCAGTCCAAAGTCAGCGGCCTAAGTATATGAGGTCAGGGGTTGGGCTCCTGATACAAGTCTTGGAATCCAAAGGCCAAAAAGTGTGGAGTCCTTTTCTAAAATGTAAGAGAAGGGTGTCTCGGCTCCTGGAAAGAGACAGAGAGTAAATTCACCTTTCCTTGCTTTTTGTTACACCCAGGTTCAAACAGACAGGATAGTGGCCAACTAAGTTGAGGGTGGATCTTCCTCACCAATTTCCCTCAATTTACATAACTGTCTCACTGGGAAGCAGCCTCACAGACACACGAGAAATGATGCTTTCCTAGCTGCCTAGATGTCCTTTAATCCCATCAACTTGATAATGTTCACAGCAACAATTTTGAGCCAGTGGAATTAGTTAGTCGTCTTCACTCTTTTCATAAGTAGGTGCTATTCTGTATGACTTAACTTTACGTAAAATTACATTTTATGCTGGAATAAAATGAGCAAATAAAATTTAGTTTATAAATTGTATAACTAAATATTTTAGAAATGGATTCTCAGTATGTATTCTATTTTTCATTTTTCATACTTTCTAGTCGTCTTTTTAGTTCCTTTAATTTGTCCATTTATTTAACATTCTTGTAGTGATTGTAACAAGGAACAGGTAAACTATATTTTGAGATGTTAAAAATATCAGTGGTTGCTAACTTGTGATTTACTACTCTGGCATACTAAATGCCATTTTCTAGTAGGGATTATTTATTTCCCCAGGATTCTAATTTCTTTTATGATAATCTGGCTATTTGTCTCCCCACAAAGGGCTTTGAAATTGAAGAATGAGGGTCATTTGAGTGTCTGAAAATAAATCATTTAAATTTGCATTTTTTTGTCCCCAGAAGAAACCCAGAAATATGATGATCTTTAGGATGTTACATGAAACTTACAGGGCTGGGAAGACTTCCTGCATCATATGGCTTAGCTTCTCCCAGAAGTCCCAATAAGCAGTGCCTATTTGTCTGGGTGGAACGGACAGAAGCTCATACAGGCAACTGGAGTATGAAGGACCAGATAAGATGTGTGCCTCTGGAGAGAACCAGTCAAATTTACTAAGGGTGATGAGACCAGTCGCTACAGATGCCTTCACAGATGCCACTCCCCCTAAGTCTTGAAAATGCATCAGAAGATTCCTAGCTGTGTGCTTTCTTCTTTGGACTATGTGAAATACAGAGCAGCACAGTGGGACTGCGGTAGGGATGACTATAATGTGTTTCTTAAGAGCCTTTGATGTCAGTTGGCATTCCAGTTCCTCAACTGAACAGTTCATCTTGGGCAAACTTTTTAATACCCACCAACTTCTGTTGCTTAATTGTTATTCTTAACCTTTAATTCCCTTATAGAGTCGCGCAGAAGATGAACATGATAATACCTTTAAAATCCTTTATACCTTTCAACAAGTGGTTGTTAGCATAAAGTTATCAGAGACAGATCCACTTAGACAGTTCAACAGCAAACCTCCAAACACGTGCCTTTAGCAATTTTCAAGCCTTAGACTCAATTGCTTCCTTCTTAGAAAAAATCAACAGTGATAAATAACATCACGGCAAAATAGGCAATGATCAGTTTCACAACCTTGAAAAATGCTTTTTAATTTACCGTTTCCCACTTGAACTGGGAATGTGTTAACACAAAGAAAGAGCAGGTAAAACAATTCATTTGCTGAGACAATAGCAGCTACAATGATGGCTTATTGCCCAGCTTTAACTCTCCTGGGGTACATTATTAAACAGACATGCAGTATGCAGTTCACAAAACATGTAATCAAGAAAACCAAAACTCTTCAAAATAGACCTTTGTTCTTTTTTCTCAGTGAATCTCAGAATGTACTCTGGATAAGAATTATATAATAGCATCCAATTATAATTTTGCAACATTGCTTTCCCCTTTTCCTCACCCTCTTCAAGAAGATCCTGGAAAATACTCAATAGATTCCCTTTGCATTTAGGATAAAATTTAAAGCTTATTTCCATGAATTATAAGGCTATCTACAAGTACATTCTCCCCTCTTCATCAACTTCTAATTCATACTGGTCCTGATGCCTAGGATAGGTTTAATGAAAAGTCCCCATACTTAATCTAGTGAAAAATCTAATGAAAAGTCTTCATACTTAATCTGCCCATTTCTGTGAAATTCTTACAATGTGGACAATATGTATTTCCCAAAGGGCTCATGTGTTCAGAAGTGTGGCTTTTGGAAGATAAATAGATTATGAGATTGCTTACATATTCGATTTATTCACTGGTGAGTTCTAGCCAAATGGACTAGTAGGAGGTAGTTCCCAGTCGGAGGAAATAGGTCTCTGCAGATGTAACATGAGAGGATCTATCTTGTTGCTGATTCTTTTCCCTTTTATCTCTGCTTCCTGTCTGCCAATAGGTGAGAAGCTTTCCTCCGCTGTGCCATTCTACCATTATGTTTCTGCCACCTTACAGCTCTAAAATCAAAATCCATGGACTAGAACCTCTGAAACTATAAACTAAACTGAGCCTTTGCTTCTTTTAGTAGTTATCCTTAGGTATTTTTATCACAGCAATGGAAAACTGACTGACATAATACTCCAGTCTTATTAAAATTCTTTCTGACACTAGTCCTCCCAAACATACTGATGAATGTGGGGGGCGGTTACAGGAATATTGTGAACCCTGTCTCTCCCTAGTGGCTCTCCATCCCACTTTCCCTCCTGAGCCCCTCTAGACTCAATGTAGACATTATTTTAAAGAAATATTCTCTACTTCCAGGTCTAGGTTAGGTCTCTGTTCCATAAATTTTGTATGCAATTCTTCATCATCTCCACTACTGTATTCTCTGATCATTTTATATTCTCTGGTTTATTTTCTTATTTTCTCCTTTTAGCACAGTCTTTGCAGATAGATGTGTTAACCATGTCTTTTTATTTTATGTATTTTGATGCTGTGCCTTGTGGAGCACTCTTGTTGCTAGAGAGATGGACCTTACCAGGATTAGTTGATTCTTAGAGAATATAAATTCTAGGTGCCCCCAATTTATATAGTTTATATAATTTATATAGTTATCTTATTTTTTTTTTTACTTCACAACGGTGGGAAAATGATAAGCATTCAGTGGAGCCATACTTCAAGTTTTGAATTGTGATGTGTTCCAGAGCTAGTGATACCCAGTACGTAACTCTTTTTTTTCTCTCATTGAGTTTATTGGTACATTTTAGGTATACAGTACAGTTACATCCATCATTGGGATCTTGCACCTTTACATGACAGGTCTTGGTTCTCATTTTTTCCCCATTCCCCTGACCTCCCTTCACTCCCTCCTCCCCTCCCCATTCATTTTCTCATATTTTTTTCCTTTTCCCTTTATTCCCTTTCCCCCACCCTTCCCACTTTCCCTACACCTTTAGCCCTTTTCTTCCTATTTCACATTGTCTCTTATCTCATTAGGATTGTATGTACTATTATAGTTTTTCACACCAGAGAGACTATTCGGTATTTACACATGTGTGACTTATTTATTTCACTTAGGAATTTATGCTCGATATGTATCCATTTTCCTATGAATGAATCTAATTTCACATTCTTTATGGCTGGACATAACTCTTGATGTTGGGCAGCAAAAAGACATGGCTCCCACTTAGCTTCTCCATCATGAAGGAAATGATAGATACTCTCCAATGTATTCTGTTCCTAAATTAAAATGTTTGGTAATTGTGCCATGTCAATTTGATTTGAGTAAGAACCATTTAGCAGACCAGTAAAGTCTATGAGCCACTGACCTACAGACCAGTACATGGATGGGAGAAGACTCACCCTAGGTGTAGGCGGCACCAACCAGTAGGCTTGTAGCTTGGATAGAGTGAAAAGAGAAAGAAGGAAGTATTGATGTTTTGGAAGCACTCAGGTCTTCACCATTGCCTTTGGATACTTTTTCTTCAGCTTCCAACACAGGCTACAGCTGTGACTCTCTAGTGGGCTCCCCAGGCCTTCAACATTCCATGGCCAGTGGACCTTCCCTCTCCAGTATAGAAAGCCTCTGCATTCTTCCACCTCAGGTACTGCGCATGGCTCTTGTGGACTGTTCTGCCCTTGATCCTGTAAGACTACTGGACAGCTAGCCTTGCATAGTTGTACATATATTTCTACAGATTGTGCTCCTCTCTAGAATCCTAATACAGTAGATATTGTGCATTAAACACAATTTTTGCTTCTAGCATTTTGATCTTACAGTGATTTATTCAGCTAGGGCCCCATGGTAGGTAGAAGAGCATCTCTGCTTGTAGGGACTTTCATATAGAAATCAGCTAATGCAGAGTCAGTATCTCCAACTACCTCCTCTGTTGTGGTCACTCTCAGGATCATCACTATTCAACTGCACTACTCACAGCCTGCTCCCAGACAACTAGGGAAACTTTCTATGTCCACAGCCTCCTGAAGTCCTTCAAATAGTCAATCTTCAACCTGCTTACTCCGCCTCACCTGCCCCTCCTTCTCCTAGAAAGCACTTGGAAGCTCTTGCTCATGTTTCCCCAACTCCTTCTACTCCCGAGTGCTTCATTGTATGCATGGGGTGGGGAGCTCCCTCTTGTCATATGGGAGCATACCAAACTGTCTTTCCACTAGCAATTGTCTTCTAATATGTTGGCCTTGTGATACTTAAATAATAATAAAGTTTGTGTTTAAAAAATAGAGATTAAATATCTTTTGTTCTCATGAAAATTTCAGTGCCTATTTGCTAACCTGGAACCACAATAAATGCTCTATGTATATATCTATGTATCTATTGTGAGTGAAATGAGAATAGTTTGATGCCAATTTAGAAATATGTCAAGTACATTATTAAAATCTGCTTCCCACACTTTCTATTCATTATTAAAGAATGAGGCACAGGCAATCATGTTTGACAATAGGGTTTTTTACAGTTTCTTCTAAATTATGCACTTCCAACATTGTATTTTGCTTGTAATAAAATTATCCTTGTTCCCTAGTTAAAAACTTATTTTCTCTACTTCTTAGTTTGATTGCTTTCAAGAGCTTAATCCTTTGACAAAACATTTGGTTGAGAATAACATGTACTTCATCCTGATATATCTTTCTAAATACTGTTCCATATGATTATACTTAAATATAATTAAAGAGAGCTTCAACAGTTTTGTGATCTGACAGTCGTGGGTGAGATAGATGTGAAAATATTCAAGCAGATGAAAAGAGGTGAGGATGCTTTATTTTGGACGTTTGGGTTGGCAACACTTGCATCTCTGCTGGTCACACCTGCCATATGTTGGCTTCTCTTTCCCTCCAACTGTTTTCCTTCCTACAAATGTTTTCAAGGCAGGAGACATAACTTCCCACTTCTGGATCTCAGAAGTGCTTATGTTTGCATATCAAGTAGTTTGACTTTTCTGAAGTATATTAATGCTGAGTTCTGGCTCTGGTATCTTGTCTTTGAGTTGTTGTACTATTTATCTCCAGAGCCTCTACATCCAAATGCCAAAAAGCCAATCTTTTCTTTTCTTCAAATCTCTCTATTTCTGAGATTTCAAGTCTCTAAAAAGGTTGACAAGGGGAGAGGGCAATTTGGTTTGTTTTAGAAAACAAAATAAAACACTGAAGACCGTATTAAGAATGCAAACGCTCCAGCAAGTACCCTGCAGAATGAGCTTTCTGTAGGGATTTGTCCTGAGTGCAGGGAACAGGGAGATGAAGTCGATTAAGTAAAGATGAGAGTCACATTGTCACTCCTTTTCTTTCTGCTCAGTTTTTTGAACTTAGATCCTGTCAAAGACTTAATTCCTGCTCTAGCTAAAGATTAACATGTTAATTATAGGCTAAGATGATGTTTTCTGAATTCTTCTGAATACTTTTCCTGGCTCCTTTTCATTTTCGATGTAACTATAATTTTTTCCCCATCATCTTCCTTTTTTCTTTTGATTCTTTCTGCTTGGTAATTGTGGTAAAGTGATTCCTTTAAAGTTTTAGCTTTCAGAAGTATTTAAATGAAATCTCTGGAGGCTAGAGCAATAAAAAGTCATGGTTTTTACTTATAATATGGACATTATGAATAAAAGTTATGTGATAAACCAGTTGGGGTGTGTTCTGAGTCTTTCTACCAATGGGGTCCATTAAGGGTGAGATATATTTAATGTTGTCCTAATTTGGGCCTTAGAAAAATGCCTCTAGGCATGGTCCATTAGCATAGATAATGATAAAGGGTGGGGTTCCTTGACTTTAACAAAAATATAAGCAAGAGTCCCTTTGCAGTGACATGTTACAGCTTCCAATCAATTTACTATTTGAAAAGAAAGCAGAAAAACCAGTCAAGAGAAAAAAAGAGTCCAAACTGAGTAAAGAGTTATGCTGAAGGCAAAAATGCCCTGAGATAATGAAACTTATTTGCAATATATTTTTAACAAAGGGGCTTTAGTCTCGATCATGGGCCAATATTGTGTTATTTATGACATTCACTTTTCTCTTAATTTATATGTATGTGTGTGTGTATGTATGTATATATATGCATATATATAGTATGTATATATATGTATTATATAGTATGTGTATATATATGTGTATATATATATGCATATGTATGTATGTATATGTATATATATGTATGTATATATGTATATATAATATATGTATATATGTATGTATATGTATGTGTGTATGTGTGTATGTATATATATGTATTATATATGTATATATGTGTGTGTATATGTGTATGTACATGTATATATGTATATATGTATATATATGTATGTGTGTATGTATATATATATATATGCACACACACATGTATATATTTGTTGCTAGTGGTGGGAAAGGGGGAAATAATTAAATCTATAACTTTAAATGTGAACTATATACCAGAAACTTGAAAGTAATTAAGTTAGAATGATATATGCTTAAGAATTAATGCTAAATCCAAGATAAACTTGCTACTCTGACTGTTTTGCCTTCTCTTCCTTCAGTTAGACCTTTCAAAGTGAAATTTACATTGTCTGGTTGTGGCTTTTCCGGGTAAATAGTAAATTTTCAGTCTTTGAAGAGACAGTGAGACCTGCTGGATGAATATGTTTTCCAAACCTTTTAAAATTAGGTTTTGCCATGTTACTAAGTACTGGAAAATGTGATCCAAGCAAAATCTTCTTGGTTCTTGGTCCTTCTTGGAAGTTTACCAAACTAGAGGACCAAAAAAAAAAAAACCTTTTAATTTTATTTTATAACTTATTATTTGTGGCTGCTAGATTGCAGGTTAATGTCCATAGTCTCTCCAGCTATTATGAACTGTAAGGTAATTTTATAATAGACAATGTGCATAGAAGCAGAAAGCTACAAGGAGTACTAGTAAGTGGGGCCACCAAAACCAAAATAACTTTGGATTGGTGTCCTCATAATGCCCTTACATAAACAGGTAATCTTGCCTGTTTAAAGAGATGTACTTGTCTTTATTGCTAGAAGCTGGAAACAACACCTAATCAATAGAAATCTCTTTTAAATTATTTTCTTTGTAGGCTAATAGTCTAAATTTACTCCAAAAAGAATCTGAAGGATTTAACTTACCAAGTTCCTCTGCAACACTCTGATTCTTTTCTCTTTGTTTTTCCCAAAATGTAGTCATAGCTTTTAAAATTCATGGTTCTTACCAGCAGAAAGATGTGAGATCAAATCTTTTACCAACCATGTCTTCTCAAAGATTTGCTTATCTCTTTGTACTGGTGTCTTTACCTGAAAAGTGTGGACAATGAAAATGAAGAACAGATAAATAATATGCAAAGCATTTAGAATAGCACCTGGCACAGGTTAAGTACTCAGTAAACTAAGATACTACTATGTTTTCCACATGATTAACATTCTCAATATAAATTATATTGGAGAACTTTACTCATTGCTACAGGAGTTATGTTTAATTGGACAGGGACCAATTTAATAACCTTTCTAGTGATCCCAGACTAATGTCATGCCCTTCTCCAATCTTTGTGTTCGCCCTCTGTGGGACTGAAAGGCCCTGTTTGTTTTAACACTTTGCTCTTATGACTTGCTTTTCCATGCTGAATATTCTAATTGTGTTAGTGATATTTTAAAGAATGAAATCCAATGATCCCAAACATTAGAAACAATTAATAGTGCTGTCCTTAAAAGAATAGGCTGTAGATGCAGATGGACCAGCAGTAGATTTTCATCTGTCATAGCTGTGAGACAATTATGCCACCTAATTTAACTTTTCGAGTCTGTCTCTCCATCTATACAGTGCTGATAGTGCTGTTTGCATTTAAATGGTGCTAGTGACCCTCAGATGAGTTAATGCCTATATGAACACCAACAGCACAATGGGCATTTCACAAATGCTCAGCAAATTGAGACAGTTAATCTTGAGTATTAATAAGAATGCCAATAAAAAAGGAATAATCCCATTTTAATAGAAGTCAATAATTCATTGATGCAGTTAAGATCTTCTAAGAAAAAAAATAATGTAAAAGCTTCTAAGAAATGGAGTAAAAAGCCATATGGATATTTTCCCAAGAGCAAACCTTTTAGAAATCTGGAGAAATGAAAATTCATGCTTGAGTTAGCATTTAAAACTCATAAGTATTTCTTCATTTTGTTTTCTCCACGTATGTATGCCTTTTTAAGTTGATCTATATAAGCTTTGAGGAGAAATGTTTTTGAAAATCTTTTAAAGGGCAGCAAATAGAAAGATCAATAGACTTAGAGAGATAGAGGAAGTTAAAATTGTAGTTAAAAATTAGATGAACCTGAATTATTGAGAGGACAAGGGAAAGTAGGGGTTGTTTGACTTCCTAGACTGAAAATGAACTGGAGGAAGGGGCTTAGATGCACAATCCCTGGGGAAGGCTGTGAAAGTCCTGACTGTCAGAAAAGATAAATATATTTAACACATATACGTGGTTTATGATATTTTCATGTCAAATACCAGACACCAAATGAGGGGAGAAGGAAGGACTTTCCAAAATCACTTTCAAGTAACTGCTAAAGAATTATTTTTTTCCCTAGTGGTGATACTAGGGCCTTTACACTGAGCTACATCCCCAGCCCTTAATTAATTAATTAATTTATTTATTTCTGAGACAAGTTTTTTACTAAGGTGCCTAGGTTGGGCTCAAACTTGTGATCTTTCTGCCTCAGCTTCCCAGAACTCTGACATTATACATGCACACCACCATGCTGAGCTCAATGTAGGTTTAAATAAGAAAAATCTTAAATACCATATCCAAGGAGGAACTTTCAGAAAAGAAGTCCCTGCTTCTTGCAGAAATGAAAAGCATTTGTGACGCCTATGTGGTACAACAGGCTCCAGAAGAGCCTTCAAGGATGAAACTGGGAAAGCTTAGAGAAGAGGATTTGGACTTTAATCTGGAATGGAGGGATGGGAGGGTCGCAGAGGGAGATTTGGCTTTAGTTCAGCTCGTTCCAGTTCATCCCACGTTAGCAACCAAAAATACTATTAAACGTCTTGGCTGAGTTTGAAGAACAAAAAGTTCTACATGGAAACAAAGCCAAAGGAAACTTCTATAGGACACTGGGTTATTCTGTAATTTTCCTATTCCTATCAACAGGAAGGTTCCTTTCCACTCATCTGTATAACTGATAGCAATGAGAATCAAAGAAAGAGAGGAAGGCAAAGTTGGCATGTAGTGAATTTTCCCCCCTAGCTTTGTTATAGGTTATAGTATTATTTTAAACTATTTATCATGAGAGATTTATATCTTCACAATAGTAAGGGCAGTAAAATGAGTCTCCAAGTACCTGAATCTCAGCATCAAAAACCACTTATATATTGTCATCTCTGGTTCATTTATTTCCTCTCATCTTTCCTTTATCAGCTAGGGTTAACACTACCCAAGAGAGAGGAGAACCCCTCTGCCCTCACATGGTTTCGATTCTGAGAAAATATATTATAGTGGGTATTTGCAAATTAATGAAGCAAGCTTCATGTAATCAAATTTCGATGAATGTTGTGAGAGTGCAGAGAGAGAGAGAGAGACAATTCAATCACACAGAAGATGGGGAGAAACTTCCCAGAGGACAGCATAAATTTGAATTAGTCAGATGAAGAATGGGATAAGTTGGAAACCCAGACAAAGGGAAAATATGAACAAAGCTCATTGGAATGAAGTAGTGTGATGAGAGGGAAAATGGCAAGTGTTTGTTACTGCTGGAAGATAAAGACTTAGGAAGGGAGGGGTACTGGCAGAAGCCAAAGAGAAATATAGGCTTAGGTTCATGACCAAAGGCCTTGCACTAGAGGGTAAGCAATGTAGGGCCGTATTGCTGGAATTAGATAACGTTGGGATCTGTGGTGGTTAAAGTTAGGAAGTTAAAGGTCATATAATATAATCTCATTTTTTATGAATAGCTTTAAAGTTCAATCTATGGAAACAGCCCTTGAAAGCTTTGAAGTAAATAACAGTTCTGCTTTTCAGATGGATCATTCTGATCACATTGTACAAAAGGACTGAAGGAAGCTACAGTAGAAACAGGTTTACTAATCAGAGCATTATTTAAAAAATTTATGTGAGAGACAATTTGAATAGATCTAAATAATTAATATATGGTAGAGATTTCTAAAATGATGCATGAAAATATCCCTCCTGTTCACTGTTTACAATTTGAAATATGCATTAATTTTAAATGATTCACATTATTTTGACCCTTGTCTGTAAAATATTTCATCATTCTCTTTGATTGTGCTGTCATATGTCTTATTGTCTCAGCCATCCAGAATTTCTGAAATAAAATATATTTTACATGAAATAAATTTTAAAATTATGTTTTCTTTCTATTAATTTTTTATATATTTGGGGAAATTTTGGATAGATCATTATTTATGGTGTTTTAGTTTATTGTTTTTTTAACCTGTATTTCTAATCTGTGACTTCTTTTACAATATTTTGGAGCTCAATCAATTTTCCAGTGGTACAAAATTTGCAATATACCAATATTCAAAGATTAAAAATTATTTTCAGTTGTTTTTGAATTAAGAATGCCCAGGTGGTGTTAATATGAACAAACCATAATTAAAATTTTAAAATTTGAATTTGATTTCTGTTTCATCAAATTCTGAAATTGAGAAATAGGTACTAAGGAAAGGATGGTATTTCATAACTGAAGTTTTGTTCTTCAGGTAATTACCTTGATCTTTCATAGAGCTTTCTGGACAAATATAACTCCCCTGCAATAGCGTTTCTTTTAGCATTACTTTATCTTTTCTATTATAGCTTATGTCTTCAGCATATGAGGATTGTGTAGCCTCATTCCAGAGAGTAACTTACCACCAGCTCAAAATTATACAACAACACAGCACCATAACTATCAATCACTAATACTTAGATATGAATGCCACTTTTTAAGAAAAAAAGTCACCCTGTGTGTCCATTATTACCTGTTCTGGGAAGACCACTTACAATTTATATTAATCTAGACAAAATATTTTCTGAAAATGGTCCATTGACCTACTTAGAGTAATGGTATCTAAAAAGAAATATGACAGAATCTTTGTCAGCCAGATGTATGTTCCCAGGTGAAACCATAAAGATTTGTAAACAATTTAAACAGCTGAACAGATTTTCTCAAGATTTTTCCCAGGCAGAATCATTGGAATTAGGACTGTGTTTAAAAGTTACCCTTCATTTTGAACTCTTCCATTAGCCAACATTCTTAAGACAGTGAGTAATTGTTTATCACTTACAGAAACAGTCAAAGTCTCCCCAAACATAGCACACATTTTTATCATGATATGGAAAGCAGGAACCAATCATAAGCATTTAAAAGGAAATTACTGTTAAAATAGAACAGCTCTAAAATTATATACATGAAAGGAAGAAAAACATACTCTATTGTTTACTTCCCTTGTTCCTAATGGATATCCCTTATGTAAATAGGAGTTGTTAAAATAATTGCAAGGTAAAACTCTTGCATTACTTGTGAGTCACAAATCAATTTCTGCGATGTTGATTTTGAAATGCTTGCTTCTTTCATCCAATGTAGGTGACAACATAGGCAGGAGCATGAGATTGGTGCTTCAACTGATTTAAGATTCCACAATAAGAGCCATTAGTTATCATTTTCCTTCTGATGGAAATATTCCTATTATATGCCAGCTTAGGCCAAAATCCTCACAGAGTAGATGCCAGAAATACTTTTACAAGGTCTCACAATGCCATTGAAATTTGTGAGAAGAACCTTCTAAGTCATAGCAAATAACATCAGGTAGATACCTAAATTAATGAATATGTATCTGCTGTCTTTATAAGTCCAGAATTCATTATTTGAACATTTTTTTTCACACGTGAATTATATTAAAATTTTTAGAGGGACATATTCCTTTAGTTTTTGTAACTTTGGACCTAATTCAGGAATTGTCTGGATTCGGGGACATTTCTGAATGTTATGATTGTCCTACAACAAACTTAGTCATTCTGGCTCTCACTCATTCTGAAACTATGTTTATGTACAAAGCATGGAAAAGAGAGGCTCCATGACAGCTTCTGAGTCCCTGCTGAGATTTATCATTGACAGGAGAGTGAGTAGGAAAGATATGAAGTTTATAATTTGTAACGTGTAATTGCTAAAACAACAAATCATCTTATTAGTGAATATTACCTTTAATTGAAATATTTTGATTTTTGATGACTCAATGGCAACTGCATACGGCCATGGAAGTGGGGCTGGGAAACGATCATGAAATAGAAGTCATGAGTTTGTCTTTATTTAGTGACATCAAAAGTCAAAACTTTTTCAAGACAGAAAATAGGTTCTTATCATTACTGTGTCCAGGCTCCAGGTCTATCCACAACCATGTGGACTTAATTTGGAAATCTCTTTGGTTAAAACTCACTTTAGAATCCACCGATAATTTGAATACCCTTAAAACAAATGAATAGGTGTGAGACTTACACTGGAAAATCAGCAGGAAGTAGCTCAAATACAACTTCATATGGTGGAAAGTTTCCTGCATTCATAACAGGGCTCTATTCTGAAAAGATTCTTTTTTTTTTTTTCCTGAAAAGATTCTTATGGTAACCTCTGATGAAATCGTATCTCATGAAATAATCAGCAGACTTGAGTTTTACATACTTGTTGCAATGGTTGAAGTTTCTGTCTTTGTTAAATTGGAAACAAAGTATTAATCAGAAATTGCATATATGTTCTTTCACATTTCCCATTTTCCATGACTACATTCCCCAAAAATGATTTGAAAGCTTTCAACTGAAAGCCAATTAAGAAGATTTTCATGTGTTGCAAGAAATAGAATCTAATGCCTCTTCATTTCTGCCACCAAATAAATGCCAGAATGAAAGTTGCGGGGAAATATGGACTATGTTCTCCTGAGGAGCAAAAGGAGTTATTGTAGGGAGTGTGAAATTCAGAACGGTGCTTTCGGCAGCAGTTTTGGCAGTGAACATGGAGACTTGCGGCCCATGAGAATACTGGCAAATTTGCTTTTACAGTGAATCAAGAAATTAACTCTCTGGCTTAAACACCAGTATTTGGACATTTACCTGGAATATTTCTCTTTCTAATGGAATTCCAACTTATCAGCAACTATGCGTAATAAAGACAGGGAGAGAAAAAATTCTTACTCTGGTCAAATGATTTGGGGAACAAGTTTAGCTTATTCCTGCTTTTGGCTGGGAATAAAAACTATTCAAAATTACAAATGAGATGACCTGGCATAAACATCCTACTCTTTCTTCTTCCTTCCTTCTGTTTCCTCTCTCACTCCTCTCCTCTGCTCCTTCCCTCCTCTGTGTGTGTGTGTGTGTGTGTGTGTGTGTGTGTGTGTGTGTGTGTGTGTGTGTGTGTGTGTGTGTGTGTTGTGTCTCCTCTCTTTCTATACATGTGAACATGTATGTATTTGAAACCATCACAAATTTCACTATACTGGTTTTGTTTCTTTAAGATTCATCTTGTCCTTTTTCCACTGGAGACCTCTACTTCCTTTAGGCATACATATGTCTGTAATAAACTATACATCTATGGGCTCTCAGTCCACAATTATTTATTCTCTTTTGAACTCTAATGATAAATTCCATGATTATTCTCTTTTGCTTTTACTGGGTGTGATGGTTAACTGTATGTACCAGATTGGCTAGGCCATGCCTCCCCTATATACAATCAAGCACCAGTCTAGATGTCACTGTAAATTTCTTGCTTATATGTGACGAAAATTTAAATTATTAGACTCTGAGTAAACGAGAATCTCCATGGTGTGGGTGGGCCTTATTTAAGTAAGTTAAAAACCTTAGTTGAAAAAGACTGAGTTTTCTAACAAAAAGTCTGTAATGAGCTTTCAGACTTGAACTGCTATATCAACTCTTTCTTGCTCTCCAGACTGCTGGTCTGTGCTAAAGACTTCAGACTCCCCAATGCTTAAAACTGCAAGCGCAAATTCCTTAAAGAAAATAAACCCTCTATTCCATTGTGGTTGCCTGACTGACCTCCCAACCTCCTTTATTGGTTCTGTTTGGAGAAGACAGGCAAGTAGGAGATAGCCCGTAGTGGGGGCATACAATGTTTTAAATGTGGCCTGAGGGCTTTTTCCCCTTTTCTCCAGATGAAATGGGTGTGATAAATTTCAGACTATGGTGATTTTTCACAACCATATGAAAGCAGGACAGAAAGTTATTTCCTGGGCTCTGTAATATAGCAAAGATTCTGCTTCGGTAGGTCTAGGATGGGATGCCCTTCCTACTAAGTGCCCTGAGTCTACCCCAACACACATGCTTTTGCAATTCGGTTAGAAACAATGGCTGTGGGAGCATCACGTTTCAAGATAGGCCTTCAAGTTTCCACGAGACACACCAAAAGGCTTACCAGAAAACACCATTCCAAAAGTCATCCTCTCTGTAGTGACTTCTTCTTTTGCTTATGAGTGATATGTAGTCCACATTGCCCTGAAACATTTATTCTGGCATTTATTTGGTGAAATAAATTCGGAGGTATTAAGATTCTGTTTCCTATAACACATGAAATTCTTAATTGGCTTTCAGGGAGGTGGCACAGATTATTGGAACAAGGCATTCAGAGCAGTCAAGAATGCATTGAAGTCTGAGAATGGTGATGATAAAATAGCATGAACACTTTTCCCCTCCTAGCTTTTAATTCATGAATCCGACAAATACTATTATTACTCCATGACACAGGAGAAGCAGGGTAAAAAAAAATCATGGAATTTGCAAGAACTATTGACTTCATCTCCTACAGGACAGTTTTTGTCATAAACTTATAATCTTTCTAAGGTAATCCACAGCAGGTGGCCACCACAACCTGAGAACATCGAATTGTGAGATATTGACAGCCTCACAAGTAGCAGTTGAATTTTATACTATGTTATTTCCTTAATCCTTCATTCACTAACCTGCCAAACATCTATCAAGCATGGACTACATTTCAAGACTGGGGAAGACATGAAGACATAAGAAACAAACAGTTCAGTTCTTATTCTTATGGAGTGCATCACTAATGAAAAATAGAAGTCATTTATACAAATACTCATAGAATCACAGTACAATGCTTCCAGTCAAAACTTTAAGTTCTTTGTTTTATTAAGAAATAAAACATCAATTAGCATGGATTTTGAAATGACAGGGACCTGAGTCACTGATCTTGGATAAGTGACTTACTTCTCTAAACTGAAAAAGAGGAGTAACTTATAATCTCTATCCCACAGGGAGATGATGAAATTAAACCAAGACAGTATGTGCAACATCCTCATTCAATACCTGCCTCATAAGGATCGCTTCAGAAATAACTATTAAATATATGAGCAAGTAGCAATTATAAGTGTTATGGGAAGAAAAATAAAATTAAAATTCCTTAATATATCATTACTTTCCATGCATTGTATGCTATGTATTCTTCATGCATAGTAAATTGAAATAAAGCTACAATTTGTACTGCGCTCCAGAAGACTTTAGAAGCAATCACGTTTCCCCCTTTAGATTCAGAAAGGAGTGTGATGCAGTTGGCTTCCTGAGAGATTTTAAAGATGAACTGAAACATGTTAAAGTTTTTTTCTTCTACTAAAACAATTGTGTTATCATACAGAATTAAACAGTGAGGCCCACAAATCCATTTTTACAGAATCAATTCCTACCCACCAGTATAAGAACCAATAATCAACTGTTCCCAGGCTGTAAGGACACATTACACATTTCCTCCCTAGAAACGGGTTAATTTTGCCCTAAACCATCTGCTTCTTCAGGCACTACTTCTTGTGAAAATACTGAAATATCATGTATGATGTATAAGTAGAATGTGGAACTAAAAAACTGACTGATACTGACTGGGCTAAACATTTCCAACCTACACTTTCAGCATTAGAGAAACCATCTGCTTGTTAATTTGAATTCCTAACTAGAGACTCTCCTCCCTACCTAATAAATATTGATTAGACCCTGCCAGTTTCAAAGCAAGAATCATCATGTTTGCATTTTGGTTGATTCATAGCCCAAAGAAAGTCCTTCTAGTCTGTGCATTATATAGATCATAAATCTACATTCATTCCTGTAATCATCTAATCTTTCAAATATCTGTGCAATAAATAACACTGATTACGATTACTTATCTAAAGTACTTTTCTGTGTGATACTTAGAGAGTCCTTTCTTGGATAAAAGCACTCACTGTGTTACATAAAATGCAAGAAACCTGATACTCATTTCCATGTCAAATGAGATGCTCTTTTCTCTTTTCAAAACAAGAAGAAAAGTACATGATGCAGCTTGGACAAAATAAGATCTCTAAAGCCCCTTTGAGGGTACCTTTCCTTCAATGCAGAGATAAATTTAATTTCTGTTTAGTAGCAAGTAGGCAACCCTTAAGAAAACTACAAGGAAAATTTCAACTTCTCAAATATTTGATCATTCAATAAATAATTATTGAGTGTTTTCTCTTGGCTACATTCTGGATATATAGCAATAGATAAATACATAAAATAAGACACAATCACACAAATCCTAGAATTCATGGTCTAGAAGAACAGGCAGAAAATAAAAGAAAATAATCAAACAAAAAGTCATGTGCTTCATAAGGATGTTGTGTTTGCTAGCAGACTATATATATATGATCCTGGGCCCATTATATTATAATATTATAAAAATTCCTGACCCTGGAGGTGTCAGAGCCATAGCAATGTGTAGTGTGACATCTAGTTTGTAATCACAAAACTTATTAGTGATGACAAACCTATTTTACTCTTCATCACATAAAAACATGCATTACATGATGGTCATCATAATCAACTATTACTGATTCTTTTACCATTTTTTACTTTTTCATTGTTATTTTGGAGTATATTCTTGATTACAACAATGTTTACTGGAAAACAGTGTGATATGTTAGTGGTAGCTTCGTACAAGTTGTGTTTTCTGTGTCTCTTCTTTGCACCATTTTCTCCTGTGCTTGGCTTAATCTCATGTTGCTTTGATTATCACAACCTCTAGGCTTACAAAAATCCACTTTGAATGTTTTTGACCAGATGCTACACCAAGTTTGACCTGGGAATAAAATTAAAAGTGAGTATCAAAATTGAATCAAAATGATATGAAAATCCTGAATAATCCAAAAACAGAGAATCAAATTGAAGCAGTAATAAAAAACTACCAACTAAGAAGAACCCAGGGTCTGATGGATTTACCACTGAATTCCATAAGAATTTCAGAGAAGAGATAATGTCACTGTTCCTCAAAGTCTTTAATAAAATGTAAAGTGGAAGAGTCCTTCCAAATTCATTTATGGATGCTAGCATTACTCTGATTCCAAAACCAAAAAATGGCCCAGCTGAAAAAAGAGAAATTCAGGACAGTTTCTTTAATAAACACAGATGAAAAAATCCTCAATAAGATACAGGCAAGCAGAATTCAATAGATGGTCAGAAAAGTATACACTGTGACCAAGTGAACTTTATTTCTGAGGGTACACTACACAAGGGTAGCTAAACATACACAAACCAATAAATGTAGTATATCATAGAAACAGTGTCAGAACAAATTGTATGTAAGTATCTCAACCAATGTAGGAAGTCCTTGACAAAATTCAAACTCTGAAGAAAATAGGAGCTTATCTGACAAAATAGAAGGAGCTTATCTGACAAAAGCTCTATACGAAAAACTTTCTCTTCACATCACATTAAATGGAGAAAAATGGAAGGCTTTCCCTCTGAAATCAGGAACAAGAGAAGATTACTCTGTAATGCTTCCCATTCAATACAGTAGTAGAAATACTAGCCAGGGTAATTAAGAAAGAGAAATAAATAAGAGGGATACATGTAGGAAAGGGAGAAGTCAAATTATCATTTGAAGAGGATTTGATCCTCTACACAGAACACCCAAAAATTCCACCAAAAGACTACTAGAATTAATAACCAAATTCATCAGTGTAGCAGGATGCAAAATCAACAAAAGTCAGTAGCATGCCTGGGGACCATTAAAGAGCTTACCAAGAAAGAGATTAGGAAAATAGCATTTACAGCACCACCAAAAAAAGTAAATACCTAGGATTAAGCAAACTAAGGAAGTGAAAGACCTCTACTATAAAAACTACAGTACTCTGAAAAAGGAGATCAAAGAAGACATCAGAAAATGGAACTACATCACCTGTCCCTGTAAAGACAGAATCAGTATTGTCAAAATGGCCATATTTCCAAACTGATACAAAGATTTAAAGTGATAATAATGGAAATATCAACAGCATTCCTCACAGAAGTAGAGAAAATGATTCTAAAATTCATATGGAACATGGCAAGACACAGAATAGCAAAAGCAATCCTAGGCAAAAGGAGCAAAACAAGAGATATCACAATCCCAGACTTCCAAGTTATACTGCAAAGCTAAAGTGATAGGAACAGCACAGTACTGGCCAAAAAAAAGTAGATCACTAGATCAGAATAGAGGGTGCACAAACAACCCTAGCCACATTCAGCTATTTGACCTTTAAAAAGAAGCCAAAAATATCTTCTAGAAGAAAGATAGAATCATTAACAAGTGATGCTGGGACTTCTATATATACATGTAAAATACTGAATCTAGACCTATATCTCTCAGCATGTACTACACTAAAATAAAATGGATCAAAAATCTGAATGTTAAACAGAAAAACTTAATCTGCTGTAAGATAAAATAGGTAAAATTCTTGACAACATAGACAAGGATGTTCTTAAACACAAAACCAAAAGTAATTGAGATTATATATATACATATATATGTATATATATGTATGTATATGTATACCAATTCCACACAAGGAATATAAACATTATGCATAGCATTTGCACTAACGAAATAAGTAAATACAAAAAACCCCCAATTGCCCAAGAAATAACAGTAAGAATCAACAAATGGGGTTACATCAAATTACTATTAGAATCTTCTGTGTATCAAGGAAACAACTAACAAAATAAAAAGACAACCCATAGACTAAGGAAAAAGATTTGACACCTATTCCTTGAATAGAAGAATAATATGTAGAATGTGCAAAGTACTCAAGAAAAAACGTTTTCCAAAAATAAAAGACCTAACTAAAAACTGGCAACAGAAATGAATAGCCACACATTTATCAGAAGTACAAACCTCTAGTAAGTACATGAAGAAATGTTCAACAACTGTGGCAATTAAAGAAATAAAAATTAAAACAATACTGAGGTTCTTTCTTACTCCAGAGTGATGGCTATCATCAAGAAATGAAATAATCACAAATGCTGCTAAGGTGGCACGGACGAAGGAGACCTTCCATACTGTTGGTGGGAATGTAAACTTGCATGGCTACTATTGAAGTCAATATGGAGAATTCTCAACAAACTAAACATACAAATTCAATTTAACCCAGTGATTTCCCTTCTGCGTTAAATATCATATTGCAGTGTTGTGTGCATATCCATATTTGTAGCAGCACAACTCACAGTAACTAAATTTTGGAAGTGGCCTATATGTCCATCAACAGATGAGCATTTGAAGAAAATGTGGTATTTGTACACCGTGGAGTATTATTTTGCCACAAAGAAGGGTAAATAAGTCATTTGTATGAAAATAGATGTACTTTGAGACCATAATATTCAGCGAAATAAATAAATCAGATGCACAAGCTTGAATATTGCATCATTTCTCTTATACAAGAAAGTCAAAATATAAATACATATATGGCAAAATAAAAGGTAGAGAAAGGAATAGGGAGATAACTTTTTTACAAAAGGGAAGGGGACCAAGAGGTGGAGGGAGGCAAGAGAGGAGAGTGGAAAGAGGTGAAAAAGAATACAATACCCTGCATAATGTGCATGTACCAATTCCACCAATGTGAATAACATTATGTACTTCAAACGTGTGCTAATGAAAATTTTTAAAGAGGGAAAAATTGTGATTAAAGACTACAAAGTTGGAAAAGCAGTAGTAGTTATTCCTTGACAGTCAGGTGTGTCCTGCTCCTCCATAGCTGTGATCTTGTAAACATTCACACAATGACAAAATTGTCTAAGGACGCATTTCTCAGAATGCATCTCTTTTTCTTTTTCCCTTCCCTTCCCTTTCTTTTCTGTACCGGGAATCAAATTCGGGTTGTTGTGCTGACAAGGCAGAACCACTGAGCTAAATAAATCCCCGACCCATGCATCTCTTTTATTAAGCAACATATGACTATATAAGTATATTATAAGCATTTTTGAGGTAAATAAACAGGATGATGTAATAAAACTCAAAAAGTGGCTGGACAGATTCCAGAAGATGACACTGAGACTTTGCATTTAAGAGTGTAAGGAAGCTACCATCGTGAGGGGACTGAATCATACGACAGGGGCGAAAGATGTCTGTGCATCACTGTATGTGTGTATATGTGTGTGTGCATGTGCGTGTGCAACTACACAAACACATGGTCTGGGCAGGTGGTAGATACAAGACACAATAAGCCTGCATATGTGAAGCTGAATGGAAAATCAATAATCTCTTAAGTTTATGAGAATGCATCCTTCTCTCATCATGTTCCTCTTTGCTATCATCTTTTGATTCATCAGCAAAGGACTCCCAAAAGCAAGGGTATTTTTGTAAAACAGTAATTAAGAAGGAATAAAGTCTTCCCACTTTGATGATTTTCGGGTTTTGGTACTCAGTATCATTGGTCCATCTGGAGACTTTCCCGGGCAGGATGAAATGACTCTTTCCTACACTGCACACTTGGCATCGAGTTTGCTTTATAATTCCTTATTGAAGCCTTGTTCCTGACTTCACTTCTGAAGGCAGTGTTAGTATTTTTACCACTGACAATGTTCTCATAAGGTCAAAATGAGTGAAAATGGAACTATATTCCAAAGCAACAGAACACAAGAGTTTGAACTTGTTTGTATTTTAGACTTTTCCCAACTGACTTTTGCCCAAAACCTTTTATGCTCTTTATTAGCCAGTGTCCTGACTGCTGGGTGGACATTTCTGTGAGAGCACAGAGCTCCTCTTGAGATGCTGCTTTTTCTTCCCAGGCACTCCATGCTTCTTGCAAATCACTGCAGACCTGGTATTCAGTCCTCACCTTTTTCCAGAAAATGAATTGTATTAGATCAGGTTTTTACTCCCAAACCCCACGGTCTTCCCTATTCTTCCGATGCCTGGATTTTAACTTACAGTCAATAACCACAATGATCACCCCCCTCACTTAATTCACAAAGTACTTCTATATTACAGGCTGACAGATCCATAGCTGCTTTTCTGTTTTTTGCATTAATAAATTCTCCTTTTCCCCCAAAAAATAATCTTTTGCCTATCTAAAAACCAGCCACTCTTCTTAAAATGTAATCTGGAATATCTTAGCCTCATATCTACCTATGTCCCTAGGGTGAATGCTCAAGGCCCTTATTAATGTGGAAAATTCACTTGATAATAATATTACTATGCATTAATGAGTTGTTTTTATATGACCCCTAATTAGCTCATATACTCTAAGAATATTAAGATGTATGGCCCATTTCATCTTGCTCACTATTCTTTTGTATAAGGCAAGTGCTTACTGGTAAATCTACCATTACCACATTCATCTAAAAATGATGTATTTTCTATAAGTAAACTTTTCTGTAGAACTTATCACCACCCAGTCAGCTTCACTGGAAGAAAAGACGGCCGAGTTTTGATTTAGACTTATATGAGCCGGAAAAATGTAATTCTCCTCATTAGCTAAGTTACCTTGAAAATAACTTCTGGCTACTTGCCCTGTACATTTAAAATTTTTTCTAATTCAGGGATAACATCTAGTTCTGAAAGTATGCATGGGAGGTGGGAAACAGATTGCTATTGGAGAGCTGAAAAGGACTGAAATCTAGTTCCTTCCTCACTCTTATCTATAGCTGGATATGGATCATTCATTGCTCACCTCTATGAATCCTCCTTGGGTACTGTTAACACATAGGAAGACCTAACAGTGAATGCACTGTCTTAGAGTCTCCAGAGAAGCTG
Source organism: Fukomys damarensis (assembly GCF_012274545.1). NCBI lineage: Eukaryota > Metazoa > Chordata > Mammalia > Rodentia > Bathyergidae > Fukomys > Fukomys damarensis. Next base: position 27,624,450 of record NW_022900933.1, on the reverse strand, counting down.
GGGTGTTGTCTCGAGTCACTGGCTCCATTCCCATTGAGCAGCCTTGCATTGGATCATCCCTCTGGACTTCATTTCTGTTTGTCATCTGGGGTAAATTTTCTATCTTCTAACGGTTGCTTTGCTAGTTTAGTCACCCAGACTTGGTTTCCTGCGTTAGCAACTGACAACCATGATTGATGCATTTATTTAGAAAAATATGGCAACAATATGTATCCCATTTCCAAGAAATAGCTGGCAAAATTTTTTCCACTGTGGAGGCTGTTTCTTCACTCTGTTGTTTGTTTCCTTTGCTGTGTAGAAGTTTTAATTGGATATGATACATTTGTTGATTATTGGTATTATTTCTTGTTCACTTGAGGTTCTGTTTAGAAAATCTTTGCCTATACTTATGTCTTCAAGAGTTTTACCTATTTTCTATTTGAGCAGATTGTTTTTGTTTTAATATTTAGATCTTTGGTACATTTTTATTTTACTGGAGTACATGGTGAGATATACAGGTTTACACTCAATCCTCTATGTATACAGCCAGTTTTCCCAGCACCATTTGTTAAAGAGGCTATCCTTTCTCCTGCATATGTTGTTGGCTACTTTGTCAAAGATCAAATAGCTAAATGTGCCTGGAGTTATTTCTGCAACCTTTATTCTGTCCCACTGTTCCCACTTCTGTTATTTTGCTAACAATTTGCTGTTTTTTATCACTGTATCTTCGTAGTATAACTTGAGGTCTGGGATTATGATGTCCCTTATTTAGCTCTTGTTGCCTAGGATTTCTTTTGATATTCTAGATCTTGTCTTGTTCTATATAAATTTTAGTATTGTTTTCTCTAGTTCTGAGAAGAATGTTATTTGTATTTCAAATACTTCTGAATTTCCAGAGACTATAAAAACACTGCATAAAAACATTTTTTCATGGTAGCAAAATAACTGAAACAACTCCTGGTGAGAAGAGAAAACTCAGCCTATTAAAATGATAGGATAATCACCGCAGAAAAGATAAATGAATTATAACTACATGTAAAACATACACCTTTGGAGACAAAAAAAAGAATTATAGTAAAGGATATAAACATTTTTTAAAGGGTTGCTAATAGTATAATACCAGTCTTATCAGCATCAAAACAAATTGTCACATGACCTACTTGGGAACACTATAAAAATAAAAGAAGAAAATGATAGGTTCCCCTAATATGCATAACTTAGAAAGGCACAAATAGGGGCTGGGCAGGTCAATAGTGCTGCACATACCTGACAAGCACAAGTTCCTGAGTTTGATCCCCAGTACAGGAAAAAAAAAAAGGCAGATATGGAAAATGTAGGTAGGTATATTTTGAAAGTAACTAATAATATTTCCTATAGATACATGTTACTTTCTACAGAGGTGTATTTGCCGGGCATGGTGGCTCACGCCTTTAATCCCAGCACTAGGTAGACTGAGGCAGGAAGATCACTGTGAGTTCAAGACCAGCCTGGGCTACACAGTGAGTTCCAGGTCAGTCTCAACTACATAGTGAGACCCTGTCTCAAAAATCAAAAAACACCCCTCCCAAAAAAATACAGAGGTGTATTTCCTTTATGGTGGTCATATTGTCACTTCAACTTCCAAATGTATATACATATGTAAATTGTGTGTGTATCATCTGCCAATTAGTTTTAAAAGATAAAATAAATATAGTGTTTGAAGAAGATGTTGCTATGATGAGCGTCTCATGAGTCTTATAAATGGCCTTCTAGTTGTGTCTTTTCATTCCTTTTTGCTTCCCTGCCAGTGTGGACGGTTAGCAGTTCTCTGGGCATTGCACGTTGCAAAGGTCTGATCTGATGGTTGTTTTCATGTGACTTGAATTGGTAACTTAGAAAGTCTGTGCAATATTTCAGCTCTAAGACTCTTCTTGGGTTCCTGATCCCAGGGATAAATGCAAACATCAAAATAGTATGAGTGAGAAATGTGGATGCTGCAGATGGAAGAAAGGTCCATGGACCAAGGAATTTGTGAAGATGCGGAAAAGGGCATGGGCGTGGTTCTCTACTCAAGGATTCCAAAATAATTCAGCTGTGCTGCCACCTTGACTTAGCCCAGTGAAAGGATTTCGAACATCTCCATGTCAGAACCGTAGGAGACTGCATTTGTGTCATTCTAGGTTACCAAGTTTGTGATGATTTGTTTCAGCAGTCAAAACAAACTAATGCAAGCCTCTTCACCCAAGCCTTCCTCTGTGCTTTTCATTTTCTCTCCTTCTTGTATGTATTTATTTTAAAAATAAAATTTAAAACTTGTGCACCTTAAAATTGCCCAATTAATTGTACAACTCAGTGGCTGTAGCAAATTTACTACATATGATAGGTCAGGTATCGACCATTCTCACTGCTCCAATAAGATCCTCTGTGTTTACTTATGAATAATTCCATTTCCAGCCCAACTAAGATAACCACTAATCTACTTTCTGTCCCTCTGGATTTGCCTTTTCTGGATATTTCACGTAAACAAATCATTCCTGAGGCTCCTCCATACTGTACCGTTCTTAATGCTGCATGTATCCATTGGATGACCACCCCATCGCATGGCTGTACCTCAGTCTGCTTATCCATTTCAAAATTGGTCAAGATTTGAGTTGTCTCCCATGGTACTTCAATATCTATTTCTTCTTGTCTTATAGCTATTTTTATACCTGTTTGTTTGTAGCCTGTGACATATTATCCGATACTTGTGAACAGAAGAAGTAGCTGTCTTTGTTTATGCCCATAGCCTAGACCTGTATGTGGCAAATTTCGGGTATTATGTGGGCATCCGTGAAAACTGTGTGCTGCTTACACAACGCAGCCTGCTAGTTCTGCCTCATGACAGGCAGCGTTTCCATTTGCAGCATTGCTCCACCCCGCCACCGCCATTTATGCTGAGCTTACTATTGTCAGGTTGCCTTCATCACAGGTTGATCAAAATCACCTTTCACATATACTTAGGGCAAAGTACATTTTTTTTTGTAAAATAAAGGTCTAGATACAGACTTTGCAGGAAAAGCAATTACTTCAATAAGAAGTTATATGCTTGTTCAAGTCCTTTTGCTACATCACACTATAGATCTAGCTAAAGAATAGCAATACTGAAACATAACTTAAAATCCCTACTCTCAAGAGCTCTAAGCATCTTAAAGAGAAAAAAGAAAACCTTTGTGAGATAAAGTTAAATTCCTTTGGATGTTTGCAACATTCAGCTTTGAATTCCAATAATCAGCAAAGAATATTGGCATATGATTCCTAGGCGCCTTCAATGAATACTTTTTTTTAAGGATTTAGTTTCTCTTTCACAGCATTTTGGTAATCACTCATGCTGCTATGAAAATCGGATAATGGCCCACAATGCATCCCGAAATGAAGAAAGAATGCAAGAGAAAATAAAGCAAGAAAACCCATAACACGAAGGCATTATCAATTCAGGCTCAATCAGGCTTCACAGGTGGAATCAGTCTTAATTCAAAGGGCCGTATCCTCAGAGATTGAGGCAAGTGATACTTTTCTTTGTGGCCTTTCAGAGCCTTTTATTCCACACAATCATAGCATACACCAAGTATGAAAGCTGAGCTTTTGAAAATATGTAACAGGACATTGAAATGAGAAAAGGAAAGAGGCAGAAAGACATTTTATTGAAAAGAATATTGTAGAACTTAGCTTAAAATTGGACACTTGCCTTTGATGGGTCTGCTTTTAAAATAGGAAATTGATTTTCAGTTAACCAATTGAAAGAAAAATATACAGATCCACTCTTGCTCTTAATTCCGCAGGTAGTTCTTCCTTCCTAACCGCTTTCCTTGTAAAGGCATTTGAATACTTTGCAAATACAAAGCGCATAGGGTCTAGGCGTGCTGTGTTCGGAGGCATTCAGTCTAAATTTATGTGCCTTCTTTTTTCTCCGAGACTGGAAAAAGAACATTTCCATGAAGGTAGGGTACAGTTACGAGGAAATTGTGTGTGCAGACTCAGGCAGCTCTTTGGATCTGACGATGTGTAATAGATGAATTACATTCTAGTATAAAAAATGTGACACGTGTGAATTAATTAGTAATACTGGCTTGATTTACATCAAATAGCCAGTGATTTTTCATTTTAAATTATCTATGAAAAATTATTTTGGTTTATGATCCATTTCTAATGAGAAAATTTAAGAAAGCAGGACAGTATCGTGGAGTCAAAACGCCCTAGAGATTTTGGGTTATTTTTTCTTTTTTTTTTCTACTATCAGCTCTATGAACACAAGGATAATGTCTTTTTTTTCTAACCCAATTTTCCTTTCACACGATATAGTGCCTAATACATACTAGGCTCTCAAAAAGTATTTTGGGTGAGAGATTGGATGAATAGTATGTTTCAACTGTTATTTACTTTCACAAGGATTTTCTTTCCAAATCTGTGAAAAATAAAATAAAACAATGTTGGTGGCAAGTGTCGTAGTAAAGGCCTATAGTACCAGTTATGAGGCAGACTGGGGAAAGAGGGTTGCAAGTTCATGGTCAGCCTGGCCAGTTTACCAAGGCTATGCCTCAAAGGAGAATGAAAAGGGGCCGGGAATGTGGCTCAATGGTAGAATACTTGCCTCACATGGCAGGCCCTGTTCAATCCCTAATACTTAAAAAATTTAAATTGGTTTCATGCACTTGAAAGCGTCATTTACATTAGCTCACTTTTAATTGTTGCAATAAAATACTGGAGATAGTTCACTTTTAATTGTTGCAATAAAATACTGGAGATATTCAGATTACAAACAAAAGGTTTGCTGTAGTAGCGTACTTGCGGAGGTTTCGGTCATAGGCAGTTGGCCCCACTGCTTGTGGGTCTGTGGCAAAGCGATTGTGTCTGTGGCACATTGTGGAAGGAACATGTGGCAGAAACTGTGTACTGTATGTCAGCCAGACGGAAAGAGACAAGAAGAAAAGCTGGAGTCTTGGGCCAGGGATTTAGCTCAGAGGTTTGTTGGCCTGCCATGCAAGTGCAAAGACCCGAGTTCGATCCCCGGTACCACCTGCAGGGTACACCCCCAGTGATCGAGCTTTCTCCTTGTAAGCCCATCTCCTAAAGGTTCCACTTCCACAGAATAGCACCACTGGCTGGCAACCAGCCGTCAAGGGTTGGGTCTTTGGGAGACACTTGAGATCCAAATTATAGCATTATATAGCACCAATAATCATAAAGGATAAGAATGGGACCTAACAGACAATTGCTAATCTTCCTTCTAAGATAACACATACAACCGCATGTTATATGCAATTGTTCTGTGTATAAGATTTTTAACAATAGTCAAGGATTAAATAGATTGAGCAACGGATACTAAGTGTTAAAGCAAGGTGCTAGATATTGTTATGGTTTACTTTTATTTCTTTTTTTTCCCCCTCATTGAGTTTATTGGTACTTTTTAGGTATACGGTACACTTACATTTATCATTCAGATCTTGTACCTTTACATGACAGGTCTTGGTTCTCATTTTTGTCCCCTTATCCCTACCCCCTTCACCC
>NW_022900933.1:27505072-27618841 GCF_012274545.1 Fukomys damarensis | reverse complement strand
CCATTTACAAACACTTTATTTCCATTTTTTCATTTTCTCATATTTTTTTCTTGTCCCTTATTCCCTTTCCCCCACCCTTCCCACTTTCCCTACACCTTTAGCCCTTTTCTTCCTATTTCACATTGTCAGTTATCTCATTAGGATCTTACGTACTATTATAGTTTTTACACCAGAGAAACTATTTGGTATTTACGCATGTGTGACTTATTTATTTCACTTAGGAGTATATCCTCAATATGTATCCATTTTCCTATGAATGAAACGAATTTCTCATTCTTTTATTTTTGTCTGTCTGTGTGTTTTTTTTGTTTTTTTGTTTTGGTACCGGGTCCTTGCGCTTGCGAGGCAGGCCACCGAACCGCTGAGCTAAACCCCCAGCCCTGAATTTCTCATTCTTTATGGCTGAGTAGTATTCCATTTTATAGAAAAACCACATCTTCTTTACTTTTATTTCTTAATGTCTGCTAAAACATCGTGTGTTGAAGTCTTGTTCCTCATGTTGGCCTTATTCAGAGGTGTGGAACCTTTAAGAGTTGGGGTCTACTTTAGGAAACTAGGTCAGTGGGGTTTTGCCCTCGAAGTGAGCACTGGGACCTCACCATGTCCTCTCTCTGTGTTTCCCAGTTGCCATGAGCTGAGAAGCTTTCAGGTTCCACACACGACCTCCATAGGGATGTTCTGCTTTAGCACAGGTTGAAAGTTGCAGGGACAGTCAACTACGGATTGAGCCAAAATAAATCTATCTTCTTTTTTGGATGATTTTTCTCAGGTATTTTGTTACAGTGAAGGAAGACTCTCCCAAAAAAAAAAAGTCTTCAATAGTTTGGCACCAAACAATTTTTTTCCTTTGATCCTTTGTCTACCACCTGGCTGTAAAAGCAAATGCTGATTATGGGGTTCAGAACACACTACCCTAAAATATGGCACCTTTACAACTGAGAAGATAGAAGAAGTAGAACAGCCACTATTATTTTCCATCAAGCCTTCTCACCTGCAACAAGTCATAGTCAATATGTCTTTCAGTATGTGTCCCAGCTGAAGAGGGGAAGAAATTGCTTCATTCCTACACAGAGAATGTATTAGTAGACAGAGAAATACAGAGTGAGAATTCCTTTATCACAAGTTTTCAAAAATGTGTACTGACTACTTTTTTCTCGCCATTTCAAATTAGTAAAGAAAGTCCATAAAAAGACCAAATGCTTGATGTACATTCCCTGGAGTTTGAGAAGCAGAGAACCTGGTGCCTAAATTTTTTTGTGACAGCTTAAAAGTACAAAACTGTAGCAAAGCATGTTGTCTAGGAACAAAACAAACAGAAAGACTTATTTTGAGAATGGTACAAAACGTCTGAATACACCATTGGTTTCCACCAACCCAGATGTAGTCATGACAAAGAAGAGTCTAATTGTGTCTCTTTAGAGAAACTCTTTTCTAAAATAACTAGGAAGTAGGATGACTCTACAAGGAATGTATGCCTCAGAAAAGCAAGAGCTGGAGACATTACAAAATGCTATTTTGAAGTTCCAACACCCCCAGATCATGATGCAAAAATGAAATATGTGATGCCCCAAAGCACCAGTACCTGAGTCCTACTTTCTTGGGCAAAATGGACCTCTTCTTCCACTTGTCTCTCTCAGCTTCGATTTTTGGGACCCAAAGTTTCACTGATTGGATATCTTGAAAAGAGGAAGAGGAAAAAGATAAAATCTGACAATGTTCGTTTATTCTCCTGTAAATTTCTGAGTAATATTCAGGCCTGGTCTAGGGAATGAAAGACAATTCGTAAAACTAAATTCTTTTAACAGAATAAAAATCTCATGTTTTGCCTGGTGATCACTGGACCTTGCCCAATAATACAGATATTTTAGGAAGAAGAAATTTAAAGAATGGACTTGAAGAGTTAGTATCAAAAAGATAATTAAATTATTTCCTGGTAATATATTAGTAAATTCAGTTTACTCAAAGATATATTCATATGTAGAGTCTTCAAGTACTTATTTGCACATAATTGTCTTTTGTTATAACTGAAACTATATTTTCTGTGGATCAAGTGACTTGAGGTATGAGTTTAATAGTATACTAGGAAGAACTGTGGAAGACTTTGAAAGGGATTACTTTAAATGAAATGCTGGGCATTGTTCAGTAGACCATGTAGAACATATCTGATTCTATAAAAATCTTTGCCTTAAATTATCTAACTTAATTATTTACAACTTTTTAGAAATAGAAGTTAACTAGTAGAAAACTGATAGTAAGTAAATGTTTTTTTACCCATGGTGGTAAAATAGTTCTTGTTTATAAAAATGCAATTTTTCAGTAAAAAATAAAATTTCTGTAAATCGAATATTTAAACAGTTTGTAACATTGTGTCTATATTCTCACTACTAAAGGGGTAAGCTGAGATATTTGACCCCAGTTTACTTTGTATTTGTTGAAGAGGTATGCCCATACTTTAAAAAATAATCCCTCTTAACAGAAGACTATGAGAGTTGGCAGAAGATATTACTTAATCTGAGTTTCAGATTCTCTGGAAGATGTCCAGCATGATGAATTCTACCACCTTGAGATCAGAATGAAGAAGCAATATTTCTATACCCATTATCAAGATGAAGTTTTCTGGGCAGATACACTGAGCAACACCATGCATTCAAAGAATAGGTAAGTACTACAAGAACAAAAGTAGGCAGAATATAGCAAGTTTTTATGGAATCTGATGAAATTTATGAGGGAAAATTCATTGTTTATGGTGGCTTTTTCCCCCATCATTTGTGAGGAAAACTAACTGCATTCAAAGAAAAGAGATTAGAAGTCTATTCCCAACTGAAAGCCTATCGATGGTAAAGGGCAGGTGTTATTTACCCATACATTGATTTTCATTTCGTGAGCTTTTATGTATGATAAACACTTGACATATATATATGCTAGATTATATCAAATAATACTTCTCTTGGCTGGAAGAAATAAGTGGAACACTTACTTCTCTATCCAGCTTTTTGCACTTGATATGGTAAACAGAAAGAGCAATTGATATACTTCAGTAGATAGCTATGTCCTAGTTTCTTTCCCCCCAAAGTAATGTTTCTAAAACATTTACTTCCTGAGTTCTCCCTGAAACACTTGTGTTATGTTTAGCCATTGTTTTCCCATGCATCTCACTTTCATTCTGAAGTGAATTTTAGTTTCATTTCTGTCCATTATGCCAATGTTAAGTGTTTTCACGTTTGTTATGATAAAACATTATTTCTCCTGGTGCTTATTTCCTTATCAGGAGAGATAGGTCTTTTTGCAGTAACAAATAGCTTCAAGATCTCAATGCCTTAAAACATTTATGTTTATATTTCACTTGTACTAATCACTATGTGCTCAGCTTCAAGATCTCAATGCCTTAAAACATTTATGTTTATATTTCACTTGTACTAATCTCACTATGTGCCTGGGAAACCTTTGGAGCAATAGAATTCCATGTGTGGATTGAGAATTTTATGCTGCTTTAATCTTGTGGCTCTGTGTTGTCAACACAAAACTTTCTTAAAATCACTGCAAGTAAGGATGAGAAGTCTGGATAATTCACCACTGGCAATTAAATGATCAGTCTCAATATTGATTCTGGTAACTGTTGTGTCAACTAGATGACACATGGTCCATTTAACTGAGAATTACTAGGACCTGTATTCAGAGTAGTCCTCCCAGCCCCCAGTGATGTTCAGACCTCTAGACAAGAGGCACAGCTTATCATCAGATGGATGTCAGAAGTGCTAAAGAGAGTCCTACAAAACTTGTGATCAGGTTCTGAGGAGAAGCAATATCTAGCTTTTCCAAGTAATTAGTTGTTTACAGTAGCACTAGTAGCAGCTGATGATTGAAACCAACAGCCACTTACTGGAAGTCACTGTTAGTGATCATAAATTAACTTATTAAATAAGTATTCTTTTGATCTACCTTCCATTATCTCTCAATTCTTTCTGCTGGCATAACTTTAATAGTGAGCCTGTTACTCAGGATATCTCTCATATGCAGTCTTTAGGAGTCTCATCTTGTTTTTACAAAGCAGAGTTATAGGGGTGAACGTGGTCATGGAAGAAGACAAAAAGTAAACAAACTATCACAGTCCACCATTTTGTCTGATGAGTAAACTTACACACTGTGCTTTATATATTTAAGTCTGTATGCAACAAAATATAAATGATTTCTGATGCTTAAAAAAGCACCTATCTTTGGACAATTGGACATGGTCTGACTAGTATAAGCAAGAAGTCAGAAAATAAGGTCAAATTTTCTTTCAGTTCAGTCACACATTGACTTGAATATTCTTTAACATAAACATTAAATTAGAAAGATGGTCATCACCAATTATTATTATTTAAAATAAGAAACAAACTTAGAGAAAATTGGTATATTGTATTTTAATCAATAGGGGGGATTCTCCAAAATTTCTACAACAAATATAAAGAGTGTATGTGTCCAATTTTTATAGTAGGTATATTTGTATCATGTCTGTAGCTAAGTATAAGGCTGAATTTTCTTTTTTTAGTATTTTTTAATCTTACTTTCTATATCACATTTCCTTTACACTTCACAATGTCTTGGTTCTTCATAAGGGAAGCTGAGTCAAACCATCATTCCTGAAATATCTAAATCTTTTATAGATATGTTCTTATTGGGTGGCTGTGGTTTTTCTTTAACTTTCATTCTTAGGGCATAGAAATACCAAGAGGCACCCTAGAGAATCCTCTGAGCTCTAGACAGTTTCCTTGGACCATACAGTGTGCCCTGAACTTAATTTCCCCTTAAGCAGTATCCTCTCATCAGCCAATCCCTGTGTATCAAGTTGAGCAAGAAACTAAACACTGTCAGGTATAAATCTTATCTTTCATTTGAGGGAAATGATTTTACATCACCTGTTTATAGAATTCTACCCATAAAAGTTAAAGGAATGCAATCTATAAGCACCTAAACATTCTGGAAAACATAACAAAAATACAAGTGGAGTTTTAGGCAGCAGAAAGAGAGGAGTCATTTCTACTCCCACAGTTGGTTGATTTCTCTGTGAAGGTATGTATTATGGCTAGGTAAAAAAAGCTCCATCTGTCGATTACTTATTCAATGCAAATGACTCATATTCTATACTACACTATTACTATTATCCCAGCTTCTACTATCTGCATCTTTGGCAGGACATTTAATTATTGTGTCAGGGCAACTCCTCCTAGGGGTTGAGGTCCATGGTGATACCAGTAAATTCAATAGGCACAAGCACACTCTCAGGCTTCTTTATTGATTATGAGTTCCTTGGATCAGGAATAATGTCATAAAGAATATCATAATGTGAATAAAATCTTCTATATATCTATAAACCAGCAGGAGGATTACAGAGAAGGGAAGCAAATGAATATCCAGAATATATGAGTATTCTAGGAAATAAGAGAAACTGTTGCTACCTTAGTAATAAAATAGCCCAGCAATTAGCTTGCCATGGGTGGCTCCTGGGCCTCCACAAAAAGAATGCTGCCAACTCCCAGACCTCAGTGCTGTTCTCTGTTGAGGACAGAATAGGTATTCAAGAGAGCCAAAGCCAAATTTGTTTTAATAGGGATAACTCAATGCTTTTATCTTTTTGTATTATTGTTTGCTTAATGATATAAAGTGAGCATTTTTTCATATCTAACTTAAAAATAAAATCAACAAAGTATTAATTGCGAATGGAAACAGTTTATTTTGTGCTCAGTGTTATGTTAGCATGTTTTTTTATGTGCAAAGGGTAACATCAATTTGAGTAAGGCACAAGCATGAATACTAATCAAATGAGTTTTATCTTCGAAGTAAATATGAAGCAATTAATCTCTTTTATAGCCTGAGCTTCTAGAAGAAGAATAGTACTAGTTGTCTAAATTATTGACTGCTGTGTGCCTCTACCTATTACAATTTCATCCACTTATACTGAATTGGACTTGCAATTTTTATTCTTTTTTGCCCTTTTCATTAGAAACACCCTAACTAAGGTTTAACTAAAGTAGCTTCAGCCTGTACTAGGCAAAGTTGAATTGACTTTGCACAGCTTGGCTTCTTGGAGTCTTTGGATAATTAGCTATGAACAGTGATTTCCTGGGGCTTGTGGGCCATCAGGATATTTTTAGAGGTACTCATGTGTCAAAGGAAAACAACATGGGGCAGACCCCATGTATTCCCTTCTACCATTTTGTGTTTCCCCAGGTTTTTAAAAATACTCTCCAAATCCATCTTTTATAAGAATACTTTCTAAAGAAACTGGTGCTACATATGGCATTTTGTGTACTCTACACAAACTATTCTACCATCTTTTTATATTTCTACTGAGGCATGCTTTTTCTTGCTGTTATTGTTATATTTGTTTTGCTCTAACATTCTACCTTATTTTGAATACTTTATTTATTAGTCCATTATTAGCTCTCAAATGGAGGCTTTGGCTAAATAGAAGTGACACCAGTGCAAAGAAAACTAGTTTTAAAGTTAGTCAGTTAGTCATATTTATAAACTTCATCCTTAGTTGCTGTACATCAGATTGCTAAATATTCCTCAAAAGAAACAATTCTTAATGACAGTCAAACTCGGGGATTGAACTCGGGTCCTTGAGCTTGCAAGGCAGGCCACCGAACCACTGAGCTAAATCCCCGGCCCTAAGAAAGATATTGAAGAAAGACACGCCAGGCATTTATGACACCAAATTTATAGCTATCTGCTCATATAATTATTGGATTTATTGTTATCACTTGTTTGACCTTTATTATTTTTTTCTTATTGCCTCTCCCTTTCCTCAGACCTCGGGTCCTTGAGCTTGCAAGGCAGGCCACCGAACCACTGAGCTAAATCCCCGGCCCTAAGAAAGATATTGAAGAAAGACACGCCAGGCATTTATGACACCAAATTTATAGCTATCTGCTCATATAATTATTGGATTTATTGTTATCACTTGTTTGACCTTTATTATTTTTTTCTTATTGCCTCTCCCTTTCCTCAGACATTTTTCCCATAGTAAGCCTTAATCCAACATTCGTGAAATAGAGAGTAACAATATTACATTTTTTAAAAGTTCTGCTAAGTAAAAAAAAACAAATTATAAAGACAGATTTCACATTCTTCTCAACCAACTTCCTAACCTTATAAGGCAAACAAAAACACAAAGTCCCTTTTGAGTTTGTTACTTCCCACATAAGAATTGTGGAGGGGAACACAAATTATCATAACAATTCCAAGAAGCAAATATTTCTGCAAATGAAAAATACAGGTGGCCAGGCATAGTGGCTCACCCCTATAATCCCAGCACTCGGGAGGCTGAGGCAGGAGTATCGCTGTGAGTTCAAGACCAGCCTGGGCTACATAGTGAGTTCCAGGTCAGTTTCAACTACATAGTGAGACCCTGTCTCAAAAAACCAAACAAAGAAAAATACAGGCTATCTAATATTGATATGATAACAAAGAACACTCTCGAGAAGTGTGCCCAGATTTGGAACCAGTTTCTTTGGGGTTTTTTCCAGCAGTATGTTGATAGGCATATGGTGGGAGCTTCCAACCTGGCTGGGCTCCAGTGAGCCCTGCTTGCCTGACATAATATGGGATATGAATATCTATCTGGCCAGGCTAGGAGAGTAAGATGTCAAAGAGAAGATTTAGAAAAGCAAATGTAGTGGATTTTCATCTCACAGGAAATGATTCTCCTTGCACCACATTTTGCAGTCTCCTCTCCTTGCCCACTACCTGCCGTAATTTCAGGAAGACCCAGAAATTAGGTGAAAGATTTTCTAACAGCAGAGAATAGAAGTCTACACCACATATTTCCTATTTCTTTTACTTAATTATTTTATCACATATTACCGTATTTCCTTTTGAATTCTATCACTGCAAATATAAGCTGTATGAATGCACAGATCTTGATCGAATTAGTTTTGCTTACCTCTTTTCTCCTTACATCTAATTTCTGAATTATCGCACACAGTTTGAATTGACAATGAGAGAAAAACTATTTCAGTTCCTTTTCCTTGGCCCAAGAACTCATTCAGGGGAGGTGACATGTTTTATTTGTCTTTGTATCTCTAGAGCCTTAGAGGTGTGCTTTAGAGGTGTGCTTTAGATGCTTAAAACATAGTCTTAAAATGACGGAGAAAATAAGTGGCTACATGGATGTATATACATGAGAAGAAACAGAGGTATCTAGCTAAGCACTACTGACATCGGTAAAGGCTATAAAAATTTTAAAGAATGGCAGTTATAGAGAGCCTAGTCTATTTTACCCTGGCAACTTGAGTCTTGGACCCCTCTTCCATCTTTGCATAAAAAGAACTGATGGGCTGTGCTTCTTTAACTGCATGGTTATAGTCTCTGCTTTGTTCTAGTGGGATTGGAAAAGAATAGAAAAGAGAGGGTTTCAGCCTAAACAAAGGAAAAATTATACTAGGTATAAGATGAATAGAGAAAGACATATCCATGCATAAATTAAAATTGTGATGAGCAAGGAGCTGTCTCTGATGATACTGACTTCTGCAGCTCTGAGTGAGTTATAGGAAGGAGAGGTGATGTTTTATAATTAGCATTGGTTACCATAGTATAGTGGATTTGCTGCTCTCATTTGGATTTTTTGTTCTAAATTTCAGAGATTTCTTCAGATATGAGTGGCTTGCCACATGATAACAGTAAATATCTTGGCCACAATGATCAGGTGAAAGGGTTCACTTTGGTTTTAAAGCCCGATGTTTTAAGCCAATCTGTGTGTTTTCTTAAATGTCTGAGAAATTCTGATATCTTGTTAACCCTGATTGGGTGGCTAAGCTTTTAAAGTCCAAATGTTAACAGTAGAATTGGTTGTTTACTTATTCTCAGAGTAATCCTAAGATTTAGAAAATATGCAATTTCTATTCCTACTTTTGGTGAGTTTACACGCGATACTCATTTTTATGTGGAGAAAATTTTATGCCAGCAGGAAGTACTCTAAACTGCCGATGGCAATGATTTTAGTATGTATCACCTATTTTCAGTTTTACTCATTTGTTTTCCTTCTATTTATATAGAGTTGTAATCTCCAACAAGCAGCACTAGCCTCCCGCATTATTTATTGTTTCAATATAGGGGACAATTACATATAATTAGCCGGATGATACCACTCCTTTGCCACTGGAATTTGCTATGAATGCATTTGCTCCTTCAGGGAGTTGCTTTCTATTTCTTGCACCGCTGCTCTGATGCGGTTTAGAGTCTTACCTTTTTTCCCCCTTCTTATTTATTGCTTCATTGGTCTGAGGCAAGAAGAAAGCGTATGAAAATCGCTATGCAACAGCCTGTGAATAACTATCGCAGGCGGTAGAGAAATAGTTGCATACCAAACAGAAAGCATCCAAATAAGCACAAGGTAAAATTTCAATAATATGCTTATTTGTGGGTGAAGAAATTTAGGTGAATTTGCCAGTGCCTTGTGAAATTTTGTGGAAATCATTTCTTGCTTGATGCCATGGAAATGTAATATGTGGTATAGTATCTTGTGTCTCCACCATGATGTGTTTCACCTAATTTTCCAGATGGCTAAAGGTCACTATCTTGTTATGAAACTGTAAAATAATTAACATTTTCAAAAAAGATTTTCTAAATTACATTAGAGTATTTTTCTTCATTTTTAAAAATGGAATTTATAGAACACAATAGAACATACCATGCAATTTTCCAAAACATGAATTTAAGCCAGGCTATGCCCAGAGACAGCTTTTTGTCCCAATGGCTCTTGAGGAGTTGTGATATATAATTTAGTATTTCTGGAGTTCTGTTCATGCTTCAAGCTCTACATGTATGAAAAGACCTCTGGAAGTTTTGATAAAGAATGCCTTAGATATTTGCTATTTAGGCCAGTAGCCTGTTTCAGGCTATAGCTACTCACCTGGCAAATCTGCATAAAATCTGATTTAAATTGAAGTTCCCTCATTGCTTGTCTTCGTCCTCTTGATTTCCTTCCATGCCACATTGCTACCTCCTAGGTATCCTTCATGTAAACTCCTTTAAGCTGTTGTTATATTTACCGTTGGCCTCCAGGACTGACCTGACATATCCCCTCGTCTCATGTTGACCTGCCTTTAGATTCAAACTGTAGGATGTTTGAGAGGAGATTATCTCAAATGCTAATAGATATGACAGTATGCTATCCATTTTCCTTTTAATATTGTCAAGCAGACATTTTTAGGAAAATCATAGGATCTTTCTTTTTCAGTCGAGTGTGATACAATGTTTTAAAAATTAATTTTATTGGTACATGTAAGGTATACTGAAGTTTCTCAGTGTGAGAGAGTGTGATACAATTACTTTTCTGCCTTCAGAACTCTGAATGCTCCTGAACTGTCCCACCCAGAAACCTAGAATATGTTGTATGGAAGAGGTAGAAAAGACATAGAAATGAAATAATCAAACATTGCCATTTAACTCACAGAAACATGGAGCCTGGGGAAGCAAACGATTGGCTAAAGACATAGCTAGCAAATGAGACTAGAACCTTAGTTCTTAATACAGGGAATTTCTTTAAGAACTACATTAAAAAAGCATTTGCCCTCCTTGATTATTAGAATAGAGTATATCTTTGGTTCCTTATTTTATACCTTTGTTTCTACTGTGATTTATTTATTTCCTTCCTAGGACTTACTATTCTTAGCCATGGATACCCCATAAAGATTAAAATACAAAATCATAACATATTATAGTTAGATTCACATTACTTAATCACATCTCTAAGACACACCAACAAGCAGATTGTCTGCTAGCAGGGCTTTTGCGTTAAAATATCCTAAATCTTATTTTCCATGTTTATTCACTTTATTATTGTTCTTTTTGAGTTAGGCTCTATTACTTCCTTTTGCAAATGTCTCCTTAATTTAAGCATAAATTTCTCATAGGAGACCTCATCTTCCAATATAAATAAACTGAATTTTCCAACATTTGTAATTTTAATCTATGTTTTTAAATTCCTACATATAATACTATTTAAATAGTTAATAATAATAATAATGGGGACAGTATTTTTATCTGAATTTCTTTCATTGTAGCCTTACAGTTGATTCTGTAGGAAATACAAACAAAAGCAAGTTTGATTGGTTGTGATAATTACTTGGAACAAATTAACTCGTAATTATGGTGTTTGTAGTTTTTGCCTATCATAGTTGATTATTAGTTCCTTGATAAATTCTTCTGGATAATTCATATTACATAAAAAATATAGTCTATCTAAGCTCCACCAAGCATATCATTATTATTAGGTCAGTTTCTAAAATGTCAGCTGATGAAACATACTTAAAAGCTATCAACAAACATCTTTTATGAGTATCCCTATATTTTCAAAACTTGGACAAAAACTACAAGGTTCTTAACATGTATTAGATGACTATCTGAAGAGAACTTCAGAGTCTAAGGGATCTGTTTCAAATCCAAGTTTTGGTATTCACTAGTTGTTTACTCTCAAAAATTTATTTATTATCTTGGTGGCTTTCTTCCTTATTTATAAAATTTGGACAATGATACTATCACACATATTGTGGGAATTAATTTAAGGCATAGACAGAAAGCTTTTAGCACAGTACCTATTCGTAGGATGAGAAATACCAGCTTTTTATTTAATATTCTGTTTATTTAACTTACGTACAATTGACCATAAACAATAAGAAATTGATTCAATTTGATGTCAAAAAATATTAGTGCAAAGCACCATGGAAAGAAAAATACAAATAGAATGAATGGCATATTGATCTTATCTTTAAGAAACTTAAAACCAAAAACTTTTCAGTATTTTCTTAATGCTTTCCTTGTTCTATGCACTCCAGAAGTACTTGGTGTTTATTATTTTGATTTCAACTTCTCATTAGGACAATATCGTTTTTCATTATTCACTTATTACCTCCTCCTTCTCTTTTTCCAATTCATGGCTGCTTGGCATCATGGCAAAATCACTTTTCTTAGGTACTGTTTAATTTAATTTTATTTTATGATCACAATCTGTACACCTTTCACTTGACCAAAGTCCTTTCATTATGTTGTCACTGGGAAGGTGGAAGAGACATGAATGGTACAGGAAAGCCCTCATTTTCAATAGTAGTGCATTCAAATTTCCTGTGTTAAGTAAGGCAACACGGTCCTTTACTACTATTTTTTAAGGACAGCCTTTCACCTAAAGCCAAGGCAGAGAAAAATATTTTGTATACCCCTGAATATCAGTCTGAAAGGAGAACGAAGTTATATACTTTGTTCAATCATTTATTAAAATGAAAGTAGCACCCTGGGGCTATAGGAACACGCAGAGCCATTGCCAGGTTCAATTTATTTTTAGCTGTTGTGAATTGCACATGAAAAAGACCCTGGTGGGCAGTCCTGTCCTGCTGACATTTCCACTAGGTAATTTACCTTTTGCTCCACTCTTTCTAGAAAACCCTCCAGTTATTTTGTGAGATAAGCAATAGGTGCCTTTGCTTCAGTGAATTTTTACTTGAGCTTAATGACCTGTTCCAACCGGATGTGGACTCCTGCTCCTGTTAAAAAGAAAATGTTGCTCCTAACATCCCTTTGCTTAGCAACTGTTTTTCAATACTCAGCTTAATTTAGCTTTGGAATAATTCTATGCATTTACTTATCAAACTTTTCCCTTTCAGTCAAAAGCAGACAGCCACACCTGAAAGGTTTTAGTAAAGTCTATAGTAGCCTACTGGAATAGCTCTAGTGGTACAGAAAAGTAAAATCTGCATTTTAATGGTAGCTCTACTCTCTGTTGGATTTATGATACTGATTTAGCCATACATAATGTAAGACTCAGTATCTATACTTGAAAATGAGGAATGTCATTACATTATACACATTTGGAACAGGGAGAGATTAACTGAGATAATCTAAGAAACAGAATTGATTCATGGTTTATACTTGCAAATATTTACTACTTTCACAATTGCTTTATTTTATTTTCAGATTAAGTTTATTGGTACATTTAAGGCAAACAAAACAGTTACTTTTATCATTGGGATCTTGTACCTTCACATGATAGATCTTGGTTCTTATTTTTGCCCATACCCCTGCCCTCTCTTCACCCCCTTCACCCTTCCTATTTACAAAAACTTTGTTTGCAGTTGTTCATGTTTTTTTCTTTTCCTTTACTTCTCCCCCTCTTCCCACAATAATAGTTATTTTCATATTATCAATGCTGTAGTGCTTTACTGTGGATTCACCAAGATAAAAACTGTCAGCTTTGGCCATTTCATCCTACAAAGTCCTTTCATCCTGAAATTGAAAGACAAAAGTGCTAAAATGTGGCTCGTGTTCATATGTTTTTATATAGCATGTATTTAATTTTATTGCTGAAGTATAACATACATCTAAAGAATCAAACAAGTGGTGAGCATACCGCTCAATGGATGGCTGCAAAGTAGCGTATCTGTATAACTACCACGTGCATCACAGGCTAGAGAGCCAAGTACCTAAGAAGACTTCCGCCCGCCCCCCACCTTCCTGATTACTAAACCTCCTATCTTCCCTCACGGGCATCACTGGCCTCACTTCTTGCTCTCTAAACTTTATTTGCCTCGCTTCATATGTTTGTAAACTGTAATCATCCATAATAGACGTTAAATTTATTGTTGGGCAATATTCCTTTGTGTCATTTATTTAATTACTTTATTTTGTATCATTTTAATGCTGATGGACATTTGAGCTCTTACCAGGTTTTAGCTGTTGTATATAATGTCATATGAACATTCTCATACCTGCTCTTTGGTAAGCATGTGTTCATGTTTCTAAGAATAAAATAGAATATATACTTGACCTCGATGAGTGCTGATATGTTTCTCAATGTGTTAGTAGTGATGTGCAATTTCATTACCAGTGTATTAAAACTTTCTTTGCTTTAATTATATGTGCTCACACAGTGTTACTAGTGGTTTATGTAGAGGTACTGTATTGATGGTCTGAATGCTCATTTTTATGATAACCAACTTAAAGATTGTTTGGTATATTATAGACCATTTGAGTATCTATTTTATAAAATTTCTTAGTTTAAATATCCATTTCTGTTATGTTATACATTTTTCTTTTGTTTCTTATGTATCTTTGATAAAAGGTCTTTTTTGTGTGTGTGCTGGGGACCAAACTAAGGACCTTTTGCTTGCGAGGCAGGTAGTGGAACCAATGAGTGAAATCCCCAGCCCTAAAATGTCTATTTTGATTAAAGTATTTTATGTATTCCACCATGCTGAGGCTTGTCTACTCATTACATTAACAGTGTTAGTTGATGTATAGAAGTTCTGAATTTAACATAATTCAGTGTATCAATATTAAAAATTTGCTACTGCCTCAAGAAGGCATAGATGTTCTCCTGTTATCGGAGTTTTTATTTTATTTTATTTCACATTGTCTTAAATATTTTCTCATTGATGGGACAAAATACTCCACACTCAAAAGTTAAATGAGGAAAGGTTTATTTTAGCTCACAGTTTGTAGAGATTCCAGTTCACAGTCAGCTGGCTCCAAGTCAGTGGAATGGAAGAAAGGCACTGCAAAGGAGAAACAGCCCAAGAAAAAGCAGACAGGAGACAGTGAAGCAGCAACAGCAATAGCAAGAGCAGCAACAGCAGCAGCAGCAGCAGCAGCAGCAGCAGCAGCAGCAGCAGCAGCAGCAGCAGCAAGCTGTCCCTTTATGTTCTGTCCCTTTATATGCCATCCAGGCTGCAATTCTATTGATTGATGTCACCTGAACCAATGGTTGGGCTTCTATTCCCCATACTCAGAACTGTGCTAATTCCAATCAGTGGGTTAATTTAGCATCACAACACTTAATCCCAGTGTCACACACTTTAACCTGCATTCATACACCCTTGATCAAGCCACCTTTAAAAAGCCTCAGCTATGAGTTCATGAGGCTGTGGGAGAGGAGAAATCTAGATACAAGTCATAACATACATAGTTATATGTGTGCATGTATATGTATATATATATATTTTTTTCTTCATTGAGTTTATTGGTACATTTTAGGTATACAGTACAGTTACATTCATCATTGGGATCTTGTACCTTTACATGTCAGGTCTTGCTTCTCATTTTTTCCCCTCATCCCTGCCCTCCCCTCACCCCACATCCTCTCCCCATTTACAACCATTTTACTTCCATTTTTTCATTTTCTCCTATTTTTTGTCTTTCCTTTATTAACTTTCCCCTACCCTTCCCACTTTCTCTATACCTTTTGCCCTTTTCTTCCCATTTCACAATGTCAGTTACCTCGTTAGGATCTTATACACTATTATAGTTTATTCACACCAGTATTATTATTATTATTTTGTACCAGGGATTGAACTCAGGACCATGCACTTGCAAGGCAGTCACAGTGCTCCTGAGCTAAATCCCCAGCCATTAGATATGTTTTTTACTTTAATTAATTTTGGTACTTATTACAAGGAAGGTGTACAATCTATTTTTCCCAATATGAATATTCAGTTAACGTGTACCATATGCCACTTGGTGAGCACACGGGCCTTAACCTACTTCTCAGGGCTATTTTTCATCTATCACTTAACTATACATGGAAGAACTACTAGTATATGTCTGTTGTTATTTCAATATATTACTGTTTTAATGAGTCATCTTTGCAAATTTTGCTATCCAACAAAATGTATCCTAACACATTTTCTTACAGATGATTTTGGCTCTTTCATTTTTCACCATCTATATAAAAGTATTAAATGTATGCAGTATGCAAATTTTTTTCATGGAGCCTACTGGTACTTTTTAGGTGTACAGTACAGTTACATTCATCATTGGGATCTTGTACCTTTACAGGATGTAACTTGATTCTTATTTTTTCCGCATTCCCCTGCCCTCCCTTCACCCCTTCCCCCTCCCCTATTTGCAAAACTTTGTTTCCATTTTTACCTTTTCTCATATTTTTCTTTTCCCTTATTTCCTTTCCCCTACCCCTCCAACTTCCCCTACACCCTTAGCCCTTTTCTTTCTATGTCACATTATCAGTTATACAATTTGGTTCTTATTTACACTTTTAGTTTTTCACACCAGAGAAACTATTTGGTATTTACACATGTGTGTCCTATTTATTTCACTTAAGAATGTGGCCTCAATATGCATCCATTTTCCTATGAATGACTCTAATTGCTCATTCTTTATGGCTGAGTAGTATTCCATTTTATAGAAAAAGCACATCTTTATCCAGTCTCCAATTGATGGAAAATTTGGCTGTTTCCAAGTGTTAGCTATTACAAACTGTGCTGCTATAAACATGGGTGTTAATATATCACTGTGGTATGATTCTTTTGATTCTTTTGGAAAGATGCCCAGCAGAGGGATAGCTGGGTCAAATGGAACTTCTAATCCTAGTTCTTTGAGGTATCTCCGTATTGATTTCCACAGTGGTTGCACCAGTCTGCACTCCCACCAACAATAGAGAAGGGTTCCTTTCTCCCCACATCCCCACCAACATTTGTTATTGGTTGATTTCTGGATAGCAGCCATTCTTTCTGTGGTGAGGTGGAATCTCAGTGTTGTTTTCATCTGAGTTTCTTGAATGACCAATGATGCTGAATGTTTTTTTCATATATTTGTTGCTCTTACTTCTTTGGCTGAGAAATGTCTGTTCATTTCAGATGCCCATTTTTGAATCAGGTCTTTATATTTGGGGGTCCAGATTTTTTGAGTTCTTTTTGTACTCTAGATAGTAGTTCTTTGCCTGAGGAGCAGCAGGTAAAATTTTTTCCCACATTGTAGATTGTCTCTTTACTCACTTGGTGGTTTGTCTTGCAGTGCAGAAGCTTTTTAATTAGATCATATCCCAGTTCTTAATTCTTTGTGCTACTTCCCATGAAACTGAAAATTTGTTCAGAAAGTCTTTTCCTATGCCAATGTCTTTGAGAGTTCTGCCTAACTTATCTTGCAACAAGTTTAGTGTTTCTGTTTTAATGTTTAGATCTTTAATCCACTTGGATTTTAGTTTAGCACATAGTGAAAGATAAGTGTCTAGTTTTAATCCTTCACAGGTTGAAACCCAGTTTTCCAACACAATTTATTAAAGAGGCTATCTTACTTCCAGAGAGGACAGTTGGCTCCTTTTTCAAAGACGAGATAGCTGAGTATATCTAGAGTTGTTTCTGTATCTTCCAATCTATTCCACTGATCCTTGGGTTGTTTTCTTCGTCAGTATCATCTGCAATTTATTTTTATTTAATTTTTCTTTTTACTGAGTTTATTGGTACATTCTAGGTATACATTACAGTTGCATTCATTACTGGGATATTGTACCTTTACATGACAGGTCTTGGCTCTCATCTTTTCCCCTTGTCCCTGCCCTCCCTCTACCCACTCCTCCCCTCCCCATTTACAAACACTTCATTTCTTTTTTTTCATTTTCTCATATTTTTTCTTTTCCCTTATTCCCTTTCCCCTACCCTTCCCACTTTCCCTACACCTTTAGCCCTTTTCTTCCTATTTCACATTGTTAATTATCTCATTAGGATCTTGTGTACTATTATAGTTTTTCACACCAGAGAAACTATTCGGTATTTACACATGTGTGACTTATTTATTTCACTTAGGAGTATATCCTCAATATGTATCCATTTTCCCATGAATGACTCTAATTTCTCATTCTTTATGCCATTTTAATCACAGTGGCTTTGTAGTATAGTTTCAAGTTGGGGATTGTGATATCCCCTGTCGTGTCTCTGTTGCCTAGAATTGTTTTTGCTATTTTAAGTATCTTCTTGTTCCAAATGAATTTCTGCATTATTTTCTCCAGTTCTGTGAAATATACTGTTGGAATTTCAATTGGGATTGCATTGCATCTGTATAGCAATTTTGGTAATATGACCATTTTCACTATGTTGATTCTTCCTACCCAAGAGAAAGGAATGTCTTTCCATTTTCTTGTATCTTCTTTGATCTTTTTTTTTTTTCAGAGTGCTGTAGTTTTCAGTGTATAGGTCTTTTGCTTCCTTCCTTAGATTGATTCCTAGATACTTTGTTTTTTTTATGCTATTGAGAAAGGAATTGTTTCCCTAATTTCTCTCCTCAGTGAGTCTTTTATCTGTGTACATGAAGGCTATTGATTTTTGAGTGTGGACTTCATATCCTGCTACTCTGCTGAAAGTATCATTTAAGTCTAGAAGTCTTTTTTTTATGGAGGGGGGACTGGGAATTGAAGTCTGGTTCTTGCACTTGTAAGGCAGGCCACTGAACCCCTGAGCTAAATCCCCAGCAGAAGCCTAGAAGTCTTTTGGCAGAGTTTTTTGGGTCTTCTATGTAAAGTATCATATTGTCAGCAAATAATGACATTTTAAATTTTTCCTTTCCTATCTTTATTGTTTTAATTTCTTTCTCATGTCTAATTGCTGTGGCTAATGTTTCCAGAACTATATTGAAGAGAAGTGATGATATTGGGCATCCTTGTCTTGTTTCTGATTTTAATGTGAAGGTTTTCAGTTTTGGGCCATTTAATATGATGTTGGCTGTTGGTTATCACAGATAGCCTTTATTAAATTGAGATATAGACCATCTATTCCAATTTTTTTCAGGGTTTTATCATGAATGGGTATTGAATTTTGTCAAATGCTTTTTCTGCATCTATTGAGAGGGTCATATGGTTTTTGTCCTTGACTCCGTTAATATAGTGTATTACATTCATTGATTTACATATGTTGAACCATCCTCGTATCCCTGGAATAAATCTGACTTGGTCAGGGTGTATGATCTTCTTGATAACACTCTGTATTCTGTTTGTCAGTATCTAATTGAGGATCTTTGCATCTATGTTCATTAGGGAGATTAGCCTGTAGTTCTCTTTTTTGGTTGTGTCTTTACCTGGTTTTAGAATCAAAGCAACACTTGCTTCCAGGAATGAATTTGAAAATATTGCTTCCTTTTCAATTTCATTGAAAAGTTTAAAGGGTAGCAGCAATAGTTCTTCTCTAAATGACCTGTAGAATTCAGCAGTGAAACATCAGGACCTGGGCTTTTCTTGTTGGTAAAATTTTAGCTACATTTTCCATTTCACTGATTTTAATTGAGGTATTTAGAATAGTTTTATCTTTTTTCTTCAACTTTGGTAATTCATAAGTATCTAGAACTCTGTCCATTTCTTCTGTGTTTTCCATTTTATTAGAGTACAGGTTCTTGAGGGAGGTATTGATGATCCTCTGGATTTCTGCTGGATCTGTTGTGGCTTTACCTTTTTCATTCCAAATTGCATGGATCTGAGCCTTTTCTTTTCTTTTTTGACAAGGTTGGCTTGTCAATGTTTATTGATTTTATTTATTCTTTCAAAAAGCAACTCTGATTCATTGATTTTTTTATCATTCTCTTAGTTTCCATAGCTTTGATTTCTGCTGTGATCTTTATAATTTTCTCCCTTCAATGAGGTTTGTGTTTGTCTTGCTCTTCTTTTTCTAGGAGCTTAAGATTTATCATGAGGTTGCCTATTTGAGCTCAGTCTGTTTTCCTAGTGTGGGCATTCATTGCTATGAATTTTCCTTGTAGAAATGTTTATGTTTGTCCCATATATTCCTTTATGTTGTACTGGCATTACCAGTTATTTGTAAAAATGGACTAATTCCTTCTTTAATTTCCTCTGTGACCTATTGATTGTTCAGGAGAGTGTAGTTCAATTTCCATGTCTTTCTTTTGCTATTGATTTCTAGCTTAATTGCACTATGATCTGATAATATACACGGGATAACTTCAATTCCTTTGCATTTATTTAAACATGTTTTATGAGCTAGTATGTGGCCTATTTCAAAGAATGGCCCATGTGCAGGTGAAAAGAATGTACTCTGATTTTGTGGGGTGGAACACTATAGACATCTATTAAGTCCATTTGTTCAAAAGCTTTGTTCAGTTCTAGTATTTCATTGTTGATTTTTTGTCTAGATGATGTGTCTATTTGTGATACAATTATATTAGTGCTTATTTGGTTTTTCATGTCCCTTAATATTTGTTTTGTATAGTTCAGGGCATTAATATTTGATTCATATATATTTATGATTGTCTTTTCTTCCTTTTGGATTGTTCACTTTACAAGTATGTAGCATCCTTCTTTGTCTCTCTTAATTAGTTTTGGTTTGAAATTTACTTTGTTTGCAAATAAGATAGCTACCTCTGCTTTTTTCTGGGCTCCTGTAGCATGGAGAACTGTTTTCCACCTTTACTTTCAGTCTATAAGTTGCTTTTTGAACCATGTGTGTTTCTTGTATACAACATATTGTTGGATTTTGCTTCTTAATCCATTCTGCCAGTATATTTCTTTTGATTGGTGAATTGAGGTCACTAACATTGACGGATATAACTGATATGTATTGACTTATCATTGTCATGTTATTGTCCTGTTGTTGGCTCTTTTTAATTTTTGCCCCTCTCCCTTTAGTTTCTTGCCTTGCCTAACTGATTTGCTCTGGTGGGCCTCATGGTGTTGTGACCTTCATTGTCTTTTTCTAGGACATTGTTTAGAGTTGTTGTAGTGCTAGTTTGTTATTCATGAAGTTTCTCAGGTGTTCTTTGTCTTGGAAGTTTCTTATTTCCTCTTCCATTTTAAAAAGAGAGTCTTGCAGGATACATCAGTCTAGGTTGGAGGTTGTTTTCTTTTAGGGCTTGAAATACCTCACTCCAGGCTCTCTTTGAACTGAGAGTTTCTGTTGGATTCCTATCAGTCTTATTCTTCTTTGCATCATCTAGGAGTTATTGGATCGATTTCTCATGATCCCTTACTATTTTTTTTTTTTTTAATACCGGGGTTCGAACTTGGGTTCTTGTGCTTACAAGGCGGGCCACTGAACCACTGAGCTAAATCCCATTTCTTTGCATCATCTAGGAGTTATTGGATCGATTTCTCATGATCCCTTACTATTTTTTTTTTTTAATACCAGGGGTCGAACTTGGGTTCTTGTGCTTACAAGGCGGACCACTGAACCACTGAGCTAAATCCCTGGCCCGATCCCTTACTATTTTTAAGAGATTTTTCTTTTCATGGTCACTGACTGCAATTCTATTTTCTATATCTGAAATTCTATCTTCACATTTATTCATTCTGCTACAAATGCTTTCTATAGAGATTTTAATTTCCTGGATATCTGTTTGAATCTGTTTCATGGATTCCATTTACTTTTTTTCCTATGCTGGGCATTCATGGCTTCTATCATGATCCTGAACTCATCTACTTTTTTTTTTTTTTGTCTGTTACTGATCTAGAATCTCTAATCATGTCTTTCATTGTGCTTACCATCTCTGTAGTTGTCTGGGAAATTATTTCTGTTTTGAATTTTTCTAGAGCTTCATTTATTTGTTTTGTTACTTCCTGGGCTATGAGTTCAGGGTGTCCTGGTGGTTGATTGTCAGACTTTCCCACCTCGTTTCCCCTAGAATTTGCCATTGATAAACTGGAAGTCTCTGTACCTTGCTTAAGTATTTTCTCATTTTTATTTTTGTTGTTGGTTCTGTCCTTGGCTTAATTTTTAGGTTAGTACTTCGATCTTCTTTGTATGGCTCCTTTTTAGGTTTTGAGTCTCTAATGATTCAGTGACACTTTCATTTTCATAATAGCAGAAAGGACAACTGATTAAATCAATCACAACCCTTTCACTCAATTGATACAATCAGCAACACAGTAGCATGAAGCACAGTTTAGAAATTGATAATTCGTGGTAGTTACTAATCTACTGCCTTTAACCATGTTAATTAAATCAAAATTGAGGACCAGTCCAAAGTGTGTTTATAGCGAATAAACTCTTCAATATACTAACTTTACCCTTCAGGATGGGGTTTAGAAGTAGTTAGGAGGAGAGGGATAGATAGGTAGAAGAATAGGAGAAGGTTTCAATTAAAACCAGAGGATACAGTATCATCACACAAACTCCAGGAAATTGTTGAAGACAAGAGGGAGAGACAGAGTGCAAGAACAAAGACAAGAATAGAACAACAACAGTAATAGGAAAGCTATAAATTTTACTCACTTTCCTTTGAGACTAATGTCAATCAAGTGAAGGAAAAAGAGAAGAAAAGAAAAAGAAAGAAGAAATCTGCATTATGTCAGTAATAGGAACAAAAAGAGAAACAAAGAACAATGTGGAGCAGCATAATATTGGGTGGGAAAAGGAAGAAAGAGAAAAGGAAGAACTTGAAGAGTGGTAAAAATATAAATTTAAAAATTAAAATAAAAAATTAAAAATAAGAGGAAAAGAAAGAAAAAAATTGAAGGGCCTCTTTCAGGGTATGTCTGTTGTCAGAATGGATAACGTGGGTAGCAACGTGCAGAACTAAGTCAATTAGTCTCAGCTAGCCAATGGCAGACCCCTGAGATTAGGGCTGAATTCTGGCTGCAGGGACCAAGTTGAGCTCCCTGACCTCCTGAAGGGTTAAACTGTGCAAGGTTCTATGGTAGGTTCCTTCTGCCTTTCCCCCTGAAGATAGTCCAAGTTCTGATGGAAGGTGGTGATTCCTTGAACTTACCAACTATGGAGGTCTGGTGTGCCTTTGCTGCAGTTCTTCACTTCCACTGTATCTTCTGGAGCTCAGCACATTGGCCTTTTTGACCACCTGTGCCTCTACAGTGTAGATCCAGGTACCGGCACAACCAGGAGGCTGGAGAACAAGGGAGGTGTGGAAAGCTGCAGTGGCCCCCTGCAGTTGGGCAGCCCTCACTGGTCTGCTCCAATGAAGGCCCCTAGTATGCAAACTTTTTTAAGCAGACACACAGGTAAGCAATAGTACTGTGATCCTGAATAGATCCATTGTTGCACATAGGTTCTCATGAAGGGATTTTATGGTCATGTTTGCTCCATTTACACTTGCATCTATTTTCTACTTCCACAGGATTCTTTACATACTAACTTCATACATCATATAATTTTGTCAGTATGTTTTCATGTATATCTGTAGAAAAAAGAGAATGTTTTACAAATATCTACAAAAGAATATTATACTTACATTTTCTTTAATATAAAGTATCTGATCAAGTTCAAATTTACCTGTTTGCAGCATATTTTATCTTTTTGCATCAATGTTTTAAATCATTATTTTTATTTTATATTTGTATTACGATTCAGTGATACTGACATAATTGGTTTACGGATCTCTTAAATTACTTTAAAGCAACAGATTCCTCTACCATTAATTTTCTTCTTGTTCATTTATAGAAGAAATTTTGTTGCCCCCCCCTGCACCTTCCAAAATCTATTTCATTCTTTAATGATTTAAACTTTTTAAAAGGTGTGTAAAATGATATAAGGTACTCCTATATACTGTTCATCCAAATTTCACAATATAATGTCCACACTCATTTCATGATGCTCAAGTCTTTGTCACTTGAGATCTCTGCTTGTTTTTATATGTTCTTTGACACTTGCAGAAAAAGTTACAAGTCACAAAAGCATTTCCTCTTTACCTCAAAATATGTCATTGTGTTTTTCTGTAACACCATGGAACAATGCTCACATTCAAGAAATTTTCATTGATGCAATACTATTAACTAATAAACACTCTATATCAGTTTTCCAAGTTCCACACTAATATTTTACCATGTCTGAGATTAAACAAGGTGAATTAGGATGCATTGCAATTATATAGGTTATACCTTGGCATACAAAAAGGAAGTCTAGATCCTTTCTGTCATCCAAAATAGCCCAGGCCAGTGAGTTAGAGCTGCTTGAGTAATACTGAGGGCTGGGGTGATTTCACTGATGTCATATTAAGTCAAGAGCAAATTAGGTAGCTCTATTTCTAATTGCATGACTCCTGTGGTAGGAAAAATTGTCTAAAGACTGCTCATGAATAATAAGTCTATCTAAACTTGGATATTAAACACTTTAAAAAATAAATTTGCTTAATCTTCATTTTATATATACATGATTTTATCTCTATCCTGCATGGAAATTAGAGTAAATATGTTTGTACTGACATCATTTTATTGCATATAATCAACCTGAAAAGGTTAAATTTCTCTTTTAATTTTTGAAGCTCTTCTCATATTAGTTTGATGAATGAGGCAGCTCTAACAATAATGTTAAGTAAATTATAAATATGAAAAATACCAAATGTAACTATTTATTCCTAGCCTTTTCCTTTTGGAAGACAAACAATATTGTCTTTGGCATAGCCTAGGAGCAGTTTGGGAAACCCCAGCAATAGCAATAAGGGGAATGTGAAAGAGATTTCATTACTGTGATCTTGGAACTACTTGAAAAAAATCAGTATCAAAATCAGAAAAAAGAAAAACAAAAGCATCCATCATAGGTGTGTAAGACAAGGTTTGAGGTGATTAAACACAGCATCAAATAGCACAGTTTTTTGGGGGATCTTTTTCTCTCACTCCCCCTCTCCCTCACCTTCTTTTCTTCCTCTTCCTCCTTTCCAATCTTTGTTTTCCCTCTCTTTTCCTCTTTCTTTTTCTTCTCCTGTTTTTCTCTCTCAGATCACTAATACAATCTTCAAAACATATTTTTGGAATCTCTAGAAGTCAGTATTTCAGAAGTGAGCCATTAAAAATTTAAAACTGGCCAGGGATTTAGCTGAATGGTGCTGCTGCCTGTCTCACCAAACACAAGGTCCCAAGTTCAATCCCCAGTTAAAAAAAAAATCTATCTATATCTATATAATATATAATATTTAGATATAGATATAGAGCATGTTTAATTCCAGCAATCTGGAAAGCTGAGGCAGGAAGATTGTAAATTCAATCCTACCCCAGGCAATTTAGAGAGACCTCATCTCAAAATCAAAAGGTCTGAGAATGTTGTTCAGTGTGAAGACCCTGGGTTCCCCCTGGTTTAGATAGATAGATAGGTAGATAGATAAATAGACAGATGATAGTTTTTTGGAAGCATGCAAAAAGGGGAAAATTAGCAGGTTTTTATAATATAAAATTTGTTATCTGGGCAAAAGTTACCTCGTTTAAAAAAAAATACAACAGAAAATAACTTTAATAGTAGTTTTAGCCCCTATATTTAAACTTACGTAAAAATTTTCTGTTTTCACAAGCCAGTGTTTCATATTATAAATGAAGCCATGAACATGGAACTGGCACTGTAATAACTACACATTTTAATTTTTTTTTCAAATTCAGTAATTGCAAGGCAAATAAACATCATCACCCTTCAAATTTTCTACCACCTAACTGTGCTATTTATTATCTTTTCTCACCTTCTGCCACAGAGGCAACTTTGCTTTAAGATGCAATTACCTCCATTTTTGTCGACGGACAAAAGAAAGAAAAATAACATATCCATTTTATTTTCATTTACATATTTTTCAACTACTTTAAGAAGCAGTTCTACCTATCCACAGTAGCTACAATCTTTAACTCAAAAATTAGCTCCTGCTCCCCCATAGACACAGAAAAAAGTTGAAGAAGGGCAGAGGATGATTCTCTGTCATGTGTGAAGCACTGACTGGAGTCACAGAGTCCCAGCGAAAGCTGTTCACAAGAATGTGCCATTTATTCCCACCCAGTCACATGCATTCATTTCACCATTCTTAAAATGTAGAGTATGAATATGTATGCTGATAGGACCCCGTATTTCTTTTCATTCATTCTAGCCTGTTATCCAGGAGTCACTTCACAGGTATACAAGCAAGAAGTAAAGTGGTATATGTATTAAAATTATGCTTGCAGCAAAGTATTTCTGTCAGACATGACAACAGTTTTTACTGAGATAGTACAAGGAGACTGAGTCATTATGACTTATGACACTATTAGAATTAACCTGCTTTTATAATTTAACACTTAAGACTTCGTTACTTGACTATACAATCTGTGATTTTAAACACTGAAAGCAATACAAGCTAATTGGAACAATGAACTAGCTATAGGGCATTTAGTTAGTGTACATTATATTTTACTGTTTTTAATTAGAAAATACAAACCTTGAAAAAGTATTTATGTTATTACTAGAAGATACACATATTAAAATCAGTATGTGTTCTATGATTTACTTCAAATAGAAATATTGCCAAATTTCCCCTTAATTTTATATACAAATTTAAAATTACTTCTAATTTTGTTTTAAATACTGAAAGTTTTCTTTTTCTCATCTTTGCTTTGCTAACCTGATCAGAATTTATGTTCCTTTGCTACTGTTTGATGTCAAAAAATATCGACACCAGGGGCTGGGGATTTAGCTCAGCAGTTTTGCTGCCTGCCTCGCAATCACAAGGTCCTGAGTTCAATCTCCAGGATCTCCAAAAAAAAAAAAAAAAAGAAAAGAAAAAAAGGGGCCAGGGATTTAGCTCAGTGTTTCCAGCACCTGCCTTGAGAGCACAAGGACCACAGTTCGATCCCTGGTGCAAAAAAACAAAAACAAAAAAAACACTATAATTCCAGAATATTAAATCAGATGATTACTCTTTAAACTAACTGAAATATAAACTAGTGTATAAACCATGTATTAATTTATTCAAGTAACTAAGTTATCTCCTTGCCAAAAGAGAAAAAAATTATGAAAAGTAATAACAAATGAATTCTACTAAACTTTAAGGAAAACTCTAACATCCTATGTTGCTTTAAACAGAATTTTATTGAGGTATATGTATGTTTATGTTATTATATTACCTTTGAATATATATATATATATATGTCCTAATAATGAATAAAAATAAAAAGTATATATTATAGGTCTATAATTTCATATATTTTGACTTATATATACATCATGAAACTATTGCCATACTCAAGATAATCTTCGCTCACTAAAGTGTTCTTCCTCTCCTTTGACATTTAGCCTTCCTCTCCCTCTTCCCACCTATAGCCAATTAGTGATCTACTAGAGATTAGTTGAGATTTTTCTATAATTTTATATAAAGAAAATCACATAATGCATCTCCTTCTTAGACTTCTTTCACTCAGCCTTTGATTTCAAATGCACACATTTCTATAGCTCTTTTTTGGTTTGTTGTTTGTTCTTTGCCTGTTAGTTTGTACTTCATTAAAGAATTATACCACAATTCATTTCCTATCCTTTTGGTGGTTATCAGGGATGCTTCCAGGTTTAGGTCTTTTAAATAAAGAAGCTATGATAATATAGTGTTATGGACTTTTATTTGTCTCTCTCAGGCAAATGCCTGGGATTAAATGGATGACTAGTATGTATGTTCAACTTTGTAAAGTGTTGAACTTTTTTACAGCATCCTCTTATCCTTTTATATTCTTCCTTGCACTGAATAAGGCATTCAGATTTTCCTCATTGTTGTCAGGACTAGATGCGGATAGACACTTGAATTTCAGGTGTTCTGATAGAACTAAAGTGGTTATTCAATGTGGTTTTCATTTGGATTTACCATCACATTTATAATCTTTTCGTATGTTTATTTATCATCGATATATTTTCCTGCAGAAGTTGCAGTTTAATGTTTTTTGCTCTTTTTAAAATTGGATAGCTTATCATTGAGTTTTAAGTATTTCTAAACATATATTCTGGATACAAGACTTTACTTGGATATATGATTAGCATATACTTTTATCTTTTATATGGCTTGTCTTTGTACTGTCTTAAGTCTTTTCAAAGACAGAAATTCTTAATTTTGAGAGAATAAAATTTATCTCCTTTTTCTTTTATGAAAATGCCATCCTTTGGCATTCTAATTAAGAAATCTTTCCAAGCATGATGTTAAAGAGAAAAAAAAATATTTCAGAAGTTTTATGCATTTAGAAAAAGTTTAAATTTATGATAAATTTTCAATTGACTTTTATATATATATTGAGGTTAAGAAGTCAAATTTCTTTATCTTTCATTCTCTTCTCTTATCTCTATTTTTCTGGATAGACCTATGAAATTGTTCCAAAGTCATTATTTGAATAGACTGCTCTTGTTCCACTGAGTCATTTCTGTTCTTTGTCCTAAACCACTTAGCTGCATATGTCTGAGTCTCTTTCTAGACTTGGTTCCATCATGTTGCTCTTTCCTTTTATCCTGATGCCAATACTGTGTCCTTATTACTGCAGCTTTGTAATGAGACCCAAAGTTTGAATTTAGACAGATATATTTCCAATTTTCAGCCTGCCACTTAGGCAGAAGTGTGATTTTTGGACAGAATTTATTTTTTTAAAAACTCTTGGAGGTTTAGTTTTAATTTCCTTATTCTTCAGTTGGAATAACAATCTCCTTTCTGGAGTTATTCCAAGTCCCAGGCACATTTCAGTTCAATAAACTGTGACTCTTAATACAATGCACAAAAGGTATATTTTGTAGCCTCAGTCTTTTGCTTTACAGTTGAGATGTTTCTGCTATGTCTTACTGTTTTTCAGTAGATGTGTGAGGAAAGAAAAGAGAGATAAATAAATGACAGGCAACTTACTTGAATGAGATTGCTTCTAGTTCTAGTGCTAAAAAATATAGGGAGAGGCACCTAAGGTGTCTGTCAAGCATCTAAAACACCTGAAGTGACTATTAACACTACACTGGCAGGCCAAAGGTTTTTAACCTTAGGCTCTCAAACTGGAAATACAGAATATCATGTCTAGCTACTTAACCCCAGTAAAATCAAAATAAACCTACTGTCCCAAAGGTCTTTCAAGGGCCAGGGAAAATCATTGCTCCTAAAAACAAAATGATTGCTCCTAAAGATACTATTCCTCAAAATCCATTTCAAGCTTTGTTTTCTTTTCCAACAAATCATAGGCTATGTCTTTAGCTCAGTCCTTGCTTGCTTGTTTTTTTTGTGTTTGTTTTGTTTTGTGACAAAATCTTCACCTGGACATCAATGACCTACTTCAAGACTTTTATAAAGTACTGTAACTCAGTTCTTTTCAAATTTGGGCATGTGCAAAACTTACAAGGATATGTTTTTTGCAATGCAGATTATGATTCAGTGATCAAGAGCTGAGGCCTCAGATTTCACATTGCCTGCCAGCTCCCAGGAGGCACTGATATCTGGTCCACAGAAGGCACTCTGGGTAACGAGACCCTGGTTGCCAAAACCTGGGTGATCTCTAGAGTCACCTGAAGACTTTCTGGGGATATATAGATCTTTGGCAACATAGTCAGAATTGCTATATCAAAACCTCCAACAGAGGCGAGTCTAGGATATTTTTATTAAAAAAAAAAAAAAGAAAAACTTCCCCATGTATAATCCACAAGGACTTGAGATGGTGCTAAATAAAACTAACAGGCCCTGGGTCATGCTCACTATCCAATCAGAAAGGACTAGCTCTAGGAAGGCAGTCGTGAGCCCTGCTATCCCAGTTATTATATTTCAGTTTACAAATATGGGGAGAGAAATGTTCCAGAGTAGGACTTACAATGAGGGCGGTTGTTTATGCATTTATACTGGCACTCTGTGTGGGTGAGGGAAGATGTTATTTACTAACAGATATATTTCGATGTTTCATTACCCTTTTTTTTAAACCAGTTTTGTTCTTTCTTGAAGACTGTTGATTTGCAGGGTTGAGGAGCTTCAAAAAGAAGCAAAGTTTTGGCTGTCAAACTTATGATGCATCAGAGTGTCCTGGAAACCACACATAAATGACAAATATTCACAACCTGAACAGTGCAGTTCTGGAGTAGTGGATGTGAGAGGGGCCCAGAAACCCAGACTTCGTACAAACCCCTTAGATGATTCTGATGCATATTTTTAAAATTAGTTTATTGGTACTTTTTAGGTATACAGTACAGTTACATTCATCATTGGGATCTTGTAGCTTTACAGGATGTGTCTTGGTTCTCATTTTTCCCCATACCCCTGCCCTCCCTTCACCCCCTCCACTCTCCCCTACAAAGACTTTGTTTTCATTTTTCCCTTTTCTCATTTTTTTCTTTTCTCTTCTTTCTGTTCCCCTAACTTTCCCACTTCCCCCACTCCTTTAGTCCTTCTTCCTATTTCTCATTATCAAATATACAATTTGAACCTCATTTACACTTTTAGTTTTTCACACCAGAGAAACTGTTCAGTATTTACCCGTGTGTATCCTATTTATTTCTCTTCAGAGCATGGCCTCAGTGTGCATCCAATGAATATTTTTATGAGCAGAGGCTTCAGGGTCCTCAGCATGAGCACAGAGACAAATCCTTTGAAACATGCTTCTTAACGTTAAGAATATCATGTTTTTAGTTAATCTAGTTTAGTAATCAGTAACTGTAAAATAATAGAAAAAAGAATTTCATTCATTTTCCTCATATAATTCCTTCCCAGTAGCAATCGTCTGGAATTATAACAGGATTTCTCATTGTATATACTGTAATCAATGAAATGGTACTTTCCTCAATTTTCACTTTTCAGCTTCTGCTTTAAAATATAATGATCTATTTTAAGTATTACTTTTGCATTAAGGGGGAAGAAGGGTTGCTGACAATTCTAATGTTTCAAATGGCCTATACATAACAAGTTTAATTCAAGAGATATATTTTTTTCAATGTGAATCTAAGTCCCTTGTGCCTTTCATTAAGTCATTGTTGTTTCTGACAGTATCCTCATCCTCTTTGGCATCTGGGCTCGCATTTAAGAATTGACCTGATTGCTTTCTAATTTTCAAAGACTTTTTTGCATGTTCTTTGTAGTGCTTCCTTATTTTTTTTCAAGACTTTCTCACATTTGGACTAAGAAATTACTTTCATCAATATAAAAGTGTGGGCTGAGGAAAAACACCATAAATTCGAGCCAGTTTCTCTCATTTAAATTAGAATCTCAAGAGCTGGAGCCTATACATTTGCCTTTAACAAACATAAGTGGATATCATGTGCGCACACGTATGTTTGTCAAGCCTTAATTTAATCCTGCGTGGTTTTGTCTTTAGTCCTCCTATTCTTATATCTCTTTGCTTCAGAGATCTCTATTGCCAGTGCTTTGCCAAATCTGGTTATATCTTTTGTTAAAGAAAACAAAAAAATCATACCTGGGACTTGCGAAAGAACAAATCAGATTTTATTCAAAGAAAGTGTTATGGTTTAGATCTGGAATGTCCTGCAAACAGCTTAAGTGTTCAGAGATGGGGCTCTTGATAGATGATTACATCATGGGGGCACTATAGGAATTAGTAATTAACTGATGAATTCAAGGTTAAATGTGCTATTAGGTGGCGAGGGTGAGGCCAGTTTGGAAGAGGTGAGTCATTGGGACATGACCTGAAATGCAGCCTCTTCCTCCTCACCGACACCCTTTGTTCTCTGATTCCTGGATGTCCTGAGGTGAGCAGCTTTTCCTCTCCCATGCCACTGTGCAGTACAGTTTCCACCAGGGAGCCCGCTGATTATGAATTGGAACTCATGGATCTGTGGGCCAAACCTCTCCTACTTTTAGTTATGTGTGGCTGGTGTTTCACTAAGACAGGAGGCTACTATGATAGGATCTGTGTTAGAGAAGAGATCATACTCAAGTCCCAGTACAACAGGAAAAGAGCTATATGATTCAGCTTTCCTTTTGCCGGAACAACATACCAGAAAACCACAGATTAAAAGAGATGATGTTTAATCTAATGCAGTGTCAGAGGTTTCAGTATACAGGAGGCTGGCACCAAGGCAGAATCTCATGGTGGAGTAAAGCTGTTTCCCTCATGCAGAGAGACAGAGAAGAGCCAGAGCTAGAGCTATTCCTCCAAAGGAAGGCTCCCTATGGCCCACCTCCTCCAGCTGGGCCCCACAGTACATCAGAGCTGGGCTCCTAACAGCACATTCAGCTGTGCACTCAATAGTGAATTAATCCTGGTGAGCATAGCACCCCCATACTTCAAACGCCCTCAGAAAGCCTC
This sequence comes from Fukomys damarensis, assembly GCF_012274545.1. NCBI lineage: Eukaryota > Metazoa > Chordata > Mammalia > Rodentia > Bathyergidae > Fukomys > Fukomys damarensis. Next base: position 27,587,148 of record NW_022900933.1, on the reverse strand, counting down.
ACTTCTAAATGCATGAAATTTGGGGGAACATTTTGGATCTAAACTAGAACAAGAGGGGATTTACAGTGGGTTAGGTTAGGTAAGGTGTCAGTGAATGGAAAATACTCTAATGTAAAAATGTTTGGGGCCAATCTGAACTAACAAGATTCTTGCTAAAGGCAAATCAGAGTAAACAGATACCTCTTGGGTGATGGTGGAGGAAGAGGACTAAGGGTGATCAGAGGTTGCAGATGAGATTCTTGCTGAACAGATGTACGATTTTTCCTAAAATTGGACAGCACAGAAATGAAGAAGTATGCCCAAAATAGAGGGCTTGATCGATAAAGGAGTTCAGAGCATCTTGGTCAAGGAGAACATATTCCACCTTCACTGTCTTCCAAAACCCTCGTCACAAAATTCTTCTGGCCACCCTGTAGAAAATGGTTGGCATTGTTTTTCCAATCTGTACATTATATAAAATTGAAGTTGGAGGAGGGGGCTCCTAAAATAAGACTGCATCCCTCACTTCAGCTCCCACCCTTAAGTAATTCTTTATAAACAAGTACAACATGAATGGCACGACTTTGTGGTTGCTGAAAAAGACTCCACTATTCTTTCCTTAAACCCGTCACTTCTCAGCCTTTTGGCTAAGATCAAGTGCATTTGTTCTTTAAATTTAATTTATATTCACCTGACTTTATTACACGCCATCCTCTTACTTCTTGCCTCAGACTCATTAGCTTGATGTTCTGCATCCCATTATTTAATCACAGGTAATTCCTTTTAATTCTCCCCTTTTTCGTTACCTCCATATAGTCTCTCTCACAGAAGTATCATGTCTTTCTCTGTTCTGCCAGTTAAAGTGTAGAAATGTCTTTCTTGCTAGATAGATTGTTCACTTTATTTTGGATTTGCTGGGCTCATGTGCGCTCTCGTACATCTCCACAAAATAAATACAAATTCTTAGAATTGAAGCCCAAAGACCTTTACATATACACACTGTAGGGGTCTCAGAATAGAGGATACATGTTTACTTTTTCAGAATTTTCTTCCCATGGTCTTCAGATGTTCACCACTGCCTTCGCCTCTCCAGACACCCAGCTCAGGTTTGGCACTGCAAATCAAAGTTCATCTCATTTCCTGAGAGGAAAATGGCCTATTCACTTTTTCTCAGCTTCCAACAATGCGCTTGACCTTGATCTTTGAACTTTTGCTCCATAAGGGATTCATCCACAATCTGTAACCTCTTATTTTTGTATTACTTGCTTTGTGTCCTGAGGCAGACAGCTTGGACTTGATTGGCTCTCACTCCTACAGACGCTGATTACCTTACACAATTTTAATCTGAAGTAGTGTTTTGAAATCATATTTGAACCACCTAGCAATCTTGTGTTTTATGACATTATTTTTGTTCCTTCATATAACTTTCTAATTCTTGTGACTTTCTGGTACTTCCTTTGCCATTGGCACATCTGCAAGAAATCAATGATTTTATGATTAAAGTTGAAATGGCTTCAGATCTCTCCAGAGTAATTTAAATATACTAATTTCATCTCATGTATAGAAGATTTGACTTTTCTCAAACGTTCAGTTAATATTTTTCTAGATCTTTGTAATTTCTTGTTGTATGCTTGTGTTATTTTCCCTTCCTGCCTATGTTTCCCATATATTTTGCCTGAAAAGTGTACACACAGCCCAGAACAATGAGATACATTTACTCCCCACCTGGAAGAAGAGGTGGCAGCCTTCGTTGGCCTGAGAATTAATGATTTCTGAGCATGACCAGGGCCCAGCAATAGATTCAGAAGCAAATGACTGTCACAAATTTTTAAAATTAAGTGGTATCTCCAAAAGTTATTCTGAAACCTGTGATTATAACCACTGAATACTAACTCATAAATCTGCATAAGATCTGTACAGCAGTTCTTTCTTGAGGAAGAGGTTTTTGCCTGCAGGTCTGTAGATAAACTTAACCTCCCAGGAAATCATTCCTAAGTACCTTTCTGGTATGCAAAAAGAAGAAAGAAAGAAAAAAAAAAAACTCTACCGTATCCTTCGCCGGGGAGTGCAAAAAAGTCTCAGAACAAATATTTTACAGGCACCGTGTATGGCAAAAATTGTTAATACTATGACCTGATCAGGGTATAGGGTTTTCTGTCATGTAGTTTTCCTCAGCTTTTTACTAAAAATGCAAGCACTAAATATTTTCTCGATAGCTTTTCAGTTTTTGAAGTGAATTTCATGCAGGAGGATGAGAATTGTGCGGTGTGCAGAATAAAGAACAGCCATATGCTTGCTTCTTTACTCATATTAAGGAACTTTTAATTATGTAGTTTATGTTTTATAGCATAATACCCTCTTACTTTTCTTATCTAAAACTTACCCAAGTCTACTTTGAAAGGGCAGTGGAAGAAATCTTAGACATATTTTAATTCCCAGGCTGTACTGCCTTTTACTTTAAGTTTGAAGAATGAAGAGATCTCAGCTAGGAAATATCTGGAGGCTTTTCGAAGAGCCCTCAAGCAGAACAGTGCTCAGTATATTATTCCTTTTACACACTGGGCATGCTCTACTGGCATAAGAAAAGATTACTTTTGAGAGGTCACCTAAGAAGACTGCTTACCCACTGAACTTCCCATTCAGGCAACACTGTATTTCATAATATTTGGAAATTAAAATCCCTTTCCTCACTGAAAGAGTGGTTGTGACTGTTCAGCTCCAAGCCCAAAGAAAGGGCAAAACCCAAGTATATAAGGTGAGAAGAAGAGTGTACAGATGAGAAATCTGCATCTCCTACACGGGAGTCCCCATCACCCTGGCCCTAACCTTTATGTTAAGTCAACTCTGTCCCCATATCTCACTACTATCTTATATTTGTGGCTTCCATCAGCACTGCTTTTACTAAAGCCAGTGAATACATTCTTTTTGTACTCCTTCTTTATTTGTCCCTGGAAGCCCAGCTCTGATCATGGCTCTCCTTCTTTTGAAGCTTGGACTGGTTTCTGTTTGCTTGTGATTTGACTCCTAATTCCCACTGATTCCGGTGCAAAGAGTCCTTCCACTTTGTTCTTTTACTCTCCTTTTGTCAGTAAGTCCAAGTGATTCCACATGGGTGTCAAATCTTCTAGATGAATTGACATGGTCTTGGCCCATTCTAAAATTATTCAAAATGGTCTTTCACTCTAAAACTGTCTTCATTAGAAAGATAGTTTATATGTGATATGTTATCTATTAACTGTTTGCTAAAACATGTACATTTCTCATCTAAGCATCCACTGCCATTTATCTATGATTATATCATATTATTGTTTTATTTTAATTTTTACATTATTCTTCTATTTTTTCTCTTTTGAGTTTATAGTCGTGTAAAAGTCAAAAATCAGCAAATAAGTATGTGAAAAAATTTTCAGCATTACTTCTCATTTGAGAGATGCAGATGATAAGAACACTGAGATTCCACCTCACCCCAGAAAGAATGGCTGCTATCAACAAATCAACAAATAACAAATGCTGGGGTTGTTTTGGGGAGAAAGGAACCCTCCTTCATTTTTGGTGGGAGTGCAGACTGGTGCAACCACTGTGGAAACCAATTAGAGGTACCTCAAAAAACTAGGATTAGAGGTCCCATCTGACCCACCTATCGCTCTTCTGGGTATCTTTCCAAAAGAATTAAAGGAATCATACCACAGTGATGTGTGTGCCCCTGTGTTTATGGTGGCACAGTTTGTAATAGCTAAAGCTTGGAAACAACCCAATTGCCCATCAATTGGTTAAAGATGTGGTTTTTCTATAAAATGGAGTACTACTCAGCCACACAGAATGATAAACTTGAGACATTTATAGCTAAATGGATGCATATTGAGGCTATACTCCTAACTGAAATAAATAGGATACACATGTGTAAATACAAAGTAGTTTCTCTGGTGTGAAAAACTGTGAATGTAAATAAGGATCAAATTGTATAATTGATAATGGGAAACAGGAAGAAAAGGGCTAGAGAAGTAGGGGAAGTGGGAAGGGTAGGGGAAAGGAAAGAAGGGTAAAGAAAAAATATGAGAAAAGGAAAAAAATGGAAACAAAGTCTTTATAAATAGGGAAGGGTGGAGGGGGTGAAGGGAGGCCAGGGGTAAGGGGAAAAAAATAAGAACCAATATACAGCCTGTGGAGCTACAAGATCCCAATGGTGACTGTAACTGTGCTGTATGCCTAAAAAGTACCAATAAACTTAATGGAAAAAAAAAAGTGTAATAGGAAAACAAGAAAGACTGTAGTTGCTGTGAACTGAAATACTGTTCTCCCCAAAATCATATATTGACGCTTTCATTCGTAAGGTAACCAACCATATTAGGCCATCTAGAAGGTTATTAGGGTAATAAGATTGTAAGTGTAGCCCTTGATCTCATACCATTAGTGTTTTTATAAGGAAAGACATCTGAAAGTTTCTTATTTCTGCTATGGGACGATACAGTGAGAAGGTGATTGGCTGCAAACCAGGCAGAGAGGTCTCACCAGAACCTGACCTTGAGGCATGCTAACCTCAGACATGCAGATGCAGAGTTGTGAGATAAGTAATATTTGTTGTTTAATCCCCTGAAGCCTATGGAATCGTTATGGCTGCCTAATTCGCAGACCTTTAAAATAACATTTTATATGCTTGACATATCTGGGAGAGTAGTGGGCATGTAGTAGACCCGCTGCATATGAACAAGCACATGCAGAGTGATCAAGCCACAGCTTGTTCAGTTAGCTTTTAGAGGAAATGCTGTATTTTAATAATCCATTCGAGCTAAAATACTCATGGGAATCAAACTTACTTTATTTGATATCTTGATAAAGAGCTGTCCTCCTTTCAAAGCAAAAAAAAAAAAAAAGTCAAAATTTATGCCTTTATGTAAAAATGGAACCCAAGAGACTCGATGACTTGTACTTTCTTGAGATAGTTCATATAAATAACATGTATTTGTTATACACTTACATGTAGAACAGAAGTATTCATTTTCTTTTTCTCCAAACAATTATTGTTTTTTGGCTCTTCAACCTGTGATTCTCTGAGGATGGATGCCAGTTAAAGTTAAGGCCTGGAACTTACTGCCATGTATATCCAACAGAAGGCTAGACAAGTTGCTCTAGACATTGATTAAATATCCTAGAGATATTAACAATTATTAAAATTTAAAAACAGAATCTTAAAGATATTTAAATGTTGCAAAAACCAAATATTTAATTCCAAAACATCTCATCAAACTATGTTCTTTTAGCTATTTCCAACATTCATAGTTTTATTTCCACAAAAAGAAGATCCAGGATATCAGTCACTGGCTTTGTTTTTGTTTATGTTTCTACTTCAATTTTTGAACTTAAAGTATAATGACTGACTTACTAATACAAAATAAAATATATGAGCCAATAATATTTTAAGGTAGAAAATGAAGCAATAATTAGCAATATATTAATATGTATTGAATTTACTGTTAAAACTATAGATTACATTTATTAATTGATCTTTAATGATTTGGAAGGCACTTTGGTGAGATCATACAGTCTCCAGGTCATTGTTTGAGCATATTTCTTCCTGGGTTGGAGATGTGAAATTATGTTGTTCATAAAGTAGTTTTTCTTATGCAACTTTATAGACATTACCAGGATTATACTAAAATAGCAGTGCTTTCAAATGTCTATCACTAATGCCTAATATGCTATCTAATTGATGAGAAAAAAAAGTTTTAGTAGAATATGAACATCTCTTTCCAAGTAATTCTATCTAAATGTGGAATAATAGGATCTATCTTTAGGATTACCACAAATGACTTAAGTAACTTTTCTTTAAAATGTTCTTTGCATTTTTATGTGGTTTCCTACTGCCAGCTTCTTGAGCCTGACTGAAAATATGAGAATTTTCTTTCTGTTTTCATCCTGGGATTAAGATCAGTTGTTTTGTAGACAAACTCATAGATCTAAAATTTTTTATCTTAGCTTTTGAAATCCAGAGTGTGATTTTAAGTGAAATCTAAAAACTATCAGTTTATTGATACAAATTTTCTTAAGAGTAAGAAAAACAAAATTTTAATAAACATAAATTGTTAAATTTAAGATAAAGTTAAATTGTTTACAATATATACGTGTACCTCTGAAATGATCATATAGTTAATGAGATTGTATTGCAACAAAAGGAAACACTATAGTAATTTTCAGCACAATCTGTTAATATGGTTAACACACAATTCTTCATGAATTCTGAGCATAATCGTATCAATAAAGAACATTAGTAATTCTTTGAGTTGCTGTGCACTATGAAAAAGATGAAATCTCTAGAAGAAGGAATGAGAAGAATAATGACAGTGTGTGTGCAGCTCCCATCATTGGAAAAGAGCCAAGCAGAAAGGTAAAATTATTGGATTTATCCCCAAGCCTCTCAAGTGTCCCCAACATATGGAGACTGAGACGTGCTATCAGACTGCAAAGACTTGACCTGTCATCATTTTTTAGAATACCTTACTTTCTGGGAAGAGTTTTACAGCGTGTTGAGCAAGTTTCTATTATGTCCTTTGTCTTCCGCAGATGCCTCTCCCATCATCCCCCGCCAGAATGGCACATTTGTTACAATTCATGTACCTAGCTTGACATAATGTTGTTACTCAAAGTCCGTGGTTTACATTAGAGTTACACTGATAATATGTATTCGATGGGTTTGGATAACATGAAATGACATATATCATCACTGTAGTGTCACAATAGTTTCAGTGCCCTACAATCTGTGTTTCATGTATTCATCTTTCCCTCCCCACTAACACCGGTCAATCACTGACCTCTGTACTGTCTCTCCGGTTTTATCTTTTCTGGAATTTCATATACTATAGTACGTGTCCTTTCCAGACTGGCTGTTTTTCATTTTGTGATATGTTTAAGTTTCCATTTGTTACCATGGCTTGAGAGCTTCATTCTTCATCAGGTGGAATAATATTCCGTTTTCTGGATACACTACAGATTATTTATTCTACTACAGGATGGTTTTGCTGCCCCAAAGTATTAGTATTGTGATCAGATCTCCATGTCCAGGTTTATAAGTGGACATAAGTTTTCAAAATCTTTGAAGCTGTGATTGCTGGATCATATGGAAAAGTTGCATTCACTTGATAAGAAGCTGTCAAATGATCTTACAAGCTGGCTATAACATTTTGCTTTCTCTCTTGCAACAAATGAGTGCTCCTATTGCTTCACATATCCTCACCTGATTTTTGGGTCTGTGTTCTGGTTTGGGTCATTCTAGAGATATGCAGCATTTTCTCACTTGCTTTGTTCTGTATTTGCCTGAGGCCATGTGATGTGGAGCGACGTTTCATATGTTTATTTGCCCTCTGTATATTGTCTTTGTTGAGATGATTAAGATGCTCAATGGCCCTTTTGTTTTTTAGAATGTTTATATTTCTGTTTTGAGGGCTGGGGATTTGGCTCAGTGGTTAGGCTGCCTGCCTTGAGAGCACAGGGGCTGGAGTTCTGATCCCTGTACCAAAACAGCAACAACAACAACAAAACACATTTATGTTTCCATTTTTGAGTTTTAATGTTCTTATAATTTTGGGGTAACACTTCTTTCTCAGATGTTTCTTTTGAAAATAGCTTCTTGCAGTTTGTGGCTTGTTCTTTCATTTTTCTCAACAATGTCATTTACAGAATAGAGATGCATTTTAATGAAGTCCAGCTTATTAATTCTTTCATAGATTATGGCTTTCTTTTTCTTGGTTTTTTTTTTTTTTTTTTTTTTTTTTTTTTTTTTTTTTTTTTTTTTTTTTTTTTTGGAACAGGGTATCAAACTTGGGACCTTGCACTTGTGAAGCAGGTGGCAGAACCACTGAGCTAAATACCCCAGCCCAAATATACATTTAATCTTGTATCTCTTTCTGATTTTTTAAGTTGAAAAAATGTAGATATTGTATCCAAGATATATTTTTCAAGTTCTAGGATGGTTTTGGATCAATAACAGTATCATATCAAGATAGGCTATTCCTGACATTGTCTTAAAGGCAATATGCGAAATATTGATTATAGTTTCATTTTATGACAAGTGATTTGTGGCATGGTAAAATTTACATTTTGTGACTATTTTATCAAGATATTTCAACCAATGTATTTCCTAGCTTGAGTAGCAAAAGGAGAGCTACTTTAAGGTGAGCAATTTAATTTAATCTGTTTTGTCAAACTGTGCTTAATATTGAAATAATACCCCCTGAGATTCTTTTCTCTCTATTCTATTGGGAGCTGTTTATTTTCCTAGGCAGTGGTGAGCCTGAAATAGGGTTCTCAAAGCAATTTTTTTAAATGAATGTCTGCTCTCATAGCCTAATTAAGGAAATGCACTTGTAGCAAAACAGATACTATAGATTACAAATTAATTGCTGCAGAACTTCATGAAAAAAACGAAGTGACTTAAAATGTCAGAGACATTTCCTTCAATGTTTCTTACTGACATGTATATGAAAAAAAAAACTCTACATTCAAGCTTCAGAACAATAATAAAGTACATGTTGTTATTGTTAAATGTTTTATATAAGTTTCTACAGTCATGGCCTAGGGTTGAGAGCTCCTGAAAAGGACATGGTCAAGAATGAATTAAATGACAACCAGAGTGTCCCAAAGAACATCCCTTGAACTTAATACTGAGAAAAAGATCTCCAAGAGTCACATCCCTGTCACTTACACATCATCTGAGATCTTTTTCAGATTACTTTGTGCCTTTTCACTTCAGATATAATAGGTATAAAAAAGTCAATCTCTTAATGTTATGGCTTAGAGCAAATTACATTTACTTATGAGATGCCAAATACAGTGCGTGGCACATAGTAGGCACACAACCACTGTTCCTATTAACTTCTGAATGAATGCTGCTGTATACACAGTCATTCATTTACAACTTCTTGTAAATTTGCCAAGCATTTGTTCTATATTGGCAGTATTTAGAATACCAATAGTTTCATTTGTTAAAGGCAAACATCTTCAATGCTTCGACACCACACTTGTGAAGAATCAATGAAAACCATAATTTTATTTGTCTACAATGAATACATTTCCCCTCCACCTAAACTTTTACTCCATCATGATAACTCAGCTGCTCCTCTGTCTGTCTTGACTCAAGAAGAAAATCAAGCAATGAAAGTGATTTTTCCTCCCTCTTCTTACTGGAGAGGCATTCAGTTTGAGGTGGAGAAGGACAAATAGGATCACACCAGGCCATTGGCTTGAAGTTCTTTATGACAATATCAGTAGAAATGCTCAGTTTGTTACTTCATCTTTGATTATGTAATCCTATCATTAGTGGTTAAGACCATTCTAGTTCTCTAAGCTCATGGTATCCTTTCTGTAGCATTGTGGTCACCAAAGAAGAACAGGGTGGCAAATTATTCCCATTTATGTGTTTGAGAACTTGACTTGGGTTTTCCCAAATTATGTCCCTGGGTTCACCATGCTGTTATCTACCTTTCTTTCTTTCTTTCTTTCTTTCTTTTTCTTTCTTTCTTTCTTTCTTTCTTTCTTTCTTTCTTTCTTTCTTTCTTTCTTTCTTTCATCTTCCTTCCTTCCTTTCTTTTTCTTTCTTTCTTTTTCATTAAGTTTATTGTTACTTTTTTATCATTGGGAACTTGTACCTTTACATGATGTATCTTGGTTCTTATTTTTTCCCCGTACCTGCCCTCCCTTCACCCCTTCCACCCTTCCCTATTTAAAAGGACTTTATTTCCATATTTTTCCTTTTCTCTCATTTATTCTTTTCCCTTATTTCCTTTCCCTTACCCTTCCCACTTCCTCTACTCCTTTAGCCCTTTTCTTCCTATTTCCTATTATCAATTATACAACTCAAACCTTATTGACACTTTTAGTTTTTCACACCAGGGAAACTTTGGTATTTACATATGTGCCAACACAATTTATTGAAGGGGCTAACTTTCCTCCATTGAGGATGGTTGGCTCTTTTGTCAAAGATGAGGTAGCTGAGTATGTCTGGAGTTGTTTCTGCGTCTTCTAATCTATTCCACTCATCCTCAGGTCTGTTTCTTTGCCAGTACCATGCTGTTTTTATCACAGTGGCTTTATAGTATAGTTTCAAGTTGGGAATTGTGATACCCCTGTCATGTCTCTGTTGCCTAGAATTGCTTTTGCTATTGTAGGTCTCTTATTCCAAATGAATTTTTGGATTATTTTGTCTAGTTCTGTGAAATATGAAGTTGGGATTTCAATCAGGATTGCACTGAATCTTTATAGGGATTTTGGAAGTATGACCATTTTCAACATTTCATGTTGATTATTCCTACCCAAGAGCAAGGGATGTCTTTCCATTTTCTGATATCTTCTTCAATCTCTTTTCTTCAGAGTGCTATAGTTTTCAGTGTAGAGGTCTTTTACTCCCTTCATTAGATTGATTCCTAGATATTTCATTTCTTTGGATACTATTGTGAAAGGAATTGTTTTCCTAATTTCTCTTTCAGCAAGACTGTTATTTGTGTATGAGAAAGCTATTGATTTTTTAGTGTTGACCTTGTTGTATCCAGCTACTCTGCTGAAAATGTTAATTAAGTCTAGAAGTCTTTTGACACAGGTTTTTGGGTCTTCTATGTAGAGTATCATATCATTAGCAAATAATGAGTTTAAATTCTTCTGTTCCTATCTTTATTCTTTTTTCCTTTCTCTTGTCAATTTCTGTGGCTAATGTTTCCAGAACTATATTGAACAGGAGTGGTGACAGTGGACATCCTTGTTTTGTTCCTGATTTTAGCATGAAGGTTTTCAGTTTTTGGCCATTTAGTATGATGTTGGCTATTGGTTTTTCATAGATAGCCTTTATCAAGATGAGATAAACACCATCTATTCAAATTTTTTTGCAAGGTTTTTATCATGAATGGGTGTAGACTTTTGTCAAATGCTTTTTCTGCATCTGTTGAGATGCTGCCATCTACATTTCAAAAATCAGTGCCATAATGGACTAAAGAACTCTGAGCATGCTCAATCCTAAGGGAGTCAGACACAAAGGGGTGCACTCTTTTTTCTTTCTCTTCTCCTTCTTCTTCCTCTTCTTCCCCCTCTTCTTCCTTCTTCTTCTTCTTCTTCTTCTTCTTCTTCTTCTTCTTCTTCTTCTTCTTCTTCTTCTTCTTCTTCTTCTTCTTCTTCTTCTTCTTCTTCTTCTTCTTCTTCTTCTTCTTTATTGGTACATTTCAGGTATACAATATGCTGACATTCATCATTGGGAATTTGTACTTTGAAAGGATATATCCTGGTTCTTAGTTTTTCCTCATTCCCCTGCCCTCCCTTCAACCCTTCTACCCCTCCCTATTTTCAAAGAATTTGTTTCCATTTTTTCCTTTTCTCATATTTTTTTTTCCTTCCTTTCCCCCACTCTTCCCACTTCCTCCTCCCCTTTTGACTTTTTCTTCCTATTTCATGTTATCTATTATACATCTTGATTCTTATTTACACTTTTGGTTTCTGACACCAGAAAAACTAATTGGTATTTATTCATGTGTGTCCTATTTATTTCACTTAAGACCATGGCCTCAATGTGCATCCATTTAGCTATAAATGACTCTAATTTCTTATTCTTTATGGCTGAGCAGTACTGCATTTTATTTTATTTTTTAAAATCTTCTTTATCCAGTCTCCAGTTGCTGTGTAACTGGGCTGCTTGCAAGTTTCAGCTATAAAAAACTGTGCCACTATAAACATGGGTGAGAATATACAGCTGAGATATGATTCTTTTAATTCTTTTGTGAAGACATCCCACAGGGGAATAGCTGGGTCAAATGGGACTTATAATCCTAGTTTTTTGAGATATGGGCCTCTAGCCCTTCATCTAGTGACAGAGACTAGCTCTAATTTCACTAGCATCTAATTCTTTTGAGTCCCTTCTCCATCTTCTCAATCTTTCTTTAGTTAAAAGATGTGTATCTAGACTGAAAGTGATGCGATAATTAAGTCACGAATTCTTTAAAAGTTCTTTAAATGGTTTTATACAGTAGATGTTACCCAAATAAACACACACAAAAAAACTGATGCTGATAATGATTTTGTCTGAACAAGTTTCCTTTAAAGCATAATCTTCTTGGACAAAATAGAGATGTTATAGCACAGTGAAAGGAATTGTGGGCAGAGAGCACAATATATGTGGACAAAAACTTAGAAGTATTAGCTGTTTGTATCTCTTTCATTAACAAATAAGTGAAATAGATCTTGAATTAGGTCAGCTTTGTTCCACTATCAGTGTCTGGCAAGAATTCAGTAAGTTGACTCACTTATGTGAAGGGTAGGTATCACATTTTTGTTTTCTTCTAGTGGACTGGAAACTAAATTGTGGAATAGACACCCTAAGTGGAAGCCATCAATTCTTAAAGGGTTTCCTTGGTAAACAAAGAGCTATAAAGGAGATAAACATCACATGTCCATTTATGCAAGACAGCCCAAATAGCATGAAATTTGACTGGAAAATTATGTGCCAAGAGTGGTTTTAACTTTGAATTTATGAATAACCAAATAATTGTATGTGAGAAAAAAAGTCATATCTCAGTTTATGAAACAATATTTTATATTTGCATTAGTATAATAAAATTAGTGATTGCAAATAAAAGGTAAAAATTATTTCCTTATGTTGGATATAGTTCTAAATATTTAATATGTGTTTATCTGTTTAATCATTACAATTCATAATTGTCCACATTTGAGTAGCCAGATTTATATAAAGGATGCTCAATTAAAATCGACTTTCAAATATGAATTGATCAATTTTATTTAATGTATATAAGCATGTCCCAAACGTTGAATACAACATATAAAGTTATGTATTTATACATAATTAAAATTTAACTGAGCATCTTTGATTTTATCTGGCCATCACATCCTCATTTCATGCATGTCTGAAATCAAAATTACCCCAGATGTATTGATTTCTTTGTCTATTCTATGTTGCTGTACAATATCTGAAGCTGAGCACTTTATAAAGACAACAGGTATATTTAGCTCAAAGCTCTGCAGGTCTGCGGGCATTGTGCCAGTGTTCTGGAAAGGGCCCCACTAAATTCTTCATAACATATAGCAAAGCAGAATAGAACCAGCCACATGTAAAAGGGCTATGTTTATGGAATAGGCTTGGTTTATAACAAAGCACATTCACAGGAGTAAATCCACTCGGCGAGAAAACTATGAACCCCTTCTAAGCTGTTTCCATGACCTAATCACTTCCCTTTAAACTCCAGCTCTTAAAGATTCCCAACCTCTTAATATTGCTGTACTCAGAAACACATTTGTAGCACTTCTCGAACATCATATCAAAACTATAGTGAACTGCTTCATTAAATAAGACTCCCAAACTTTATGGTTCTTTTGTCTTTAAGAAAAGTGGTTGATCTCTACATTCTCAGGACAACTCTTAATATCACTACTCAACACTGGTTGAGCTACCCCAAGCTCAGTGTGGGACACACTCTTAGATCCTTCTCATTCTGGGTTTGTCTGCTTCAGCTATCACCCATTGAACACGTGTGCATGTTAAACTTCTCTTCAGCCATGCTGTTCCTTAAGCATGCCTGTTTCTGAAGCAATTTCTTTGAAATAGGGCTTATGTTATGGTTTATGATTTAAATACAAGATGGCTCCAAATTCTCATGTGTTCAGAAGGTGACAGTTATCAGAGTACCGTATCCATCAGTAGGTTCTTCCGTTGAATAATTTATAGGTGAATGTCCTGTTAGGATGTGGAGCTTCTGCAGGGGATGCAGGTCACTAGAAGCATGAACTGTAAAGGACAATTCTTGTCCCCACAATTTCTTTTTCTTTCTCTACTTCCTAGCTGCCAGGGTTTGAGCAGTTTTCCTCCATCATGTGCTTCTACTGTGCTATTTATGCCTTACAGGCAACTGACAACTGAATCAACCAAAAACACAAAACAAATAAACAAATTAAATCTCCAATGCTTCAGGTTGTTGGTGTCAGGCATTGTCCCATTGACAGGAAAGCTGACAAATATAGAGAATTGGCATCAGTGAAGTGGGATTATTGGGTGATTGTGTTGATAAGGTTCACAGGGGAAATACTGGAGAGAGAGAGAGAGAGAGAGAGAGAGAGGATTTAACAGTTAAGCTAACAATGGCCACCTAGAATTGGGGGGTAGAAGAATGCCAATGGAGAATCTTCATCCTTAAAATTTAGAAGATCCACTCAGAAATCAAAAGCCTGCAGAATCCTTTGTGAATTTGTATCAAGAAGATGAATGATCTGAGTTGGAAGGCTGAGGCATCTGCTCTAGCAGCCTGGAGATGTACAACCAAGAGGACAAAGACTCATCCAAAGAACCAAAAAGCAAGAGTTTCTTCTTTCCCTTTTTATTCCATCCAGGCTTTAAATCTGTCCCTCTTTCCAGGGTGGGCCTTCCCTCCTCCATAAGCCAGTCGTCCAGACATCTCCAGGACTGTGCCAGTCTAATCCCCTAGGTATTTCTTGTTCAAATTTACACCACAATTAAATATAGCAGTCTGTACCTGACCATGTGGTTTAGAAGTCTTTGGAATTTGTTCAGAGGAGTTTGGAAGGGTTTGCTGTTATTGCCTAGGCAATCCTGAGAAATGAATAAACAAAGCAGCCCTGGCGATACTGTTTGGTGCTCAGACTAATAGAATTCTGATAGGAATACATACAAGAATGATGAGGCCAGAGAAAAAATATTTACTGTCACTTCATGTTGTATAAGAACCATATTTCTGTGACAAAAATACAACTCTTAGAGATAAATACAAGAGCTATTTCAAGTGTGCAATAAAAAGAACCACTTAAAAAAAAGATTGGGATCAGGGGGTTCCTGTTGGGAACAAGGACTCTGTCTTTGTTACTTTTCTTGCTGTTGAGACAAAATGCTCAGCACTCAAAGCCAAAGGAGGAAAGGTTTTTTGGGGCTCACAGTTTGTAGAGGTTTCAGTCCATAGTAGGCTGGCTCCAAGGAAGGGTGGCATGGCAGAGAGGCATCACAGAAGAGAAACAGGACATTGCAAAGCAGGGCTGGCAAAGACAGCAAAGCAGAGAAGCAGCGGAAGCAAGAGCAGCATCAGCAACAGCAAGCCCCATTCTGTCCCTTATATTCTATCCAGGCTACCTACTCCTTTGGCTGATAGAGCTCACATCCAGAGTGGGGCACCCTTCGTCCCACCATTGCGTGCCTAGTCACAGCATCACACTCCCTAAGTCCAGCCACCTCCAAAAAACCCAACCAATGGCTGCATGAGGCTTTGGGGGCAACAATCTAGGTACAAGCCATAACATCCCACCCCCAACTCCTCCTAGGAGTCGCACATCCCTTTATACAAAAGGCATTTAGTCTATCTGTAAGAACTGCCAAAGTCCTAACAGTTTCAACATTGCTAAAAAATCTAAGTCAAAAGTCTCTTCTGAGATTTAAGGCAAACTCTTAGATGTGAGCCCTTGTACAAATGATAAAAAAGTTAAACACTTTTAACATGAAATACCACAAGGTAGACACTTCCATTCCAAAAGGTACAAAGAGTGGAATAGAAAGGAATGGGAACAAAGCAAGACTAAAGTCCATCAGAGCAAACAATACGTCCTGTAATTACATGCCCCACTTCTGAGGTAGTCTGTGGCAAGATGTGAACTCCAAAGGGCTTGGGTAGCTCCCTCTCCATGGCATGTGGGTAGTTTTAGCTCCTATGGCTCCTATGTTTGACCAGTGTTGCTCACTGCTTGGGGCTTTCCATAAGTGATCCACGTTCCTGGCTTCTCCAATTTTCTGGGATCGCCACTGTACCTTTAGATACTCACTCACAGCTTCAAAAACTGCCCTCTCTGAAGTACACTGCCTGCCCTCCTGGGCCTTCTTCTGAAATTTGGTTGGAAGCCTTCCTGATCTCACAACTCTTGCACTCTGCATGCACATAAAATCAGCACCATATGGAAGGCACCAGGTTCTGCCACCAGCTGAAGCAGTAGCCAGTCTTCCTTCTCTCTTAGCTGTAAGGTTTGAGTGCCATGATTGCTGCATGCTGTGAACCTAATCCCCAGGAACAAATTTTCTAATCTTGCCATTTTGGAACATGGTGTTCAGGGGATCTTTTCTCAAAGCGGAGCCTTTCATCTTTGCAATTTTGAGGCTGCAAAAACTGGAGTCCTGCTGGTTCTTGTGACATCTTCAAGCCATCTTTTCAATTGTCTTCTGTAATACTTGACTTTTTATGGCAAGACTTTTCTGCAACCAGTCCCTCCTCTGCTTCATCTTGGCAGGCTGGAACTATACTGGAGCTTCCTTTCTGGCCAAACTAAAACTGTTTTAAATCATTCTATTGGGCTCTTTGATCTTGATTTTTAAGATAGAGACCTTCAACATTTGCCATGCCACAGCTTCAATGTTAGACTGCCTCAAAATTTCCTCTTACCTACTAATTAGCCCTCTACCTTTATTCTCAGTCTCTGAAAAAGTCTCTAGACAAGATCAAAATGCAGACAAATTTTCCACCAAAGTGTAGCACACATGGTCTGGAGTCCAACAGCCTATTCAATCCCTTTTCCTAGCAGAAACTTCCTGAACCTGGTCATTACCAGCAAAATTTCTATCAAAATTCTGGCCTTCTGAGTTCTAAGCAGAATCTCCCATCAAGTACAGTTTAAATCATTCCAGGGCTGCTTCTCCAGCTGTCATCGCTAAACCTTTCCAAATTCTTCCAACGAGCCAGTTCCAAAGGCCCTTGAACCACATGGTCAGGTGTAGTCATAGCAGTAGCCCCATCCAGTACCAAAATCTGTCTTAGTTGCTTTTCTCATTGATAAGACAAAATATCCAACACCCCAGGTTAAAGGAGAAACTATTGGCTCACACTTTATACACATTTGGGTCTATCGTCAGCAGGCTGCAAGGCAGGGTGGCATAGCAGAGGGCCATCATATAGGAGAAACAGACCATGGCAAAGCAGGGCAGCCAGAAGCAGACAAGCAGCAGCAGCAGCAAACCTTCTTTTTGTCCCTCATATTCCATCCAGGCTACCTGCCCCTTTGGGATGGTAGCACTCACAGCCTTGCACCCTTAATCCCAGCATCACATCCTTACACACGCTAGATCCAGCCACATCCAAAAAGACCTATTTATGATCACATGAGGCTTTTGGGGTACATCAAAGTGCAAGCCATAATAGACTCTCTTAGGAGTCAAACTAGGGCCTTGCGTATACACTATGGCAAATTTTGTCCACATTTTGATTATGTCCTGAGGATTTATAGGAGACTAAGATTAGGGCAATAGAGAAATTAATCTGGAGGAGGAAGTTCAAGACAGCCTCCAATGCAGGCCATGGCATAGACACTGCTGTGTACTTTTAGTCAGTTTTATACGCAGAACAAAAGGTAAAAGTAGAGCAGAAAAAAATTGAAGAATTTAAATTTTAGCCACGATAAGACCATATGTATATTGGAGCAAATGTAGATATGATTACGGAAAAGATGAGCACCACTAAAATATAGCCGAGTATTTTACATGGGGACAATTGCAAAAATGGCTTGAGAGCCTCTCAGAAATCAGTAAGAGCTCACATTCTTCAGGCTCAAGTATGCAAAGTTGTAAAGCTTTCATTTGGTAAAAGATTTCCTCTGCTGTTGCTCCCCAAGGACTGCCTTAGTTTCTCAGAATTCACTTCACAATGCTCAGCCACCCAGACCTGCAGAGGCCTCTTCAGTCATAGATGCAGGAGGCCTGGCTGTTGCTATGAACTAGTGGAAGATTTTGTCATCGTCCACATTATGCTGGTTTTCCAGGCACTTAAAATCTAAGAATTATAGGTCAGGGAGGCCTCCACCCAGATTTCAAAGGAAAACCTGGAAGTCCTGGCAGTAAAGCTGTGAGAGGGAAGACAAAAGCACAGTGACAACCCCCCAAATATGCAAATGCCAGTGTTGTGAAATATTTGCTAAGGAAATATCCAGGCAGAGAGTGGAGACACTTCAAAGGAGAGGCCCGGGAGAGCTGCAAAAGCAGCACCTACTGGTGCAAGGCTGCCCGGGCCCTTTCATGCACCCACCTCACCACGGACTTCCCTAGGTGCTGCACAAAGCGGTTACCAGATCTAATGTGTGCTCTGCTGTGTTTTGTTCGTTCTTTGGTCAGATTCCTTTCTATCCTGTTCTGCACTCTCAGAATGGAAATACTTATCCGGTGTTATTTTGGGATGAAATATTTAATTTGTTTTTTAATTTTCACCCGGGCTACAGCCACAAGTTGCCTTTGAGGCTCATAGGAAACTTTAGATGTGGATTTTTCAGCAATGCTGGAACTGTTAAGCAATAAATTTAGGGCAGTACAAGGTGCAGTGTGATGGTTTAGATCTGAAGTGTCCCTCAAAATTCTCATCTGTTTGGAAGGTGACTGGATCATGGGAGGTGCTGTATTCATCAGTAGATTCATCCATTGCTGAGTTTATGCCCAAACGTTCTGTTAGGAGGTGGGGCCAGATTAGAGGAGGAAGGTCACTAGGATGATGACCTAAAAGGGTGTGTTTTTGTCCCTGCTTCCTCCCTTCATCTGCTTCTGGGTTGCCATGGGGTTGAACAACTTTCTTTGCCATGCACTTTCAGCATGTAATTTCTGCCTCAAAGCCAGCCTATTATCACACAAATCCCCCCAAACTCTGAGGCAAATTAGACCTCTCCTTCTCTAAGTTGTTTGCCTTGAGTATTTTGGCCTAGTGATGGAAAAGCTGATCAGTAATATTGGCTTTTTTTATTTTTTATGACAATCTACTTGCCACTTGCATAATGAGATTCACTTTTTTTTTTTGGTATTGGGGATTGAACTCAGGACCTTGTGCTTGCTTGGCAAACGTGATGCCACTGAGCTAAATCCCCAGCCTGAGATTCACATTTTTGAAAATGATATTGGTAGAAGTTTCACTTTCTTCCTAAATGTTATTTTTTCTACATGGTTTAGAATATTTCACTTCCAGAATTATGCACTTGGCATATTTTATATTGCAGTTATGAATACTTATGGATCACAACCAGAAAACGTTTGGCATCAGAAATATTTGCAACAAATGTTTAATTAACCTCCTCATGCAAATATTTCACCACAATTTTATGGTATATCTCAGTGAGGGCATTTCCTGCACATACATTGTTAACAATCTTAGTTTATGTAATAATCTTTACTACTATAGTTTATTACTATTTCAATATACAGTGCATGTGTGTCTAATGTACCCATCACTGGACCAAGTAATTTCTTTGCATAATATCATGGAAGGCTCACAGTGATCCTTATGATTTGATTACAATAACTGCATTTTATATAGAAGAAAACTTGGGGCACAGCCAAAATTATATAGCCAGTAAGTTGGAGAGGAATTCTCACCTCATTGTGAATCTTGACCACTCACTCTTATTATACTGTTTTTTCAACAGTTGTAAGGTTTCTCTATGGATGATGTATATGTCAGCGTACAGGATCTTCTTGCAAACCTTCCTTTGAGAGCTATGCATGAGGGTGGGATAGTCTGCTGCTTATCACTCCCCTCTGTTGGTTGGAGACTACTTTTCTGTGGGATATCGGGGCTTCAAGGAAGTCTACTCAAGAGCAGAGATCTCAGAAGGTGCTATATTTTTGCTAATAGATTTCTCCTACAAACCTATTGGGAGTAGTACAGATCACCTGAAGACTGTGCCTTGGATGTGAGGGAAAATTCAATCCCTCCAACACCATTTTTAAAATCCTGAACTTTTCACTAACCTTCCCTGAAGAATATTTTTCCCTGCTTATTGACCTCCCAGGTCAGGGACTTGACATTAACCTTAGAGCCTTCAAAATAACTCAGTCTTCTACTCCACCAGAAACTATTTTTCCTCTTTCAAATATTACCTCTTATATGTAGAGCACCTATTTTACGTAGCATTCTGCCATGTGGATAATACTCTTATTACTTTATAGGTGAGAAAACTATATATGTGGGGGTTAAAAATTTACCAAGGCTCACAGCAGGCAAGAGCAGAGTGCGGAACTTCAGATAATTCAATGCCACACTAGTCCTCAACCCTAATATAGATGTGAGCTCTTATTCTCATATAACAATTCTCCTAACCTTTGTAACATACAAGTTATATGACGTAGATAATAGAACACATCTTTTCTTAGCAAAAGAAAAGTTTTCTTTTGGTTCACCGTGGGATCTTTATAACTGCATCCATTTCTAGAACATCTAAAACATTTTGTTATCATTTAGTTTAGGCAATACCATCATATCTTTTTTTCTGTAAAAAGTTCATGGACGATGGAAAGAGCACCACATCAAGAAGCCAAGAATGCAGTTAAAATAAACTTCTATTATCACTTTGTAGTCCTTAATAATTATTACATTCATAATCGTTCTGAGAGGTATCATACGAGGTTAGACTTCAGTTGAATCCAAAATCCTATAAATGTCTATTTCTTTGTCATTGACTTAAAATAAAGTGTTTTTTTTTTGTTTGTTTGTTTGGTATCAGGGATTGAACTCGGGTCCTTGAGCTTGCAAGGCAGGCCACTGAACCACTGAGCTAAATCGCCAGCCCAATAAAGTGGTTTTTTTTTCATACTATTGGAGAAAATCATTTTCTAAAATGGTAACTGGAATAGCTTAGAATACTTTGTGAACACTGATGGTTGTGTCTGACATTAGTAACATTAGCAAACTTCCTGAAACGTTTTTATCCACTCTGGAAACATTTATAACAAATATTCATTTTGTATTTATTTACAAAAAAATGAACTCTTTTGAAAATCATTTTGAACATATATTTACATCCATAAAAATCTGTAACCCTCTCTTCTTGCAACATTCATCAGAGTAGATTGCTCAATGCACATCCTTTTGAGGCACAACTAGTAGATATTAGCATGTTAAATTGAGTAAATGGTTACATAACATGGTCAAAAGTGTGTCTGATGCTGCTTGACTTACTTAGTAAAGTTCTAGTTATCCTGATACTATGTATAAAATGAACAGAACATCGGTAGTGAAGAATTTGATTTTAAATTCCTGACTGTGATTGTTTATGAATTTTCCCCATGACTATGAAAAATGAAAATTTTTGGTCTATAATAATTACATCTGAAAGAGAATTTAAAACATGTTAAAATTTAAATAAATCAATAAAAACAGCTCAAAACTCTGCTTGACCTTGTCTTACGAAAACCTCCTAAAGTCATATTTAAGAGATTTCCCTTTTTCAGAGTATAATACTTTATTATTTACGTATTGAAAGAAAATTAAATTATGTATAAAATGGCCACAAATTCAATGTGGATATATTTTCCCAAATTGAAAACCTTCAAGCCAGTACTATTAGAATTCATCTTGAGAAAAAAGGACAAATATTATACGATTTCATTAATAATTATGAAAAATTTTCAACATTTAGAAAAGGCATATTATTATAGTCAGAAATTTGATTACTGATTACCAGGAACCAGATACAGTCAGAAGAATTGGTACTAAGAATAACTACTCATATATTTGAGTTTCTATGTGGGATATTGGTAATCTTCTGAAATTAGGCATGTGGTTGGGTAACTTTTTGAATCTATTAAAACCACTCACAGATCATAAATAAAAGCAATGGACTTCATGTATTCAATATAAAAATATTATGTCTACTCTTAATGAAAGAAAAAATCAATCACAGAATGATTAGCTCATAAAACTAATACATTTCTGATGAAACTATGATACACATTGTCATAAAAGATCAGGTCACCAAGATATAATGCCTTGTTATATGAATAGAATTCTGCTAAATTTTTTAAGCTTCAAATCAAGAGATACATGTCAGAATGGGCACCCACTCTTCAAAGGAAAAATGTATAATGGACTTGCAGCCCATCATCTAAAAATCACAAAATATTACAACTTCAAAGACCTATGTTAGTATAACTCAAGTGTAAGAAAACCACACCCGGGTGTAATGCTCACAGGGCAATGAGACTATCTTATATACTGTTAGGAAAAAAAGACAAAGGCTTAAGAAATTACATAAATAGAAAATAGCATTAGAAGTGGTATTACTAACTGGGCCAGAAGAAAGCAACATTGTTTTAGGCTTGCATGTTTTAGAGTAATTTGTTTGCTTCCTTCCTGGGAAAGGAAAAACAATTGATTTGTTCTCCCCGTAGAATTGACTATCCACAAATATAGGCTCATAAACTATAATTTATGACCTGTTTTCGGAAAAAAATGTATTTAAAGCTTTTGCTCTGAATATTTTACTTGAGTTGATGGCTTTTGCCTCTTTCTCCTGCCAGTCAGTCTTTCCTACCTTTGTTTCTCAGGACAGTTTTGGATTGCTGCCTGACTTCTTGTGCTGTCCTAATCAATGTCCTTTCTGTTGCTTTTGAAAGCAGCACCTGATACTCCCTTGGGACACCGAGTCTCTGTCAGTGTATGTGCTCTTGGAAAGGTCACCAAGCAGATTCCTGAGCTCACATAACCGAAGGTCAGCAAGTGAGTAAAGATCAACCATCAGACTCTGTTCTGGAATTGTGAGTCCGCAGTTAAGTGGCCGACCACTCCTCACTCCTTCATTCCTGCACATTCTTAAAGGAAGAGGTTGGCTATTTATTCTTATCACACCGGTCCTCTGAACAGCCCTAGTTTTGTTGACATTCTAATTCTATACATCTTTTGATTTTTTTTTTTAGTATCCTCTTTCTTTTCAATAAAATCATTGTGCTGAGTTTCTCTATATTGTGTTTCTATTGCTTAAATTGTATCATTACCCTTCATTTTAGAATTTTAGGCACTGTTCTCACCATCAGAGTTTAATCTATCAACACAGTAAGAGCAAATTATTCTATCCTCCAGGAAGTAAATCTGCAACTGATACAGCTATTTTAAAAGTGCTTCTCCTGTGATCTGCCTCCTGAGTAAATATAGTTAAAGGAGAGGCCAGAAGTGCACTCAATCCTTCTTTTACATTTTTTTCCTGGAGGCATGTTCCTATTTTTCCATTGGTTTGAAAAATAAAATCCATTTGTTTATATAGCGGTACATCATGTTTAAATATAAAAATATGAATACAAATGTGTATATGACTGCATCACTATTGATCAGTGAGTGGTTCTCTATTACACTATAGTAATCAATCACTAATTCAGAAAACCTGTTTTCTTTAATGAAATTATCCACTGAAACGCATGGACTAAGTTTGTAAGGTTATCTTTTGGTACCATCCTCATGATTCTGAATAATTTCCCGGATATTTTTAATAATCTGGTTTACCTGTAAAACTAGTATTACTTTTTAAAATCAATATGTTCATTATTTAGTGTAAAGTTTCAATAGTATTGAGAATTGTACTTCTAAAGGAAGATTTCCTAATCTAATAATGGAAAATTCTAGAGTATTTCTCTTTATTTTGAATTATTAAAAATTTGCCACTAAAGTGGTTTTCCATGAAAAATATTGCACAATGGGAACAAAATTAAAATAAAATATTAAAGACAAAATGTAATGGGAGAGGAAATCAGATTGTGTATAAACGACTGTACTCCAACCTAGGCAAATGTTTATTGCACTGGAACCCAGAATTAAGTTATTGCTTTAATTATGGTAACCAAGATAAAAGTGAAATATGGTATATTGCCTAGTTTTAGTTTCCTTTAAATTTTAGCCTGCTGTTATCATATACCACTTTTTAAAAGACTTATATTTGTGTCACAGCAAAGGGATCAAACTGGGGACCTTGTGCTTGTGAGGAAGGCGGAGGAAGCACTGAGCTAAATCCTTGGCCCCAAGTTTCCTTAATTTTTTTCTCATCGAGTTTATTGGTACATATCAGGTATACAGTATAGTTACATTCATCATTGGGATCTTGTACCTTTACATGACAGGTCTTGGTTCTCATTTTTTCCCCTTATCCCTGCCCTCCAAGTTTCCTTAATTAACAGGCAATAACCAATTTCCCCCAGCTTGTGAATTAAAAATTTTTTTCATATTAATGGGTCATAGAGTTGACAATGGCTTCAGGTTTGGTATCAGTAGGAGTCATTTCAATGCAAATGGAAAAATAAACTAAAAGATGGAAAGTGAAATGGACTGCCTCACAAAATTGCAAAACATGAAGCAGAATGGCTGACTTTGTTTAAACTGAGTAGGAAGTATTTCCTCAATCTTTTCCTGTGTTGGTTTCCTTTTTCCAATCTACAGCAATGTGGCACAGAGAAGAGACTGCACACAAGAGGGCAGAGCCATATGGATGCCAGCTAAAACTGTGGGGCCAATACTGGATGGAAGGTCCCATGGTTTTTGGTGTCTCAAACAAAGAATTGGACGAAACATGCGGAAAAGGCAGTGGAGGTGTTCATTTATCTATTTATTTATTTATCTTTTCATTTGTTTTTTTGTTTTTGTTTTTGTTTTTGTTTGTTTTGCTTTTTTTTGTTTGTTTGTTACGGGGGATGAAACTTGGGTCCTTGAGCTTGTGAGGCAGGCGGCAGCACCACTGAACTAAATTCCAGATCCGGTGTTCATTCAATGAAGGTAGAAAAGAAGTACTTTCGTCAAGGTGAGAGCAGGCGCTGGTAGACCGTCTCACAACACCTGCGGGATAAGAGAAAAACCTTCTTTTGTGTCCAAATTTCCTAGATTGGCTTCCCTTCACGCAAATAAGGCACTGGGTCATTTGTTCTACCAAAAGTTCACTTGATATGCCATATTTAAGTCTTTTTAAATCTTATCGAAAGACTTGGGTGGCTTCCTACCAGTTATAAATGAAGGACTGAAAAGAGCACTTTTCTGATTGGTTCTAAGAACAGCACCAGATTCAAATGAAGGACTGAAAATATCCCTTTCTGATTGGTTCCACCAACAGTGCTCAGGAGCGGTGAAGTCTTTTTGGGTTCTGAGTTCTGCGCATGTCCTCTGGGTTCTTATCACCTTGGACACATTTTATCCAGTTGTTTGTCTAGCTGGTAATCCCTTGAGGATTTCCAGCAAATTTTGGGGAGGGTTCTGAATTTCTAGTTGCCATGTGACGATCTGGCTGTTAAAAGACAGGATCTCTGGCTGAAATGCAAGTTCACTTGTGCTTTTGACCATACCAAGATCAATGAAGATATGAAGAATGGGAATCCAGCTGGAAATATGTTTTTATTTTTAAGTAAGTAAAACCCGTCTGAGGAGCTAAATATATATGCCAGGTGGTTTTTTTTCCGTTGACATTTAAAATCATAAAAAATTTAAATTGGGTCCAAATATAGTAAGAAAGTATATATTACATAATGTTTGAATCTTTTACAGCTATGAAACAATAGCTGTAAAATTAAAATGGGTTTAGTCAAACTGAATATCCATCAAGAATAATTACTTAACAAGGTAAAGAAAATCATTATTAAAAGCTGCTATCATCAGTGGGATGCAGGCAGGCCACAAGCTCTGACCTCAATATATATGTAAATGTGCAAGTTAAGTTCTTAAATGTAGCCATCACTTCTGACTAAACTCAATACTGTCTTGAAAGGGAATGTAAATATATTGAGTAAAATGTTATTAAGCAATACATACTTCATTTTCACATATGATCTTTGTATTTTCCAC
Organism: Fukomys damarensis; assembly: GCF_012274545.1. Classification (NCBI taxonomy): domain Eukaryota; kingdom Metazoa; phylum Chordata; class Mammalia; order Rodentia; family Bathyergidae; genus Fukomys; species Fukomys damarensis. The sequence goes on along the minus strand of NW_022900933.1, from coordinate 27,561,583 downwards.
TGAAAAAATTTCTATTGTTAGATAGTCCCTTTTATTTTTTAAATGAAAAGATAGCTTGTGATATATTGAAGAGACATAAATAAATGCCAGCTCTTTAGGCTATTGATATTTTCACTTTATAGTGGTGAGCTAACAGATGGCAGCATCTCCTTTGTACCTCTAACCCTTAACCAATACCTAGAACATCACAGTAGTGCAACAAATGACTTTGAATGAAACAAAATTTAGAGTGAAAAGGCAGCAGTGCATTACTGATATTTCATACATGATAATTGAATCACTCCATTTCTCACATTTTTGATACCTGCTACTTCTTCTATGCCTATAAGAAAATCAATAGATGATTTGTTATGCCTTCAATGGATGTTAAACTAATAAAAGAGTTTTACCTTATCAGACAAATCCGGTCCTGGCACAAAATACTCTATTAATAAATGTTTATTGAATGAAATCATTTCAAAGTCACCTTGAATCTTGAGCAATTATTATTGGTTTGTCAAATTCCTGTATATAAACAAATCAAATAAACAGAGAGAAAAGATTTAGTATCTTACCAGGGGTCAAAGTTCAGGGAATGCCAAACAAATACAAACCAAGTCAACTCTCATGGTCATAAATTGGAGGTCTAGATGATTTAATTTAACATAATAAATTTTTCACTGAAAAGTGAGAGATTCTTCATTAGATTTTAGGATCCTGTATAAACAGTCTCTGTTTTAAGAAAAGCTTTTGGTCAGTGGCACTGTGCCTGCCTCCCTCTCAAGCACAAAGTCCTGAGTTTGATCCTCTGAACCAAAAAAAGAAAAAAAAGAAAAGCATTTATCCTAAACAAATCCCCAAGCTTATCAATCCAGTAGATTACAGTAGAAAATAACCTATCTACTAATTTACCTTTATATATGGTAGTTCATTTTTATGCTGAGATCACATTATCTCTAAAATTTTAGGTACTGTATTTTACAAAATTTTACAAAAAGTGGATTTGCATCTTAGTTCTGCAAATTTGTTTTCTTAAAAGATTCATCCTGAGTAGTACTTTCCAAACCTGAAGGACCATCAAGTGCCTTTAGAGAGCTTTTGAAAAAACACACAGATTTTGAAATCTTTCCCAGACATCCATGTTTAGCAGGTCTGGTGGGGCCTAGGTATTTCCCTTCATGAGCCAGATTCGAGCTTGCCACTGTGGATTATTAACCAGAAGGAGTTGCCCAAGATTAGAGTCAAAGACAGGCCTTAAACTGAGATCACTTACAAACTGCTGATTGCCTTTGTTTCTGAGCTCTTTTTGTTTGAATCTTGTTAACTTTCGAATCAGGTGAAGGTTCAGGTTTCCTCATCTCAATCTTTAATCACATGGTTTTTAGCCTTAATCACATGGTTTTTACAAAATATACAAAATGTTGGCTTTGCCGTAGGGCTTGCATCCTACTAAAATCCCTACTTAAACTACCCAGAAAATTCAGGGCATATTAGTAGGAAACAAAGCAAAACTTCATGTAGGTTTATTTACCACAATATTCATCCCAGAGTAAAATAAAACTTACAACTTATTTACTTCTGCACACAGAAAAGTTGTATTTTTTCTATTCTGAAGTTCATGAATTATTAGCAAGCTGGGAACTAGATCAGTGTTAAGACATAGCAGATCATCCGAATAATCTTGTTTCAAATGCCAAATGCCATTATAAACAGATGTACTGGAGCTATTTTCTAGTGTTTGGTTCATTTATATAATGGCAAAGAGGGCCTCCCCTGACTATCATTGAAATCCAGTTTTATCTCAGTGAATTTCCTCTCAACCACATCAAACTCCCAACCCTGGAAAAGTACTCAAAAGTCATTCAAGTTAGGATATCAATGCCTAGATCACTTATTAATATATGGATACAGGCTAAACTAGCTTTTACACTTCAAAATAATGTCAGCTTAGTACTACAATGAAGGATATATTCTTAGGTGCCCAATATATCAAATGTTTTTAGCACTATTTTGCCCCAAACATCAGTAGATTGTTTCATTACCTTGTTGCTTTACATTTCATGTGATTTCTATATATCAGGTCTTACTGGGGTGGTGTTTGGGGGATTCAATTCTAATTTAGGTTGAATTGCTTCAAATCCTGGTGGTAGTAAAGACATGATTAACCAAACTCCTGGTTCATTTTTTCATATAAAGTAAAGTATCAAGATATTTGGATGAGCTCACAATTCTATTTCTAAGATATTTGATTCCATGATTTTGTAGATAATAGTCTTCAGATGGATAGGTTTACAATTGGAATATTTAAATAAAAATAATATTTTAGGGTGTTGTTGTAGAATACATAATTAGCATGCATGGGATCCTTGATTTAATCTTCATAATAATAAGAATAAGATACGTTACAAATCTGTTAATAAAATATACATTGTTATTTTGTCTGTGGCACTATTAGTTTCTGCATCTTCTTTTTCTGTCATAATCACTCATTTTTGTTTTTTCCTTTGATTTTATTTAGATAGTATGTCCTCTTTTAAAAAATGCCTATTCAGAATGTTTCAATGGGTTTTAAATAACATTTTCCATTTCAAATACCTGTGCTTGTTGCTACTTACAATTATTCCTCAGATGTATTTCAATATATTAATGTTTCAAATACTAAGAAAGTTTTAGCAGAAATAAATGAAATCTTTTCCTCTCATTTTCATTTTCATATAAGATTTTAAACAGCAAGGACTAAGTCAAGGTCTCAAGGTCATTTGTCACGAAACAAAGTAACTTGCAGGTTGAATGTGAAATAGAATCCAACATGAAACTTATTTTTCTCTTGAATTTTTCCCCTTTGAAAAACTTCTCCTTCCTTAGTTGCTATAATCTCAGGCTAAAAACAGGTATAGGAGCTACTGTATTATGAATTATATTTGGCAGGATATCCTTCACTTAAGAAGCACCAAGTACAAGATTTTTAATAAATGAATAAGGACAATTTCAATGAAGACAACTAATATTTTATATTTTTAGAAAAAGTAAAGGTAAAATACAGCCCTTGATAGAAAATGTAATTTCAGAGAGCTGTTAATCCTATAGATAGTTGTAAAGAGAAATATGCTTCATCTTGTAGAAATGGTCTAAAAATGTTTGTATCATATAGTGCTGCCCATAACTGCTACTATAATTTATAAAAAAAGAGACTAAAATGGAATGATATTTTAGTTTTATCTGAGTCATTTTAGGCATAAAATATCATCACAAGATGACTCAAATGAATTACTTCTCACATTTATCACTCATAACAGTATTTTAGTTTTCTTACATTTCACATTTTTTATTTTTGTTAAAAGTTCAAATTATTTAAGTCTCAGAAGAGAAGAAAAAAGTGCTTACATATTGGATCTGTACTTAAAACAAAAATATCTCATGGAAAACAAGTATTTAAAAATGTTTGCTATTCCCCTAAAATTAAACCATAGCATTCTAAATAATTGAGTAGTTCACATCAGCTACTTAACTCACCGTAGAGCTAAACATTTTCAGGTTTTATTCCAATGGTATTACTTAAAATGTGGTCTCCAAAAATGTTTGTAGACCAAAAAAATCTCTTTAAAATAATAGCGTATCCCTACCCATTAACTTTCCTTTTCATGCATTAACTTTTCCTGAGGGTGATATCTATTAATATGTACATTTCTAGGGCTATTAGAGTAACTCATTTCACTCCTCAAAAGGATAACCCCTTCTTAAGTGACCTGTTTGGGGATCAGAGCAATACTTTACATACAATTTTTTTCTGCCATGAGAATAGGTCATCCCAAGATTGGAAGAAGTTATTGGTATTTTTCCATTCATCTCAGGGTGGCAGCAATTTAAACTTGGAAGTAGATCTTACCTCATAATGCTTCAGACCACTGGGTACATCTATGTGATCCAATAACGGGGTGGATTTCACACTGCTTGCCCAACTTCAGTCTTATAAAAAGTTTTCTGGGTGACAGCAATCTGCCAAAGCTGTTACCAAATGGCACTGCTCTGGAACTCTGCACAGAGGTGCCAGCCAATGTAAAATGGCACCTATTCTTTGAGCCAAGCACTGAAGTCGTACTTCAGAGCTTAAAGTGACTGCTATTTTGTTATTACATTCCATAAAATATTCTTTCTTCTATTCAGAAAGAACCAACATACTTTGGAAACAATTGGGAAATTGCCTCTTCCTGTATAATAATTATTGCAGCACAGAAAATAGTGCTTTTAAAACCACGGAGTGAATTTTAAATTGTAATCTTTTGTAGCTCTCATTCTCTGTTCCAGCTCATGAATCATCCTTTTCATACCTTGGGTAGATGAGAAGGAACCTTATGAAATTCTCCTGTATCACCTGCATTGCCCAAATCCCAAGGGGCAGTCCAGGTGTTGGAATAATGCGGCCAATTCCATGAACATATCTGGTGCGCTCATAAATATTCCACAATCACAGGGACAGAAACCACTAAGTGAGCAGCCTACTAACTGAGAAGCAAAGGAGAATTGCATGGCAACTGAAGCTGAGGACTGGGGTAGGGACACACATTCTGTTAGCATTGTGGTCAGGATTGCTCGTGTTTTAGTAAAGAATCAAGAATCGGGCTGAGTAAAGCTACGAAAATTAAATCAGCAGTTTTTATTAAGTTGAGCTCTTAAATTCCCCTTTTTGCAACACTTGGTGAGCAATGAAGACATTTTAGACTATATCAATTGTGGTGGGGATTGTCCCACACATTTCAGATATTTGGTAGCATCTCTGGCCTTTACCTGCTAGAGGCCAGTACCACCTCTAGCCCTCGTGACAGCTACAAATGTCTTCAAACATCGCCAAGGTTATTTGGGGTGTGGAAGGGAATAGCCCCAATTTGAGAAGAAATACCCTAGGCAAAAACAATACTATTTGCTTCAGTTGCTATTTTTTTTTCTGCTTTGAAGTTGTAATATTTAAGATATTTAAAGAGCAAAGAGTAATGAACTTATTCAACTTAGAGTGATCCATTTAAATTCCTCTTTGAGTTTGTCAGTATTTAAAGAAATCATATGTACATATTTAACAAAATAATGCAAAAGTACTGGGAAATACATCTTAGACATACATCATCGATTAAAGGGTAAGAGGATCCATTACCATTCAGAGAACAAGCCTCTTTAAAATTGTAGGAGTGGTGTTTGCTCATTAACTTTGAGAAACCATTAACCACAAAAAGTCAGTTTTCTCTTTATGCATTTACTTTTTGAATAACCATTCATCACTGAAAGCATTAGTTTCCTCATAAAATTGTTAGGCGTGCAAAATTGTTTTGGAAAAAAGTCATGAGTTACAGGGCATTGTATTTTAAAATATGACTCTATGATTATATTTTTCTGCATAAAATGTGTCAAATATGTGAGATCATTTATGTTGATAAATAATGTGTAAACAGTGTTTATTTTCTCATGGCTATTAGCTCTCCTATTGTAACAGTGACTTTTATTGTGAGACCACTTTTTTTTTTTTTATTGAGTTTATTGGTACATTTAGGGATACAGTACAGTTACATTCATTGTTGGGATCTTGTACCTCTACATGACAAGTCTTGATTCTCATTTTTTCCCCTTACCTCTGCCCTCCCTTCACCCCCTCCTCCCCTCCCCATCTACAAACACTTTATTTTCATCTTTTCATTCTCTCACATTTTTTCTCATACAAAGAAGTGAAAGCAGCAAGAAAATATATGAAAAAATGTTCCACATCACTGGTCATTCGAGAGATGCAGATGAAAACAACACTAAGATTCCACCTCACCCCACAAAGAATGGCTGCTATCAAGAAATCACACAATAACAAATGTTGGCGGGGTTGTGGGGAGAAAGGAACCCTCCTCCATTGTTGGTGGGAGTGCAGACTAGTGCAACCACTATGGAAATCAATATGGAGATACCTCAAAGAGCTTGGACTGGAGGTTCCATTTGACCCAGCCATCCCTCTGTTGGGTATCTTTCCAAGAGAACTGAAAGAATCATATCACAGAGAAGTATGTGCACCCATGTTTATAGCGGCACAGTTTGTAATAGCTAAATCTTGGAAACAACCTATTTGCCCATCCGTTGGAAACTGGATAAAGAAGTTGTGGTTTTTCTATAAAATGGAATATTACTCAGCCATAAAGAGCGAGAGAATAGATTCATTCATAGGAAAATGGATACATATTGAAGATATACTCCTAAGTGAAATAAATAAGTCCCACATGTGTAAATACCGAATAGTTTCCCTGGTGTGAATATTCTGCAACAATGCATAAGATTCTAATAAGATTACTGACATTTAGAAATGGGAGGAAAGGAGCTAAAGATGTAGGGAAGGTGTGATACGTAGGGGAAGAACAAAAAGGGAAAAGAGACCACTTTTGAGATACGAAAAACATCCCTAAATGAACAAGAATAAGCATCACTTCACAGATAGCTAGAAACAGCACTCTAAAAGGCAATTTTACTCTATGTGCTGTGTGGCTCAGGGGCTGACTAGCAGTAGCTACTTGCCCTGCTATACCAGCATTTTGTCCCTGAAAAGTCTGGCTTTGGCTTCCTTCCCTCCTTTTTTTTTTTTTTTTTTTGTTCTGTTCTGTTCTGTTTTGTTTTGCTTTGCTTTGTTTCAAACAAGTGTCACACCTTCAAGAGAATGCTTCAAAAATACCAAATAATCACTTTCCCTCAGGACACCTTTCTTAGAAAAAAGTCAGACCTCTTGCTCACCTCAGAAATGATCTCCAAAATACTAATTCTTTCCTTTCTCCAAATAGCTAAATCTTTGGAATGATTTGAAATAAATGTGAAGGCTGAAATTTTTTATCAAATAGTAATTTTCTCTTTTTGATCATATCTAAATATAGGAAAAGCGAGTTTTGCCCATTTTTAGAAATTGATCACAGCATCCTCTAGGCGTTATTATTTCACTTACTCCTCTGATGTTTAGTGATAGCCTACTGTATCAAACAGGAATTTATATTTTTGTAGCAAATGAAATAAACCAAACCCAAACTGTTTTAAAAAGAGGGAATTTGCTGCCTTGCATGGAAGAAAAGACTAGAGGTGGAAACAAAAACTGGAGCATAAGAATGAGTTTTGGAGATTTTTAGATTTTAGTAAATATTTATTTCTCTAGGAAACCCATCCTTTGAAGCAGTTGTACTGTTTTATTCCATGTTGGCTTCATTCTTAGTCTCTCTCTTTTTTTTTGGTTGAGCAGCTCTAGGCCTAAATGCTTTATGCTGAAACCAGGAATAATGAGGAATTGGTAGTCCCTCAACAGGCCCGATAAAATCGTATACACATCCCCTCCACACATTTTAAAGGGAAAATGATGTGTGCCTCACCCCATCTAATTTTTCCTCTTTAAAGCAGCAATATTTAAAATATTTAAATATCTCCTCATATTTTTACAGAAGATTTCTGTGATATTTTCCAACAGGTAGAAATGCTAAGTCAAAGGCTAACTGCCTACATAATTTTATTCCATACTGTCAGTTCCTTTTATAAGATTACACTATTTTTCATTCCCTCCAGCAGTGTCTAACAGTGCTAATTCACACAGTCTCATCAAGAGAGTATTTTGTAAAATGTTGGATCATTGCCAACCAGAGAGATGAGAAATGGTATCTTAGTGCAGCTTTCATTTGCATTTTTCTAATTTTGAGTGAAGCTCAGGATCTGTTCCTATATTTATGAGCTGTTTTTCAATGGACTGGACTGTGTCTCTCAGTTTTCTATATGAGGCCTTCACAATGTGATATATGTCAGTTGTATAAACTGGTGGTCTGGTGCACACTAAGCGTAGCCCACAAACCTGCACTGAGTTCTGAGCGAAAGGTTCTGCTTCTCTCTTCTGTGCTTTTCCCTCTCAGGTTTGCACAGCCCTCTGTTTTGCTCTATCTGCTCTACCTTCTTCCCATAGAGAAGACCCTTTCTCCCTTGCAGATCAGCTGCTTTAAAATGGTCTGGAAATATTCACACTGAGCTCTTTAAGAATGCCTTCTTTGGGAGAGATGGAAACAAGTATAGCACTTTCATGTTTTAAAGTTTTATATATCCTCTATGTTATTGTTCATATATGAGGATGTACTGCACTTATAATTTAAAATAAACAAATCAGAAGGGAAAAAAATTTGACTCTCCTTTTAGAGCCTTCCTTTTTGTATGAACAGAGATAACTGATGCTTGAAAGCCAGATGCTCTCTTTCCATCTGCATTAGTCAGCTCAGGCCTCCATAACCAGGCACCAGAGCCTGGGTGGCTTCACCAACAGGCTTTTTCCTCACAACTCCAAGAAAGAGGCCAAAAGTTTAAGACCAAGGTCGTCTTCCTTGATGTTAGTCTCTGACAAGGCCTCTCTTCCTGGCCTATAGATGGTTAATGATCTCTCTCTCTCTCTCTCTCTTATCCTGATATTGCCTTTCTTTCTTTCTTTCTTTCTTTCTTTCTTTCTTTCTTTCTTTCTTTCTTTCTTTCTTTCTTTCTGTCTTTCTTTCTTTCTTTCTTTCGCGCAGATGTACACACATTCACACAAGAGAGAGAGCTTTGCATACTGCTTGCTGTCTCTCCCTATTTTTATAAGTACCCTAAGTACCTTAATCCTACGGAGCTAGGACCCCACCCTCATTTTAATTTTATCTTAATTACCTCTTACAAGGTCCTGTCTTTAGATATAGTCTCATTAAGAGTCAGGGCTTCAAGATTTGTATCTTGGAAGGGTAGAATTCAGTATGTAACACCAACTAGCATCCACTCATCCACCCATTTAGGTATTCATCCATTCTTCCAGTTATTTTCTTTTGTTTTAATCATTCTTGTTCTATGCATAAAACTGACCTCTTGATTCTTTACTTACCTATTTTGTCTTCTGTCATAGATAATATATACCCTCAGCACTTCCAATCCAATGCTTATTACATGTTCTGTATTATTTGCTAGAAAATGCTTCAGCTGCTATTCTCTGGACATGTTGACTGTGTAAATATCACATGTATTTCTCTCTCTCTCTCTCTCTCTCTCTCGCGGGTGCACTATTGGGGATTCAACTTGAGTCTTTGTGCTTGTGAGGCAGGTGGCCGCACCACTGAGCTAAATCCCCAGCCCTATATTTCTCTTATTTTATCCTGAAGATACAAAAAGAGGAAGGTTGTTTTAACTTTCCTGGTATCTCACAGATACACAGAATTTTTCATGACACAAATAAACAATGCAAAGACACTTAAAAAAGATATTTTAATGTGGAAAATGATATTAAGTATGAATATAAAAATTTTAAGAATGTGTAAATACTTGATTTTCTTTAGTAGTTCCCTATCAGTAACCTTAGAAGTTTAGTTTTGAGAAATTTACTAACTGTATTATCATATTACAGTTTATAAAATAATCAGTTTTACTGCTTTCATCAAGGTGTTTATATTCTGATAGCAAAATATAGAGGCAGTTGAAGTATTTATAGCTTATGAGCAATTGCAATTTCCTTAAATTTATTGAAGTGTTTTCCTGGGCTTTTAAGGTTGGCTTTGGATGTGAATGATCTACACAGCAGACTGTGTATAACAGTATTTTGTTGTCTGATGAAATAGAAGGCAGTGAGAAGTTGTTCTCTGACTCACCCTAGTTCATCAGGAGCTGGAAGGGCAGTGGTAACTCATCAATCTGATGCTGTCATTTGTAGCCCCTACATATGAAACATCGAGCCTACAATAAGCAAGACTTCCAATCAAATCTCTACCGGGAGAACTATCTGTGAAAGGAAACAAGAGTGTAAAAAATGGGGTAAGATTCTTGGGGGTAGCTCTCAATTTCTCCACTGGTAGGAGGAGAAGACACAGATGATGCCAGGTATTTTAAAGTGTGGATATGTGTTCTGGAGATGCGACACATTTGTGATATTTTATCTCTGTAGAATTAATGTTCTAGACACAAGCGACCTTGATGTTTTCCAAAGTTCCCTGAGCCCTAATGCAGACTTTATTATGGAAGCAGTCTATGTCTACAGAGGAGACATCTTCTCACCTCTGATAAGGGTATGTCTGCATGTTTTTCTGTCAGAGGATGGCCCTAATGAAATGAAAGTAGCATGGTAACAAACATTCAAAGGCTCACGCACCATATCTATTATTGTCAGCTATGGACCCTTAGGCAAACTAATTAATCTTTCTAAAGTACCAACGATGGAAGCTTCTATTTTATGTAATATCTGATGGATTAAATTTAGTTACTTATCCAAGGAGCATAGTACCATGTCTTGCTAGTCAATGAAGTTGCTTTCATCTTTATGGTATTGATTATTTATACTATCTATGTAATTTTTCTTCCTCCAGCACTCAATGGGATACTTTTCATGTGTAACCAGTAGTTTTCCTCATGTATATTTCCAAGGCTTCAAATACCTACAAATTTATTTGCATGACACCGTTGCTATTATCTAACATATTTTACTGAATATCTTCCTTTAATTTTTTTTTCTGAATCTTTCTCATGCATTTTGGTAGCCTTGCCCTTATGTCATATGCCTTGTGACCCTTAGAAACTGGCAACTGTTAACTAATTAGATATAAGAGCAACATTTTTATCATTTGTGAGCTGCGTGAACTTTAATTTGACTTCTTCCAAATCTACTTACCTATTTTGCGAGAATCCGAAGCTGAGATCCTATCATTTTAGACCTGCATTATCACAATAATCTTTTTGACTGACAGGCTTCAGTCAACCTGTCTTAAGCCTATTTTTCCTGTAATCCAAGTTAATAAATCTTTGCATCCATGCACCCAAGTGCCCAAGAAGGTGATTAAGCACTGCACAGGTTATACTTGTTCAACACCTGTTCCCACATTGATTCTGTTTCTGCTTGGCTATCAACTTTTGGCCTAACAACTTGACATTTGTAACTAATCTTTCATTTCCCCATTCTCCGTTTTGCCTTGAGGAACCTGGCTTGAATGTGACTCACCAGTTCTTTCTAAGAAATTTAGCTTCTTCCTGCATCTGCAAATGAAGCGAGATAAAGTTGAAGTTTGAATACCGGCTCTTCCAGGCTCGCGACACAAACTTCATTAGATGATGTGATCTCTCCCAGGCAAATGTAAAGTTTAATTTTGTGTACTTGGCTAGGACACGGTACCAAGATACTTACTCAAGCACTATTATAGATGTTTCTGTGAAGGTCATTTTTGATCTGATTAAGAATTAAATTGGAAGACTTCCCTCCAAATGTGGGTAAGACCAGTCCAATCAGCTGAAGGCCTTAGGAGAAAAGACAGATCTCCCTAAAGAAGAGGAATTTCAGCCAGCACACTGCCTTCAAGCTGGAATTGAAACTTTTCCATGCATCTCTATTCTGCCAGCCTATGCTGTGAAGTTAGGACTTGCCAGCCAAATTCACAATCACTTGAGCCAATTTCTTAAATCTTAATCTCTCTTTTGCTCACCGTCTTCCTCCTCACATGAATATATATATATATATATATATATGTTATATTTCTTATATATATCTTATAAATCATATATATTATGGATTCCATTTCTTTATAGAATTCTAATTAACATAAGACAGTTTTTTCTTTAGTTAAAATAAGAAAATATTTTTGTTTGGTTTTTGGTGATGATTAAAGAGCCTACTTTAATACTTGACACATAAAAAAGTATCCAACCCCAATTATTCTTGTAATTACTATTTACCAATTTTTTCATAACCTGGCATATTTGATCATGCTTATTCCTTCATTATTATTCCTTCCTACTATTCTTTAGTCACTGCATCTAGCAAATTTCTCTAAAATTTAATCTAAATCCAATTTTTCCTCTTAAGCATGCCTACATGCTTTTTAGGCGTAGTTATGAAGATCCAAGGTAATACTGAGCTATAATTTATCTATTTAAATATAGTCTTCAAGAGAGGCTTCCAGTGCTGCAAAGCCTTTAAATTTAGGGGTTTTTGGTCTCAAATCCTGATAATATTTGATATATAAACAAATCAATGAATGAATGTCATGATACATCTTTACTTCTTACATTACAATGGGCAGTTTTGTTAAATCCATGTCTCTGTATTGCAGGCAGGCAGATTTTTAAAAATTATCATATGTTTATCAATTTTCTGTTATGGGCAAAGATTTATTTATTTCAGTTTTGGTTCTAAGAAAGCTTGTGCAAATAAGTGAGGGTAAACTTCATTCAGAAGTTATGAAAAAGTGACATCCAAATCTGGAAGGAAAGTGATTCTTTCTAGTTGGTTGAGTTAGGGACAAACTCTCAAAGAAAGTAACATATACTTACTTGGACCAATGTAACTGCAGATGGAGACATACTGTGGGCAAGGCACAGAGGGCAGCCCATACAGAGTATTTTTAGAGAATGTTAAATAGTTAGTATTGACTAAAGCTTATAGGAAGTGGCTGGAGGCAGCAGGAGATAATGTGGGAAAGGGAAGGATTACACCAGAGGACAAGCTAAAGGAAGCAGTGAAATCCCATGGAATGTGTTTTAGCACATTGCGTAGGTGAAGGCTAAGTAAATGTCATTAATTATTAGATAATAAATGCTCTTTATTTAAGAGGAACCAAGGTCAGAGTAAAGGAATTATAAATTGAATAAGAATGGCAGTCGTTGGGTTAAGAGAAGAGACTAAATGAACTGGGTGTAAAAGAGGCAGAGAAAGAAAATTTAACCCAAGATTCCTAAACCTCCTTTTTGTTCCCACGAGTAGTCCTTAGCACATAGAGCACGTACCATGAGAAAACACTGCAGGAAGAACTTTACATGGGTCAACTCATTTTTCAGGAATACACTTTTTCGTGTCTCCTTTATTGTTGAAGAATTTGAGACAATAGAGAAGTAGTCCAATCAATATCTCCCAGCCAGTGAATGGCAGGGCTTCTTCCTGGGCGCCACCCTGCATACTATCACTGAGGGGACAGGGGATGGATGGCCAGGACACTCCTCTTTAAATATTGCTGCTTTAAAGAGGGAAAATTAGGTGGGGTGAGGCATGCATCATTTTCCCTTCCTTTTCTTGTACCTCTTTGTTGAAAACAATATATTTTTCTCCACTAAACAGCACACTTCAGAAGTATCTGACAAGCTACTGAAATAAGTTAAACTCTGTATAAGCAATGGCTCCACCAAGGGGCAAGTGCCCTTCTGCAATTCTTCACAAGCCTCCAGCAAGCCATCCTGAACTGATAGATGACTCCGTAATGATGTGAAGGAGCCCAGCTGCTCCTTCTACACGAGTCTTCTTTGGAATACAGAAGAGAGCTCAATATGCTTTTCCAGCTGATCAGCTGCCGTCTAGCTCATTATACAGCATCTGACACCAGAGTTTACGTATCATGAAATGAAAGAATATTCATCTTTATGATTAGCGACAAAAAATCTTTTCTTCCTTTTTTCTTTGGTATTAAGATGCGGGCATGTCTACTGCTGTTAGGCATCTCAGATTGAGATTACATCAGCTCTCATAGGCTTGTCCTGCCCCAAAGGATATCAAATGCAGAATCTGATCAACTTGGGATAAAGAATAGGCAGTTTTCCAATAAACATAATACTTACTTTTTATCTTCTTAAGGAAACCTTGTTATCTCCCATTATTCGCACTTAAATGATTATTTTTTAAATTTATTCATTCTTACCGATAGGAGCAAGTCAGAATATTGCAGTGATAACATTCTGCGCTGCAGCTCTCCTCTCTTCATTCATCTGTGGCCCATGCATTTCTTTGGGGCCTAATCCAGGCTACTTACTGCACTGTCACAGGATTGTGAAAATTACAGGACATATACACGTTCACACGGGGGCCTTTCCCAGAGGGAGTTTAAAACCACTGGATAAAAATGTCATCTACATGGCATAGAAACAAAGAAAACCAAAGTAGAGTTTCCTAAGAAAAACGGTATCATTTTAGGAGGCAGATAAAAATGAGAGGGAAGTAAAGTTAAGTCCCCTGATGAGCTAGGCATCTAGCCAGGTGAGGGACGTAGCATTCCATGGGAAGGTCTTAAACCCTTCTTTGAGCACTTGAGGGATATGTATGGCCATGCTTATAAAGACTTCATTTCCTTCCATCTCTTCCAGCATTGTCTTCATTTCTGACTACCTTTCTATCACAGCCCAATAAATTGTGACAAGTGCATTCTGCTGAATAAGGACAAAGCTTAAATTAGATGCAAATTTCATAATGCTTCCTTTCCACTTACTTAAATCTGCCATTTATATGAAATTATCATTCTCCTCTCTGACCTGTCCTTTGCCTCTCAAACTTGCCCCAATCTGGCTTCCAATAATAGGGAGATTGGGCTTTTGCTAAATCTAAATCCATACTTAGCTGTTTGTCCACTCAGTAACTTAAAAACCAAATGTCTGGGATCATAATTCTTGAGGGAACAGCTCTCCATAAGAATGTGTAGCAGAGTCTGGGTGATAATGTAATCATAAACTGTGGGATTAAGTGAAAGTGCTTAAAGGTAAACTTGCTGGCTGCATTCCCATTTCCATGAAAGATGATCATTTTGCAAATTCTCCGGTATAGTAATCTGATGCCTTTGGCAGAAAACCGCACTGGTGTATTATTATTACTAACAAGCTTGTTTAGCACGTAGAAAAGCCTAATCAGGACATTTAGGTAATATATGCATCTCCATTGATTTTTGTGTTTTTCTTAAACACTTATTTCAGATGAGATCTGTCCTGTTGGTTCAGCACAGAGAACAGAAGCTGAGCTATGCATTCTTTGTAGCAGCTCAGGGTGAAATAAATGCTTGTCTAATGCTATATGGCTCAATGCCCCTGTGTCATATCTATGCATACCATAAAAGCAGTGATAAACATGATATATTTCTATGACTCTGAATGCTGTATGTGTCGATAAAAAAAATTTTTTTTAAACTAGATGAAAGCTGCAGTGAACTGCCACCCTACTGAAGCCCTGAGTCCCAGTGTCCTGGGCCTGATTCAGCCTGGATGGCAGAGTCATCAATCATCCGTGATGAAATTAGATGCTTAGTGCTTGTGGCATATGCAATGCTTTAGTCCTTATGGTTTAAAAGGTTTCGTTTTTCCTGATACACATTGAGAAACACTTCACTTGCTTCTCGTTGGGGAAATGGATCACAGCTATAATGGAACAGATGAGCTACATGACCTTTCCTTATATTTGAAATGTCCGGGGATTTTACAAAAGGTAAAGATCTATACATGCAAAGGAAACTGCAATGTAAACTTTTCAAAGGCACTTTTTAATAGGCTGCTTGAATCATTTTACAGAATATTCCGATTGACTGAACGCAAGTTGCCTTTCAACATTTGCAGCAGACACAGGGTTGTTTATTCTGTAGCAAAAGATGAATGATGCTGTTGACAGCATTACCTCTGTCTACACAGTGCTTGGCTGCTGCTGAAACATTTTATGTTTAGTTCTTGTGATAATGTGTAGAAGAATGAGTATTGTCCTATTTCGTTTTTATAGTACATAGAGTCTAAGAAACTTTATGTAGTAAATAAATAATAAATAGTAGCAGGACTAGAGCTTATTAGGAGAGGTTAGACCACGATAGGTCTTTCTGCTACTCTAAGGCCTCTCCAAAGTACGTTAGTAAGAATAGCAGCCAGCAATCAGCTACTCTAAAAAGAAATTATTTTGAATATAGGATATGAATAAGAAAGCAGACTTTAAATGGTGTGCTAATCAAAGATGCTACCCACCTTTGCTTATTCAAAGATCAAGGGCAAATACTAAGCCAGGGCTTTGGAAAATGTGTTGAGGACATTTTCGTCTCTAAACTTGGAACTTCCCAAAGTAGGCTGAAGAAGAACACTTTGTCTGCATTTAAATATACAATTCGCATATTTTCTGTTTCTCTTAGTCACCTCTGAATCTAGTTTTTTATTGTTGTCATCATTGTCTGGGAATCAATGCTTTTGTTTCTGTTCTGTCATCAGTAAAGAGAAGCTTGGGGCTGTGTTATCGATTTTGAGTGGAATATGATTCTGGGCTCTGGTCTAGGCACTGTATGTCTATTAACTGGTAGTCACCAAGCTATTTTGTGAGTTGACCTGCTTTCTAATTTTCTGGTTCAAATTTTAGAAGGAAAGGAAAACCTTCTCCTTGGAATATTGCTCATTAGCATAAGTCTCTACATTGCAAATCTCTCCAGGATTGCTGATATTTACATCCTGATTTGACATGCATTAGAATTTTAAGGGTCGGTGCTCTAAAATGTTAGTCCATTGAGCACATTGAATTGGAATCAAATGCACAATGTTAACATCACTTTCTCCTTCAATTACATAGCGTTTTGGTCAAAAGTTAAGCTGACACATATCTGCCAATTCCCCCTTTTTTTTATGACAGCCAAATGTCAAGTACATTAAAAGTGAACATTGGCATGTGACAGATCGATAAGAAATCAATGTTAATAAGGCCTTTGCGGAGGACCAAATTACATGCTCAAATACGAGTAAATGAAATTTTGCAAGAAATGAGGTCAGGGCAGATATTAGGTTCTGGCTCTTTTTGGCTGTCTTCTAGATGATGTGCTGCTTGCTGTGTGATAATACAGTACTCTTTTGAAAGGAAGGCATTGGAGTAATAATGGCATCTGTTGAACAAATATGCCTAAGGTTCCCAGCATTACAATATATTTAATGTTATTTACAGATGTACGGTAATGCAAGTTTAATTTACTTCATTTATGACGATGAATCCCAAGTACAGAGAAATCATGTATCTTGACTCATGTATCATAAGACTCAGTGAGTCATATGTACGTGAAGCAGCAATAAGATCAGGGCTTATTAACTAGAGAACTAAAGCTTGTTTATTTTTGGTCACTGATCTGTCAGAGTGGTAGACATTTTTACATCTATTGCCTTAGTTTGTGTTAAAGGAAAAACAGGGTTGGACAGTGAGTGGTAAGGACAGATTCTGCTCCTCAAAACTATTTCAATGGGGAGCAGGAAATCTCAGTATATAACTGGGCTCCATTCTGAATACAACCTGCAAAACGAAGAGTGGGAATCGATAGCCAGGGAGCAGGGTAGAAGGCTTGGGTGGATGGCAAATTACTAAGAAGGATCATGGGGATTGGGGGTGATGGCTTCTGCCTACCCTGATCTAGCCGGAAACTTGCTGAAGACAAGTCAGGGTGATCGGAAGTCAGTGGGGCCTTGTGGAGGATGAGGAGGCTCATGTCAAGGGTAATCTGATCTCCAATGTGGTCATGAGGTTCTGGATAAATTGATTTATAGAAATCCTGCTAGAACTAGATTTAAAGTAGGACAGAGAGTCCAAGTACTGCTCTATTTAAAAGCAGAACTTAGAGGAACCTGAGGAAAATTTGGTCAAAAAGCAAATATTGTTACCAGAAATTCTCAAAGTACCTTCAAAATAACAGATACCACTAAATTGAAGAAAAGCCTAACTGATCATGGTAATCTTGGCTGATTTAAAATTATTTGAAAGTAAAGTATTTTGCATTAGTTAGCTTTAATACCAGAAAGATTTTAACTAACTGGATTTCATATCATCTCAATGCTTTAGTAAGGATAATAGTAATAACATACATTGATCACTTATTCAGTGACAGATTTCTTAAGAATTTGTATGACAAATGTTTTATAGAAAGCATTAGAAAGATGGAACATTATGCCTAGGGACAAGATCAGAACTTGAAATTGAATGCCAGGCAATATGAATTTGGATTCTAGTTATTTTATAATATATAACATTACCTTGATCATCACTTCCCAAAGCATAGACACAAGGTTAAATAGGCTTCATAAAAGTGCAAACAAGCCTGGGATTTAGCTCAGCAGTTCCGTGGCCTGCCTTGTAAGCGCAAGGACCCGAGTTTGATCCCCAGTACCAAAAAAAAAAAAAAGCAAACAAAATACATAGAAGTGTTAGGATTCAAAATCAGGGGTCCTTACTGTTTATTTAAAGATCCTTGATTTGGGAACTGGGACAGAATCAGTGAGAGAGACAATTTTATATCATTCTATTTTTCTACTAGTTATATAAGTACAAACTTTAGCAAGTTCTTGCCACTGATATTCCTTGCTGTTATTTGCCTTGCAAACATCCAGAATTGGCAATTGCAGTTTACAGTTCTGACATCCCATTTGAACTTTTTCTCAGCATAGTACTATAAAAACCTGCCAGGTCTGTAACAGGCTTAGAAAGGTGCATCAGAGCAGGTGGACAACAGCTGACTTGGTGCTCGGATCTGTGCTGTGTGTGTGTCAGCCCATCTCCAGTCTGCTGCAGAACTTCTCTGGGTCCACAAGTTGAAGTTTGTTTGTGTAACTTGGCTAAGCACTCTGGCCATGATAATGGGCCAGACTGTCTTCACATGAAGGCTGCGTGAGTGATTCAGATTCTGTGTAGTAAACAATTTGATATTGTTCCCAAAGAAGTCTGGCTTTTGACCTCAGTTCAAAGAGGTAGTTTCATACCCTGTAAGAGTGTTTTGTTTAGGGCAAGGACTTGTACATAGGATCACAGGATGGGGCCAGTCATATGGGACAATGTTAG
Source organism: Fukomys damarensis (assembly GCF_012274545.1). Classification (NCBI taxonomy): domain Eukaryota; kingdom Metazoa; phylum Chordata; class Mammalia; order Rodentia; family Bathyergidae; genus Fukomys; species Fukomys damarensis. Next base: position 27,543,048 of record NW_022900933.1, on the reverse strand, counting down.
GGTAGGGTCTGACCACACTAGAAAAATTAGCCATGGGATTTAAGGAAACGGGTTTAGATCATAGCAACTCAAGGAACCTCAAGGCTGACTATGACCTCATGGACAATCAATTAGTCCATCGGGTCTTGGTCATGAATCTCCAATGAAAACTCTGGCCATGGAATTTATATGAATTTCCCTCGTGGTTGTATTTTCTGTATGGTGTCACAACAATGGGAGGGAATAATGACTCCTCACTTCCCAGAGGAGACAATGGAATATTCATGTTTCAAACCCTCTCAGTTCAGTCTGTCCTGTATGTTTCTCTGGCTGATTTTCATCTAAATACTTTCCCTGCAATAAATGGTAAATATGAGTATAATAGCTTTCAGTTAACTCTGAGTTCTTATAGTAAATTATTTAAAGTGATTTTCATTCTGTGGAGTCCCTGAACTTAAGGTTTATAAGTACACCATTATTTTGCCAAAAGAGTTAAAAAGGAGAGAAGAGACAGAGGAGAGAGAGGGAGAGAGAAAGAGAGAGAGAGAGAGAGAGAGAGAGAGAGAGAGGGAAAGAGAGAGAGAGAGCTGACTTTGAAGCTTATGGAGTCCAACTCTTGGATCTTCCCCTAACAATTATGTCACCTTGGACAACTGATTTCAACTCTCCAATGTTTTATTCAATGCTATGGGAATTGATACAATCTATCTGGCAGGATTACTGTGAAAAACAAAGGGAAACTATTTACAATATGTCTCAGTTTGATATGTAACCCCTGGTAAGTGCTTCATAAACATTAATTTATTGTTTTGAAATTCACAAAGGGCTGTGCAAGCAATTAAAGGAAAATACTCCTACATCAGTGTCGTCACCCCAGACACAGACTCTTTTTTAAAAAAAATAATTTTAATGGTACCATTTAGATAAACATAATGATAGTATTCATCATAGGAGATTTGTACTAGTACGTGATAGATCTTGAGTCCTCTTTTTTCCATCTCCCTCCCCCTCCCTTCAGCCCCTCTTCACCCCTTTGTTTACAAAAGCTTTGTTTCCATTTTTTCCTTCTTTTCTCATTTTTTAAATTTTCCCTTCCTTCCTTTCCCCCACATCCCCGCTACCCATGCTTAAGAATAGTAAAAGAATTAGGTGGAGTAGAAGATGCGTGAATTGTAAGCAGTGAATAAATCTGAAACAAGTCCTCATTTCATACACCACACAAAGAAATGATTCAGGAGAAGATTTAGAGAAACCCTATTACTTCACACTACATATACCCCACAGAGAAAATAATTCAAGAAAAGATTTGCAGAATTGTTATTAGAAAAGTGAATGATTGTGGAGGTGATGATTACAAGGGCCAAGCTGGAGAATGCGGGGGGCATTTAAATTTAATCATTTATTCTTTAGAAAGATTCTTGCTAAGAATTTTCCATGATTCAGGTATTGTTCTAAAAGCTGAGAAAATAGCTGTAAGCAGGCAAAATTCCCCTTCTCATGGAGGTTGAATTCTTGTGGAAAAAAACAGCAATTAGTTATGTCTGTAAAAGAAATGTCAGGTAGCTATCATAGTCCTGAATAAAAGTAAACTAAATAGGATGAACATTGAGAGTATGGTGATATTTGACAATATATAGCCAAGAAAGTTTTTTATGAAAAGAAGACACTGGATTAGAAACCTGTAGTATTGAAAGGACAAGCTTTGCACTTGCTGGGGGAAGAGAGTTTCAAGCAGAAGGAACTTGATGTTGAACACTCCCTGCATAGCAACCTGGTGGTAGCATTTAACTTTACTGCTATTTTTTAGCCAATTTATAGAATTTAATTTAACTTCATCCTAATATAAATTTGGAAAAGAATATGTCTGATAGGAAACACATAATTGAAAAAGATAATGCAGTGAGACTTCTTCATTGAGATATTAAGAAACACTTTAAAATGACACCACATAGAGTACACTGAAGACCCGAGAACCAGCAGCCTGATTATTGTACTGAGTAGCAGCTTGGAATTTGTCCCTGAAATATATTAATTAACATCCTATATGATTTTACAACCACGGGAAATCATTAAATTGCATTGGACAATTTTGCCAAGTAGAAGAAAATTTAGCAGGTCCCCACATTTCATTCAACAGAATATTTTTAAGACGAGTTATTATATGAGAATATAATCCACAAAAAAAGAAATTGTGGGTTAATACTTAAATAATCTTGGAATAGAAAGTTCTTTGTAATATTTTCAGCTACAATAGAAATTTTATGAACTATACATATGAAAATTAATTAAGCCTTCCCCATACAGTTTCCAGTCATAATTTAAAAAATCAAATTTAAAATATAGTTGAAGGTAAAATATAGTTATCGGCTACATCAGACACTTTCTGGTATTTCAGCATTTTTCTGTATTTTTCTATCTCATTCCTTAAGCATAAGGTACTAGGTGAAATTTGACTTTTTGCATAATGATATTAGGTTTTAGTCATCACAATTCTTACATTTAACATTATATGCTGTCCATTTATGTCTAAATATTTTTAAAGTATGCTTCTTTAGGTGAAAAATAGAAGAGTTTAGAGATATTCTTCAAAAACGAATCACATTGTTCAAACACCTGTACAAATTCTTCATGGACTTCCTGTCCATCCAAATATTTCTCAAGACCATAATAGAATTCCCTTCCACGGAAGGAGACATTTGAGAACATTTGGATATGACTTTGAAAGTAGAATGTTTTATTTTCTCCTCCATTTCACTCACAATCAAAAACATATGGAATGTTTTATTTGCAGGCTACAAAAACAAATCAGACAGGAAATTCTATGCTGGAAAGAATTTATTCCTCCTGTGGATCAGGAGTCTAGTTCTGAGTCCAAACTTCCAAGCCCATTACTTTCTTTCCACTGTCATCAAGGTTACTAGCTCCTTTTGCACTCCCTGATATTGCTTCCACTCTGGGTAGAGTTATCAGGGCGGCCTCATTTCCCCTCCTGATATTCATTACTCTGTCTTTTTCTATTTCTTAGAAATGTGTTGTTTTACCTGATTATTGCCAGTTGCTATATATCAGGATTGCTGCTTGTATGCTTTTTTCTGCTGATTGCATTCCTTGAGTCTCTTGGATCTCTATCCACAGGTAGTCAGTGTTCAAAACCAACTTGTTCTCATAGCATTTTGATTATGAGCTAGGCAACCAATGAGCATGTACCCCTGGTCAAACCCTAGGTGTCTCTCCTTCCTCATACTCAGTAAGGAGGTCCTGAAAGATGTGAACTAGGTTGCTTTTATTGGGATAGTATTTTCTGCAATGGGACATTATAGTTGAATAAAATGAAAAGGCTGCCCTTTAGAATTAGACACACTTTGTGTATGAATTTCTGCTAGTGGATTAGATCTAATTACTGATTTTTGAGGTGATTTATACCATGGGATCTCTTTTATAGCTGTACTTATTAGCTGCCCAACAATATTTAAAGATTCTAAACTACTTGCTTTGCTAATAGCTTTGTCTTTTCCTCTTCTTACCTGGGATCCCTGCTCTTTAGGCTTCATTTCATCATAAAGAGTATAAAGGAACTATGATCTTTCAACCCCCTCCTCCATTTTAAGGTGCTATGATAGCAACCACAAAATATGACCTTTGAGAGTAGAAAAAGGTGGTAGTGAACCACACAGTGGTGAAAAAAGAAAGCATTTGTTAGATAAAAGGTTTAAGGATGAAATAAAAATAGTAATAAAATAGTAATAGTAATAAAAGTCAGGCCCTATATCTTGTTTACTACACTGGAACACTGATATGTGAAACCCACAAACAAAAACATGTTTACTGGAGTAATACCTTTGCAGTGGGAAAGGTATGTACATGATCAAGTCCTGGCTAAGATCTACAATTTTTAATAGAATTAAGAAACAACACTGAAGTACTGCTAAATATTAATAAATAAAACATTCGCATATAGGCATGAGTATAAATTCTAAATATAAGATTAAGCATAAAGAAGGCTTTCTTTAATATATTTCAATTTCAGTGCTTTGAAGGAATTCCAGTTCCGCAACTAAGCTCATTCATGCAAGTATCAGAGTAGAGAAATAGTTGGGCAGAAGAAGTTTAAAGTCTGGCTGTTCATATTGACCGATCTTTCTGCTGCTATATCCTTGCCTTGTATAGTACTTGTGGAGAATGCTGACTGATTTTTTTTTTCGCCAGCACAAAAAGTTTTAATTTTTCCAAATTTTTCAAATGGCAAATGAACAGAAATTCAAAAGTTGCAAATTCGCAGCTGCAGTCTGTGGGGAGAGAAAAACTGCACCCATTAAATCTACAAAATATACCAGCATGTAGAAAAATCAATTGATTGGCAGATGTGAATATTTACATCTCTCCTTAATTGCTTAAAATCAGCAAGTTGGGAGACTTGACTAGACTTGGCTGCCATTCAAGTTGAGTACAAATGCTGTTTCGGTAGGAAGCTAGAGAGGATGAAATGTGTATGATACCTTTCGAAAAGGACAAAGAAACTAGGGGAGATAATGAGAAAATTACAACCAGAAAAGCTGAAAGTGTTTCAGCATCTTGATCTTAGAGAAATTAAGGGATCAGAAAGTAGAGAGCTGTCATCCTCAATTGCAAAGTCATTAAGTATTACCAAATGATATTGGTTAGTAAATTTTAGAAACAGGTTTTCTGCAATGATGAGCAATTATGAAAATAGGGTTTTAACAGAGTTAAGTGATACTACTAGGAACTCACCCAAAACCCTATGTGTTTGATTTACTAAAAGCCATGAAAAAATTGTTTTTAATTTTAAAGAAATGGGATTTAACAGACCCATCGCAAACTACTTAGGTTGATTCTCAGTTACCCATAATACTGAAAGTCATAGACTTGTCCTAACTGGAAGTCAAGGTCAGCTTCAAGATGCCCTGACCATGAGTCTACCTATTGCTGTGGATGGTTTCTTTATTTCCACCTTCACAGAATTTAATGGAATCCCTCCTCCTGGAGGGTTTAAATATGATTCTACTAACAAGGAAATCTGCTATATGGCTTTGAAAAATTTAGCCCTATAAATTAGAAACAATGAGCAGAGATAATACTGATCATCCAAAAAGAATATTTGGCATCAACACCTATCATAATTAGAAAAACACTTAAATAAATGGAGGTATTAACACCTGGATTAGAAATCACAAGGCACTAGAAGTAAATTGAAAAAGCTTGCTTGCTTTTTTTGTTTTAGTTTTTAAATGAATGTCATGTTCTATATATTCAAAAGTAGCATGATTATATTGACAAGGAAGTTGGAGGTATAAAATGTTAATTTTTCCAAGATTACATGTACAACAAGTGTTGTGTTCAGGATTTGATCTCAGGTTTTAGAAATCCCTCAGCACTCATGTTATGTTTTCCAGTAGAAAACCAGGAAACCAAGATTTCCACATTAAAGAATTATGTTCAACATGCAGAATAAAACCTTCCATTACAGGAATAATTACAATAGAAATTTGTGGAGTTATTTTCTATTACTTCTTTAGAATAGGAGAGATTTCAATTATCAGAAAGTGTGTCTATGGAATTCTGAAGTCTATTACAGGAGTAAAAAATAAATCATTTCTAGTTTGAATAATATTTTCTATCAATTTACATATTTCTCTTCTTTCACTACTTTTTGTAACATCTAAATCCTGAGTTTAAAATATCTTATTTTTCTAATGGGCCAGGGATTTAGCTCAGTGGTTCTGCTGCTGCCTCGCAAGCACAAGGACCTGAGTTAGATCTCCGGTACCAAAAACAAAACAAAACAAATCTTACTTTTCTTCCTTCTTGTATATTAATACCAGACAAGCCTTTGATTACAATAATTTCATTTTTCTATTGTATTACCACTGTTACTTTTTGTTTTTAGAGATTGTTATCAAATACTCTAAGTTCCTTAATTCTTGTTTTTCCAAATTTTCTAAAACGTATTCACTTATCTAGTTATTCAGGTTAGACTTAGAAATCATCATATCCTCCTCTTTTGACTTCTAAATTAAATTCTCAATTCGACTCTTTCCTTCAGGGTATCTTCATAATTGTTTGTTTATTAAGATTTTTATTATATTCCTTGTTTTCTTTGTAGAGTTTCTCAAGTTTCCTAAAGATTTTACTGAAGATTACTCATAAACATTTCATAATTTAGTTAATTTTGACAAGGGAATTCAGTTTGCATTAAGCTTTAAAAATTTTTAATAGTTCACACAAGATGCTGACTTCTAAAAATGTTTACTTATAACTTCCTATCTGCCTAAATATTACACGAATTTTACTGATTACTTTTTTGGTCTTCGTATACAATTATATAAACTGTAATTAGTTCTCTCTTCTCCCCCTGCCCCAGTACTGGGGATTGAACTCCAGACTTTGTGCTTGTGAAGTAGGCTCGGTGCCACTGAGCTAAATCCCCCACCCAGTTCTAATTTTTTATCTTTTGAACTTTTGTACCTAATTTCTTCCCTTTTTCCTTTCTTCTTTCTCCTCTCCTTCTCCCTTCCTTTTTCCTCTTTCCTCTTTTTTCTCCTATACCTCTTGCTTTTCCTCCTTTCTTGTCTCCCTTTCCTCCTCCTCTTTCCCCTAGTCCTTCTTCTCTTCTTCCTCCTTTTCCAATTAAAACAAAGATTCGGTATCTTGAAGGAAACCTGAAAAGAATGAGCATTAAAATTTGAGTTAGAATTTTTGTTTTACTTGGAAATCTTGCCTGGATCAAATATTTCTCTATTTTTAAAAGATTAGTTTATTAGTACCTTTGTGTAGTGCATAATGTTTACCTTCCTTGTGGGAAGTTGGCACATTTACATAACACATCTTAATTACTTTGTTCATTCCTTTTCCCTTCCCTTCCTCTCCTCTCTACCCAGCTTTTGGTGCCCCCTTTTTTGTAAATGTTTGCAGTACATGTATGTAGTTGGCCTATGTCAATAGCTTCCAATTATGTCTAGTGAATAAGAACTGCTCAAATTAAAAAGGAAATGAGATTGGATGATGAAAGAATTCAAATAATATATTTTAGATAAATGCCATGGAAACAACACACCACACTGAGTACCGTATTTGGGGAATGTAGAAAGACTCATGAAGGATTATTACTTTTGTCATGATGACACAGATTCCTTCAAAAAAAAGAAAGGGAAGATGGAGACACACTTATGGTTCCCAAATCCACAGAACTCTATCCACAGATACGATCTTACAAAGTAACCTTATTACTCTACTCAGGATCTCCATTAGTTTCCTGTTCTCTTCAGAGTTACAGCTAAGGGCTTTGTGCCCCTCCAAGGAATGGATAAATTGTTTCAACTGTGTTCTGTTGAATCATTTCCTGTGGATGATTTCACTCATGTTTTCACTAGTGATAAAATCATCCTGGCACATTTGTCTTTTCCTTGTTCCAGTACCACAGCACTTGCCAGTCCCTCTGATTGGACTGTTCCCCTCACAAACAAATGTAAACTGGATTCCTTATCCCTTGTGATTCTTGCTTCTGAACTCACCCTTTCAGCAAAGACAGCCTACCTGAACTTTTCTTCTCTCCTTACTATTTCATAACCTCAGTTCTTGATTTACTTCTTTTGTTTACTTCTTTTCACCTCCTTCACGTATCTTATTTATTCTTGGTCTCTATTATTATAAGCGATATAAGGACAGCAGTTTTAGTACCCTTGGTTTACTATGAAAACCTTAATTTTAAAACAGAGCTTGTCCCATACTATAGACTCTATAAACGTAGTGAGACTTGTTAACAAAATTGGCAATTACATAATCGATTACAGAATACAATTTGCCATATCCAGACTAATATTAGAATACCCAATGTAGAACTCCCAAGGAGTTAGACCTTCTATTATGGATAAAGAATTGACAACTTTTAAACTAAGTTCTCTCTTGGTGGCTTTTTGTTTTATAACAATAGATGAAGGAAGTGACAAAAAACATTAAAAATCATGGAGCTCAGGGTATGAACTCTGATGCTAATAATCCTATACAATGCCATTATTCTTTTGCAGAACAATTTCCAGCCCATGCTGTAATACTTATTGATGTTATGTTTACAGCAATATTCCTAGAGCTGACTTCTCAGTAACATGTCTGCCAGTGTCAATTCTGTTGGGATGTTAAATATTTTGAATGCCAGGCTACTTGGAGATTAAGAAACACCTTCATTATTGGAATTCTTTCAAGAAAAATAACTATTGCAGCAGGTCCAAAATGTTCAGCCCCTCATTTCTTTTCTCCCTGTTGAGTACTTCTTATTTTGATTTGCTTTTTTTTTAACGCATAGTTTCTTAGAAATTCAGTAATGTTAGAGTACAATGCACTGTAAACTCTCAAGATTTCCTGGATGATTTCCCTTTTGCTCTTTCATTTGCCTAGATGTTCATTCCTATATCATAGATTGTAGGTATCTGCTTGATGTTTGCATCTAAGAGATTACCTTTAGTAAGAGACTATCTTTGTCCATGCAATGCATTACGGATTATATCTAGATCTCTCCCCAAAGCCTCATGTGCTCATAGATGGGGCTTTTGGCTTTTGGGAATGACTGCATCATGAGAGTGTGATACTGGCTCATGGGTGTTTGATGCTAAATTATGTTACTGATTAGTTTAGCATAACTGAGTTGGATGATGGACAAACCGAGGTGGGAAGACCTACCTGGGTATGTGTGGTACCAACCATTAGGCATGTGTCCTAGAAGGAATAAAAGGAGAAAAGAAAGTAGAGAGAGAGAGAGAGAGAGAGAGAGAGAGAGAGAGAGAAGAAGGAATAGTACTTCTTCCTGTCCTCCATGCCATGGACTGTTTCTCATCTACCATGCTCCTCTGTCATGCTGTTTTGCCTTAGAATCAGCTGACTATGGACTGAAATCTCTACAAAGCGTGAATTAAAATAAACTTTTCCTCCTTTAACATGTGGGTGTTGAACATTTTGTCCCAGAAACAAAAAGTGATTAAGATACAATCTAAGTAGCTCATTGCAATATTCTCTCACATGGATCTTTTTTCCCTCCTTCATGTATGTCATTACCTGAAATTATTCCTTTTGCATTTATTTATATGTATATACATTTAGTTATTCGCCTCTTCAGTAGAGTAGATAATAGTTGATGGCAGGATCTTGTCTACATTTTGAAATATACTTCTTGTATATAGAATTATGCCTGACTACCTAATACATGGAATAAATGGTTTGTTAATAAAATGAACTAATGCTGCCTGATGAGAGTAGCTTGATATTTAAACCACTGGATTTGATATTAGAGCTAAATAATAGGGTAGGTGTTACAGATAATGAAAAAAGAATATGTGAAAAATAACAGCCAAAGATCTAAAAGGGCACTGAGTAGCCTTGTGTGTTGTTTCATCAGATGGCATTTGGAAGCTCTGCTCTTCCTAGTTCTATTTTCAACAGGCTGGTGCTACTTCTATTGAAAGTGAAGCATTTATAAACCAAGGCAAAATAGTTCATTTTTACTTTTTCTCTCATGGGAAGCACTCAAAGATACAATTCTAAAGGATAAACGTCTGGAGGAGGATAGGTGGGAGAATTATATGATTCAAACCAGAAACTTATATAAGGATAGAATGTGGCCCTTAACATCAAAGTTGTGGTTGAATTTTGGAAAATTGAAGGATAATGCTTGGCTGAACAGGTACAGCCTCAATGCCATTCACTATATGATTTGATTTAAATAAAAAATTCACTTTAAATTCTTATTTACAATAACACTAGTGTAGAATATTACCTGCAGGTTATATGTTTAGAGGTATATAAAAAAGTCACTACTTCTCTGACAAAAATGAACTCTTCTTCATTCAGTTATTCAGTAAACAGTTTTCAAGCATAAAATATGTTTGCTAGATTTCATAATAATTTCTGGGGAATCCACATAAATATCAAATCAATCTCTGCCCTCAGGTATTCATCACTCACTAGCTACAAATTGCTCTGCTTTGTGCTTGGGGAGTAGTGAAGTATTATCAAAGACTAGTGTGAAAAATTAAATAGTTATAAACTACATGACTAAATATATGATTGGCACTCAGTAGACATACAAGAAAAGATCATTACAAACTTCCAAATTGGAGGTGTGTGTGGTGGATTTGCAGATTAGATTAAAATATAATTGTGGAGAGGAATGATATTAGACAAATAACCCAAAGGTTAGATGTCCAGTGTTATAGTGTTATTTGGGGATCTATAAGTGTCCCAGACACTCAAAGGAAGATCAGAAAGTCTGTTCCTTGGGCAAGGGATTTAGCTTAGTTGTTCCACCATCTGCCATGCAAACTCAAGGACCTAAGCTCAATCCCCAGTACCAAAAAAAGAAAGTCTGTCCCAATCTATAAATTTGAAATAGGCCTTCAGAGATTATTAGGAATGAAATAATCAGGAAACAGATGGGAGCTATATCATTGTAGATGATGATCAAAACTTTGTAGTGACTGGATTAAATAATCTTTAAGGTCTCTTGTGAACTGGAAATTCATAAATTTTCTTTTGAGTAATAAAATAAAATACTGCTATATAAAGTAGAATAGACCAAGAATATTCCAGAGGTTAGTTCAATGAATATGCTCTCCAAAGCTACAGCATCAATACCACCTGGAATCTTGGTACAAATATAAACTCCCCGACCCCATCCTTTGTGCATGGGCCCAGGAATTGATGTCTTATTGAGGCTTCCTGGATCACCATCTTCAGTTATTATGCTTTATATTTAGATGTTCTGCCCAATAACATATTTGCTCATAGATAGGGCTTTAGGAGGTGATTGGATCATAGAGGTCTATTAGTCAACTGACGAATTCAGAGCTAGATTTGATGTTGGAAACTAAGGAGGTGGGTTGCTGGGGATGTGGCCTGGAAGGGCATATCTCCCTCCCTGGTTTCTCCTTTCCTCTTTCTCTCCCTCCTGCCTTCCATGCCACTAGTAGCTTTCTCTCTGTTATGCCCCTCTACCATGCCACCCTGACAGGAAGCCAGCCAACTGAATGAAGTGTCTGCAAAAAGTGAGCCAAAATAGATCTTTTCTCCTTTAAGTTGCAGGTATGAAGTATTGTGTCCCAGTGTTGAGGAACAGGACTGAGACATCAGCTAAATAATTTACATTCAGAAGGACAAGTGTTGTAAGTACTCACTAATGGGTAGAATGAGAAACAGAGGCCACAAAAGTAGAAGGGAGGCTGTTCCCAGGCCAGAAGAAGTAAATAAATGAGGATAGTAAAAAGATGAGTGTGATCAAAATAGATTATACACATTGAAATCCAATATTTTCTAAAATTAGTAGTTGCTAATAAAAACGTATTTTAAAAAATAAATCAGATAAATCCTCCTGGTGATCTTAAGTCATGCTGAAGTTTGAGAACCCTTGTTCTAGGACAGGAGGATATAATGGGTTAAGAAAACAACAAAAAGAAAATGAAAAACTAAAATTCAGTGGTGATTAAGAGAATTTGGCTCATTCAGGATTTAAATTGCAGTTGAGTGTCTTTGCAGGTTCTGGACTACCAGGTCCCAAGATGACCAGCTCACCCGAGTCGCTAACCCTGGCTCTTCCTGGAGCCATCCATCTGTACTGTGCTTCTCCTCAATGTCTTAAGCCTCCCACTGGCTGCGATTCTGCCTCTCCATTTATGGCAAATGGGCCCATTCTTTTATTACCTCATTAAAATATTGAAAAACCTCCTTTTTCTTTGAAGACTGCTTTTTTTTTTAGTACCACTAACGTCTTTGTAGTTTATTCTCAGTTTTAATTTTATTTGTAGTTTAGGCTTACTTACTGAAAAAGCACAAATAGCCCAAATGTATAGCATGAACAATCTTGTATAAACCAAGCACAACCACGAAAATAGCACCCATTTCAAGAACAAAACATCAGCAGCACCTAGAAGCACTCCCATGGTGTCACAGTTACCACCCATCCTTGAGTAAATGAAATAACTATCTTTATTTCTATCAGCATGTATTAGTTTTGACGGCTCTTATCTATAATACGCTATTTGTTCTCACTTCATCCAATTATATTATTTGGAAGCAGAATCTGTTTTATTGATCCCTTCATTTGGTTGCTGAAATATCATTAATAGCAACAGTGGTGTTGAAATATCACTACCAATAGCACTGTGACTTGTGAGCTTATGAAAGGTTTGTCATTCAAGATCACAAAGTGGAAAAGAAATGCACAGTTTTATTAACAACATCCAAACAAGATAACAAAAGAAAAACAAAGGTGCTATGCAAACTGAGAAGCAACAGGCTTCTAGGTATCTTGCCCTTAAATTCCTTGCTCTTTGACACCTATCTTACTCACTGGTCTTCCTTTGAAGCAACTGGCTCAAGAAAAATCTGTCATCTTACCACCTGTCTTTTTTCTATTGTGGCCAGAAAACAATGCTCCGAAGTGTGGCTCCTGAAATCCTGAGTACTTTGAACTAGAGTCCATAAGAAAGGGCTCAGAAGCAAAGGCCCATGGTACTCACTTGTGTTTCTTTTTCCTGTCCTCCATTTTCCCCATAGAAACTAGCCTTTCTTATACCAAAATGGGTGATAGAACCAGCCATAAAATCTGTAAATATTACTCCAGCAGCTCCCATTCGCATCCATGGAGGAGCTCACAATACAGAAGTTCTATGACACACCTTGTCTGGCAGCATATCATAAGATCCTCATTCTAGAAGTCCTGTTCTGTAGCCAGAAGGGACAAAAGTGACACAGAGAGGCCAAGTAGAATCCCAGCAGACAGGCTTTGTTGAGTTTCCCCTTTTACTTAATTAACAACAATTTGACCCTTTTTATCCAACCACATTTCTATCGACTGCATATTACATCAAAGCTAAGCACTAAAATGGAGTTTTTTCTCCAGGTCTTTGGAGCTTCCTTTCTGAAGGTGCCCATGTCATGTGAACCTTTAAATAAAGCTGTTGTGCTTTCTCCTTTATTAACCTGACTTTGGTTAAGAACGCTGCTGATGACTCCTGAGTAGTGAAGAAAAGTTTTGGACTTTCCTGCCTCTGTACGTTATCACTCTCACTCCCAGCATCACGTCTAAGGCATGTTTTACCCTCCTCTTTCAGCACATTCACCTTTTTGAGGTGGAGTAGGCATCAATTCCCCATTGCCCTGAAGCACTGGCATGTGTATTATTTGACACTCGTACATTAGGCCTTATAAGCTGCAAAAAAGCAGGGATTATTGTCTCGATTACCGTTGTCCATTGCACACCCAAAACAGATTCTGATCCATAATACATTCTCAAAAAGCGCTCATTTAAAATAAGGGATTTTATATAGGAACAATAACGTTTTAATTGTATAGATATTTAAAGCAGGGGATTCTTGAGTTTAAAATTTAGTTTGGGTCAGACAGGGGCTAAAGTTTTGAGCAGTCAAATCATTAATTGTTCTGTGTTTCAGTGTTCTACATTATAGAAGCTATGGTAATTTATTAATTATAAAGCTCAAAGGTAAACGAGAAAAATATGTGGAACGTGTGGATTATAACAAATAGGAAGTCTGGAGGGAGACTCCACGTAGTGCCACTCAGCACAAGGAATCTATTATAAAGAAAATACACAGCCAACACTACTTCAGGCTGTAGTATTTCTAGAAAACTGAAACAGTAGATTTTTTTCATTAAAACCCACAAGAAAAGTTCACAGTGAATTCAATTAAGAAATTCTAAGTACCATTAGAAATGATATGGGGTTTCACATTTTAAAAAATTCTTTAGGCTGGGTTAATACTAGCAATATTCTACCTGTATTAGTTAGTTCTCCCAATACGGAAACATACCTGACACCTACAATTTCAAGGAGGAGAGGTTTAATTTGGCTCATGGCTTCAGGAAATTCAGTCCATGGTTGGCTGGCTCCAAAGCACATATGTCAAGGAGAGAGAGGGGAGAAAATGGTCTGGGGGAACAAAGATGCTTTGTTAATGGTGGAACAGGAAACAGATTAGGAAAACAGTGACTGAGAAGAAGTGGGTGAGGAATCAGATATACAACGCAAGAGCACACTTCCATGACCTACCCTCACACGCCGACAAAACAAGTGTGCTTTACTGATCCCTTGGGTGACTCTGAAGCCAATCAATTTGACAACTAACTTAACTGTCACATCTCACCCCTTGTCAACTTGAAACCCAAACACATCTCCTTAGGCCATACTTAATCTAAAATGAAAACTTGATAACAATTTTGTCTAACTTGATACAATTATTTCATGCACAACCGAAAACCAATAAGCCCTTTCCCAATCTCCACAGGCCCAGCAATGCCGACATGTCCAAGTCCAAGTCTCCTCTGAGATTTACAGCAAACTCTTGTCTGTGAAGTCTGTAAAAAAAGAAAATATTGCTTTAATTTCAAGACACAATGGCACAGGATAAACATAGCCATTTGAAGGAGTAGAAAAGAATAAGTCCAAAGTAAGGTCAAAACCCAGGAGGGCAAGCATTAGGCCCTGTGGCTGTGTTTCTGGCATCTAAGCACATGGTGGTGGGGTGTGAACTCCAGAGTGCTCTTGCTTCAAGTTTACCATTAAGCTAAATCATTTCACTGCTGTTGGTGATTCTGTCTTTCTTAACCAAAACTGATTTTGATATTATGATTCATTAAATTCCTCAAGATTTCTTAAACATAAGAAAAGACATTTAATGTGAAACATGTTCTTTTTCCAAAAAGGTAGGAATAATAATATTTTTTGAAAATTAGTCCCTTTTCATCTGTATCTAGGTCTGCATATAGCTTTTTGATATCAAAATAATTCTCTATAACTTGATAATAAAATTGTCACTACTCAAAATGAATTCACCATTGCATTTCCTAAAATTTCATAATTTAATTTCTGTTCCACACATGTATATGTTTTATGAGCTAATATTTCCAATATATTTAAATGTAATTAGTTATGCAGGTTGGAAAAAAAGCTGTCTAGTAGATACATTGAGAATTGAAATGTGGATCAACAACATTAATAGAGGGGTGATTAAGCAAATTTCACTTACTCCCTTGATGAAATCCTGAAGTCCTTAAAAATGACAGTAAGCAAAACTCTTACACAAATTATAAGATAAAAATATCTGATAGCAAATGAAAATCCAAAATGCTAAAAGATATTTGAAGTATGAAGGCAGTTATTTTCTTAAAATGACTTAGCATAGAAATACACGCACACACACACAGGTGCATGCAGAGATGAAAATACTAGTGGCAGAGGTGGGTGTTGCTCGTGTTAAAGTGCATGCTTAGCAGGAGCGTGGCCCTGGGTTTGACCTTCAGCACTGAAAAAATACACAGGCTAAAAAAAATGCTAAGAATGGAATGACCTTCTGTGTTATAATTCTATCAATTAAAATGTGTTTGTATGTGTGTGTGTGTGTGTGTGTGTGTGTATGTGTGTATTACATCCTATGCCAAATTTATTTTTTTGTGTGTGTGTGTGTGTGTGTGTGTATGTGTGTGTTACATCCTATGCCAAATTTATTGCATAATACAAAACACATATTAATTAACAGAGCAAAACGAGGAGCAACCATAACATCAAACTGACTCTTACCCTGAAATATTCATGATTTTATCCTGAGTTTGATGAGTTTGATTCTCACTGTTTTCACTCTGCTCATAGGCATGATTTCCCTTCAAATTCAGATGAAGGAAGATTTGACAACAATTTCTTTAGCATCTTCTCTTAGACAAAATAGCCAGATGCTTCCTCAGTGGGGAAAACAAGCTGCCGTAGTCATCACAGAGATGTGAAAAACAAAACACCTGCAGGGGCATGTAAGAATTAATCCATTCCTGGACAGGTTCCTGAGGCAGGACCAAGGCTTTGCAGGGATGTCTCTGGTCAGGGCTCCTGTGCAGAGTGCCTTTGACACATTGACAAAACAGAGGTTTAGGAGGAAATGTCAGGGTCAGTCCAGGGAATTCATTGTTGGCACAACTTTGTTGTACTTCTCCGGGGAGAACAAAAGTGTACTACTCAGAAATCCTACTTAGAGTTGAGAGCATATTAAAACATTAAAATGCCTTGTTTGATCAGTTTTTAAGCTTTCACTCTCATACAATGAAGGAAAAGGCCATCTATTCCTGGAAGACTGTTACTATTTTTTGTTTTTTGATACTTTTTGAATAAGATAGTTTGAGGGATGGAAGGAGAGACAGGTTCATGGATCGGGGGCTATGGAGATGAGTTGTGGGAATAGGAGAGAGGGAAGCAGAGAGACAGCCAGACACAGAGAGTAAAAGAGAAGAAAATGCTTTACAATTTTAATGGCTAAGAAGGTAGTAGGAATAGTAGAGTTGTTAATGATACCCCTTCCCCAGTGGGGGACCATTGTGGAAAATATTCCACACAGAAGAAATGCCTTGCAAGGTCATGCAACAGGAAGGAATCTGACAGTTATTAGTCAGAGAAAAGACCATGAGGCTCTGGTGGGTGCCCACAGGGTCCTGTAGAAGATAGTTCTGTAGAAGCAGACAGGAACCAAGTCATGTACGCCCTTTTAATTCAGTTTGAAAGGTATTTTCTTTAACACCTAGGAAGCCATTGAAAGTCTTTACACTGGGGAGAGAGGTGATCTGATTACCATTTTTAATAGATCTCTCTGGCTTATGGTGACATACTTTTTGATGTTTTTTCCATTTACAGTCTTGCCGTTGAACATCCAGGCTGTAATCCAAGCCAGCAGACACAAAATGGTGAGATGATTAGGAAAAGGTTTCCTTTATAGTACCCATTCTGGACCAATCTGTGGTTTTTATGTGCACATTATCATTGCCCTGGTGCCATAATAGGCCTGAAATTGAAGGCGGGCTTCCACCTGAGCCATCATCCGAACTATTTGATGAAGCCATCTTCTGTAGAAGTCTCTGGAGTCTCATTCAATTACTCATAAGGCTCAACTTCTCTCAGCTCTCTAAGAAAATCAAACTAATGGGTATGGATGTTCATATTAACACCATTTTGAGCTCTTCAATTTCATATACAGTCACCAAATAATCTTTCTACACATTAAATGTACCTAATTGAGCAATAATACAAATAGTCACTCAGATTAAGTTTTTTTTTTTTTAAAAAAAACATAATTGTATCCTAACTCTTCCATATCTTGGCAAAAAAGCAAATATCAGTATTTTCCAGACTGGTATTATATAAGCCAGAAAAAAATGAGCTGTAAATATACAAGTAAGTCTTAGGAGAATTAAGAAATTTATTTTTTAACTAAACCACAATGACCTCAAACCTAATTTTGTATAAATATTCTCAGCTCTCCACCTCCAAAACCCATACATTGAGAATGTTCTTTCTTGTCAATTTCCCCAGGCATGAAGCATCATCTGATCCTTGCCAGAGTAGTTTCTGGATTTTTATGATGGAGAAATAGAGATGGCCATAGAAGGAACAGAGTCACTAGAGGGGCAGTTGAAGGGCTTAGCAAGGTATTGCTTATGTTGGCATAAGTAGTAGAAGCCTGGGGAGGGAGGCCAGGCATTGAGTTTTCAGCTGAGGCTGTTGGGTGAGTAACTGTGAAGAGCGTAGTAAAGGACGAGTGGTTGGTGGAGAGAAGAATGAGCTTTGGGGAAGAGAGAAAGAGACTGAAGAGACGTGCGCTGGAAGTGAGGGATGTGACTGGAATTCTTCCCTCCTTCCCTTTCAGTTTTCTTTAGTCAATGTTTCATGCAAAGATTCAACTGCCTGGGGCAGTGATTCCAAAGTATGCAAGTGCAAGACATTTTTAAAAAATTCATTTGGAAAGAAGAGAGGTAAAAGGACAAAATAAAAATGAAGGAAAAAGACATGTAGAGGAAAGGAGTTTAAAATAAAGCAGAAAAAATTCATATGTACAGTTAAGAGTTTAATTTCCTATTTTTTTTTCAAACTTTGTTTTGTTCCTTTCTTAAATTTGGAAGGAGTCATTTTTTTTTTCTTGGTATGTTAGCTGTATCTGCTTAGCTTGCAGAAAGAGCTGCTCAGGGTCTGGACTGCACATACTTACTGCTCTAGGTGTTTTACCATTCCGCACTCACTGCCTTCTCTTTCCATAGATGAATCAAGTAGAATTAGTCACTGTTCCGTAACACCCAAGCCTTTCCTTATTTTCTCTCACTTTCTTATTTTCTTATCTAGAAGTGGTTTTCTCTTCCTTGCTCATTAAAGATTTAAGCAGGAAGTTGTTTTGTACACTCAATGTATAAGTGGTTCCAGATAGGGTAATATTCATGTTCATTGAGAACAAATACTCAGTCTCTCCAAATTGCTTTTGGAAGCAAATGAGCATAATTTTAGTTATGTCCTACTTTTCAAAGTTATATAAATATTCAATCTTACAGTGATTTCCTTAACCCTCCTGTCTTTCTGTGCCTTCACATAAAAAGCACAGATCCAGAAATGACAAAGATACAATTTCATATTCTTTCTCCTATCCTGCACTTAAATTAAGACAGCAAATTTCTGTGGTTCAAAAATCATTATCTATCACCACACAAAAAGGATCCTAGTCTTGTCCTGGAAAGTGAACAACTCTGTCACCAGAAAATTCAAAATATCATGCTGTATCTCATCATTCAAAATGAATTAGTTCACTAATAGTTTTGGAATTCCAGTAAATCTACAAGGTATTGTCATTGATATGTGTGAGTACACACGGATTAAAAAATATTCTCATACATCCTTATTTAGAAGTAATTTAAGTATTTATAGAATGTAAAGACTGTAACAGAATTATAAAATTATTAAGAAAGAAAATGGGCTTTTCAGTTGAGTGCTACTGTAGTCATCTAAAGATGTTGTAAAGGACTATAAAGCAGTGACTATCTTTGATATAAACACACAGGCAATTCAGTCGTATGGCAAATTAAACACATAAGTTAACAAATCTGACTATGTGGCAGATTGACCTAGATTGAAGCTTGTGCAAGCTCAGGGGAATGATTGCAGAGAAGTGATTGTTACTACAGAAAGGAAACCCATTCATGTGGCAAATGAAGTTCTAAATCATTTCTTCAGTTTGCTGCTTAAATGTAGTCAAAATAGTAGTTGATTAAGCACTTAATTTTGTGAAGCAGGATTCTTGAAGAAGAGACACTTAATTATATCAGCATTACAATACTAAACAATGATTTTCATTTATAGAGTATACTAAAAAAAATACAAAAGCTATTCACAGAGTAGGCATGAATAAAACACTTTTTTGAATTATAAAAGAATTCAATAAAGTATTGAAAGTGTATTCTCAATCACATATTTGGTCAATGTGACTTTAGTAAAGACAAAGGAAAGAGAGAAACAAACAAACAAACAAAAAAACAATAATAGAAATAACTCAGGGTTCACTGCCATGGCTCTATTTCCACAAGCTCTAGGAATATTTACAAAATATGGATAGCGTCTTCCTATAACTATATATATGGGTGACCCCAAAGGAATAACTAAAAACTCCAATGAAGTGCATTTTGACAATTATTTGGTTTCCTAAGTATCAAATGAAATAGATGAATTAAAAATTATAAACACTTCAGCATTCTGTCCAACATAATGTACTGCAATAATCATTGGAGGGTTAATTCCTAGAAAAAATTCAGCTTTTAAAGTGGGTACTTATTTTAAAATGTCATTTTGCTTCCTAGCATGTATCAGAGGTAATATTTGAAAGTTTTTCTAAAATTTCAGAGAGTATTCTCCACTTTTAATTTTCTCTTTACACTTACATTGATGAGTGGTTATTTTGCTTTGTTATGTTTTGATTTCAAAAAGAAGCAGAATTTTTCCTATATCTACATAAACTATGAAGGTTCAGAAAAAATGGTATAGCTTTCTTGAGAATAGATGGAAAAAGGAGAAAACTGAGCAAATACCTTTAATAGGAAGAGTAAAATTAATGTTGAGAGACAATAGCTTTTGGTTATAGTTCATGCTTACAGTATACTTAGAAATTCATTACTTAATGTCACCTACTGTGAAGCAAGAATACACAACACAATACAATGAATGTGAAGAAAATGTGATATTAGTTAACAGCGCTTACTTTTTATTGAGAAAGTACGAATGGTTATCGTTTAAGTGTTGTTTAAAAGATAATTAAAATATAAATTCACCCTATGGAGAGAGGGGGAGGAAGAGAGAGAGAGAGAGAGAGAGAGAGAGAGAGAGAGAGAGAGAGAGGAGAGAGAGGGAGAGAGAGAGAGCCTGAGCAAGAATCTACAACTGCAACAGAAAAATGAGTGATTATGTAATCCACCTTTGGAAAGGTACAAATCACAGTTTAGATGGTAAAAATCTGAAATGTAATCAAAAAAAGAAATTCAGTGAAAGCAGACCTTTCAACAACCAACCTCCTGTTTGCCCAACAAACCCAAAGAAGAGCATGTCTTCTCTCCGCAGGTGCTCTTTTTACCAGAGGTGGCAATCGGTCCAGCAGAGTTAGCAAGGCGTGGAAGGGCCCACAGAAAGGCTAACTCTTCTCCCTGTGTAGACCAACCGCTGGCAAAGCAAGTCTGTGGCCCCTAATGAAGGCAAGGCCGTTTGCTCAGTTACCCCGGAGATGTGATTCCAATTTGAAACACACACACTGTTTAGTTTATATTTTTAAAAATGAAAATATTGGTTTTGTTTTTTTTCTTTCCTTCCAGAATTCTCAACTCTGACAAATGTACATGTAAATCCCCTGCAAGCTGCAAAATTGGTTTCTAGAAAATAGATTAAGTGCTCCACCTTCCTCTCCCTCTAACATCAGTTTCGTGTTTTCACTTTCTTTCCTCCAGCCTTTCCGCAAAGGTCTGCTAATAGTTACGGTTTATATACTGTCATTTCAATTAAAAGAAAGTGAAATTGCCAGAAAACAGCTGCTAAAAGCATGTTATTGGATTCTTCTGTAGAAATTGAAACATTAAAATAATGGGACAATAATTAATGCAAACCATAAAATTCACAGACAAACGTTAGATATATATATAAATGTAAATATATATATATATCATTTATAATGCCTAGTAAAGTCAATATTATTTTATAGAATTAATATTTTCTTGAAAATTTTTAAGTAAACTGTTCAGTGTAAATTTCACAAATACATAAACATTTTACATAAGCATAAATTATTTCTCACATGAAGTATGAAATTAAATTGTTTTGTATATGAAAATATTTTCTGAATTTAAGGCTCTTCATTGCTTATGCAAATATTAAAAACATTATTCATTTAATAATCCAAAATGTAGCAATCAAAATATTTTCAAATAAAACAACACACCCAAAAAGTCAAAATTAAATGGAAGCTTGAATAATTATCTGGTGGATTTATCAATCATATGTCACTTATAAGACAATAATTCACCTCATTGCCTGAATGCTCTGTCCTGGCTTTTTGAAGTGTTGGGTGTCAGACGTGGCATTTGAGATCTGCATTTATTTTGGCCACAGATTTGCTGCTTTGAGAACAAGTGCTCTTTGTTGAAACTGCTGGAGTTCCCATGCTTGGACGTGACACAAGCCTGTTTGTGCTAGCCAAGTTTGCATGGCAAAAGGTCAGAATGGAATTATTATCAGTATTGTCACTACTCCAGTTAGCATTTAGCTAGTCTAACCTTTCAATCACTATTCGACCTTCAAAATATATTAGTATATGTCTTGTCTCAAAAAGCATCATTCATATTTTTTTGGCTTGTTATTTAGTTTGGCCTCTGCCTATGTTTAATACAAGTCTGTATATTTAACTTTAACTTGAAACTTCCAAAAGCTTGAAGTACTAAAAGTGTGATGAACCAAGAAATATTTTCAGAAATAGCTAGTCAGACTTCTGAGATATTAAAGACTGTTTTAATATAGCATGTATTTATTTAAACTCAGTGCCAAACAGCTCCCTGGTGGTGGTTTCTGCTCATAGGGGAAGGTTAAATAGGCCATAGAGAGTATTTCTAAGAGTGGAGGAGTTTGCTCTGTGACCAGATCCTCCAGAGAAGGAAGTGCTAGCAAATAGAGCTTTCGCCTGTGGGTAGGTGTGGGTCCTGTCCACATTTTCACCATTAGCCATTAGGTTTGTAAAACTGTAAGACACTGTCGTTTCCATAGGAAACCAGACAATAGCATTGCCTTTCTCCCGCTGGAATGGGAGAAATATACAATCTCATGTCTAACACTCTAGATAACAGATGACTTGGTCTGTAAGGGGTGCACAACACTCACATGAAGGCAAGTTTTGTTTTCTTTCATCGTACCACATCCTAATAATTCAATACTCATTTTTGAAGACTACAGACAAATAACTTAACATTGCAGAAAAAAGTAAAATAAAAATGTACATTATAAAATAATATATTTCAATGCACATAACACAGTTGCTTGAAAAACTATGAAGAGAAGAATACATTGCATATGTCGGCAATTGAGGACATGAGTTTCTCTTATGATTTAAAAATTAAAGGATTGGGCCAGGGATTTAACTCTGTGGTGCCATGCGTGTCTTGGTCCTGAGTTTGATCCCCAGTACAAAAAAAAGAAAAAAAGCTTGTTCCACAGTGAATAAGTAAAATGGAGGAAGATATAGATTTCTTCTCTCTAATTTTCCCCCTCACAAAAATAATGAATAGCTGGTATGCTTTTATTCAAATGTCTTATCGGCGCTCAGGCCTCCTGACAGTCATCTTGGCGCAGCCACCTGCCTGTGCCAGCAGTGAGTGCTCCTCTCCTCTGTCCCCTGGCTGATTTGCATGCTCTCTCTGGTGTCCCCAGCAACAGGTGTCTCATTAGCACCTGAGCGGTGCCAGCTTCTGAGAAAGGCTGTGAACTGATTAAACACATGCTCCATTTTTATCTCCTTATGAGTCATTACTTAAAGGTTTTATCACCAGATTGCCACACTTAATTACATGGAGCCATAATTAAATACGAACATTCTTTGGACTGCTTTTTAAAATTTTAGTTTCAACGTCAGTGACATGTTTTGCTGTTTGCTAAATTAAAGCTATGTTTTAAAAAGTTGTAGGAGGAGCTTTTTGAAGAAGGTAGAGTAGTAGATGGCCTTTATGTCTTTAGTCTTTTTTATACCAATTTTTTTTCTTTCTCCCTTCAAAAGCCTACATTGCATTTAAGGGCTAAGAGAGAATCAGCAGACACACAGGCAATTACATTAGATTATGCTAAATTTGTTTTTATAGGGTGCAAGAAACTGGTGTATAGCTAGCCTTGTAAATCACAGTCTAACTAGAATGCTAGGAAATCTCACACAAAATTCCTCTATAAATTCTCCATTTTCAAGGCATATTATTTGGATGAGACAATGTGAAACAAAATAATTCATTTTATGAAGATTATAAAAATATTTCATTTTTCTCTGGATATTGTATTCAACATATGTATCAGGCCCAAATTGCATAGTTAAGATAATTTCACACTGTCTTTGTTTGTGCTGGTCTTAAAACTCATATAGATACAATCCAGGAGCAAGGGCAGGCCCCTCTCCAAATCAGCCATTTCTTAACTCAGAAATATCAGAAGACTTGATTCTGTTGTCACATTGATCTTCTCCCCAGGGCCCTGCTGTACGTTCATAAACCTTTGGATATTTTCTGAATTCTTATGGGCTTCCCTATCATAAAGAATTGTGTTATTCTTTCAGTACTATGAGCTCTAGACTCCTTTATCTAGCCTCCTTTTACCATCATGGGGCCATGATATCAGACAGATGGCCCACCTTTTCTCCCTTTTTTCTAGAAATCAACATGCAAAATTGTGCAAGCCATAAAAATTGTGCAGATTTCTTATGAGAGATTTAGGGATATCACATAAAAGGAGAATATGACCTTTTTCTTGAATGTACATGACGAGACATCTAAAGTATGAAGACACTAAGAGAGGGACCTTTTGGAAGGCCTTTGACCCATCTAATTAGCTACCCATCTCTTTTAAGCACACTGTTCTTCAAGGCTCATAGCCTAAAAATCAGTCCCTCTCTGTGTAAAATTCTTTCCCTTACCTTGGGAATTGTTTTCACTCTGAATTCCTTCAAGATTGGGCTCGAGAAATGTCTGAGCATCATTCAGATAGAGTTAAAGTTCCTTTTTGCTTGTTCTTCTAGTAAACTGCAGAGGATTCTGCTGGGAAATGGCCGAGAACAGGCTGCGTGCGCATGCACACATAAACCTGGGCCCTGTTGGTCCATTGTTGCCAGAGAGGGACTTAGCTATTGGGCCCCTGCCTTCTCCTCTCTGTGCTCCCTGCTTTCCCCAGTGGAGTGGGATAACTTCTTTAGTGTTCTCCCTAATTTCCTAGGGCCCACTCTCCTGCGCTCCTCTCCAAATTGTGTGCAGCTGGGCTCACCCAAGTTCCCCTTCCTCACGTCAGGCTCAGCTGCTGCCCCTTTGAAGAAGGGGAAAGGAGACACTCTGGCTTGGCTAATACCAGGGAGGCGGGGATCTGGGCCCATAGTCAACATCCTTTGCTCCTCATAGTTTGTCTTCTAGAAGATTCCTTGGTTTTAGCCCTGCCCCTTACTAAGTTGTTGCCCCAAAAACTGAGGCTGTACCATTGGAGCCAAACACAGACCTATGTTTGAGCCAGTCAGAGGCCTGCAGCTTCTATAAAAGCAGCACTCCCCACTTACTTCTTGGATTAGTCTTAGAGGATGCCCTCCAGTGTACTGATCTACAACTCAGGCCCTGTTAAAATAAAGACTTGCTTTGGTAGTTCTGTAAAGCTGCTCCAGATTGATCTCTCTCATAGTGTGGACTCTAAAAGTCCTGTAAATCTTGTCAGAATACCTATCCTGAGTAGTGTATATGGAGTGGTTTTCTCAAAAGAAGGAACAATGAACTCCAGGGGCTATCTGCTGAAGAGTTCCAGAGATGGATTGGTAGTTAACAATTATCAGCAACAGTGACTAACACCCAACAGAACTGACATGGTGTCTGGCTCAAGTCACCACTGGATGGAAGCAGCTGGTAGCAACAATGATCAGAAGCTGGGTGTGTAGACTGTTATTATCCTAATTATCTGGTGCAATGTGATAGCATCAGGCCTCTTGGCAGTACTACACTTTGCCAATTCATGATTTCTGTCTGACTTAAGCGAAAGAACTGTGAATGATCGGTAACATATGGACTCCCCTTGAACACATTTTAATTTTTATTCTTTCTAAAAGTGTGAACTACAGTTTTCCTTACTTATTGGCTAACTATAACAATTTGGATGCATATGTTTCATATGTGAAATAAAAAGCAAGCAAGATGTAAGAAAATACAAAACCCCTTAACAATAAATGGATTCAACAAAAGATAAGATGGATTGCTTTTTGCTTATGAGAAGTCCAAGAGTAATTCTTGCTTTGATCATAGCTTGATGGAAAGGGTTCAATACTATTACCAGGACCTGCAATCTGTACTGCCACTTCTCAGTGCCCTTTAAATTAGCTCAACCCAGGCTGTGTGAACTGAAAGTTAGGAGCATTTTTCTTCCCCGCAAATAAGACCTAACAAGAAATTTTAAAAAATGCCAGCCTCAATCAGCCCATCCTTGCCTTACCTGCCATAATGGAGAAGTCCCTGAGCAAGAGAACAGTGAGGTATAATCTTTTGCCACCACAACGGCTATTACTTACAGCTGAAGTTTATTTTCTATTTAGGTCTTATTTTCAGAGAAATCGAGTGGCAACAGACAAAGAAGACTTCATTCAAGACTGTTGCAGTACATGAGGGAGGTAGAATTCAACGCTTGTGAAATAAAAGGTGTGTAAAGAGGTAAGTGTTGGGGTGAGCTAACAGAAAAACACTAGAGAATAGGTAGAAGAGAAGTTGGTCAATGGGATGAGATCTTCTGTATTGCTAAATGGCACTTGTAGAGGTAGGATCCTTCCCTCCTAGGGAGATTGACGGACAGGAACTCTATTTTTTCATAATGACTAAAATGATTAAAAAATTTTAATGGATGCTCCTTGGCCCTTGAGAAAGACGTTCTGAAACCAGCAGGAGTCTTCCTTTTGAAGTTTCCCGTTTTTCACATTTCACAAAGATACAGAGAAAGAATATGCAATTGTAGGTTTGCTGCAGCCACAGTCTAAGAAAAAGAAGTGCAGAGGTTTATAGTCCAGAAGAAATCTATTTAATGTTCGGTGAACCCAAAAGGAATGTTAAGACTAGTTTGGTCATGATGAATCCACAAAATGGAAGCAGGGCATTTGGAAGGATTGTACTGAGGATATATCAGTAGCTGGCCACCAGTCATGCTTTTCACAGTTCAAGCTAGGGAGGAAAGGATAATTATCTAAAGAGTACCGCTCAGGCCATGTCATGGGAAATGATGGCTTCCAAGTTTCATATAAGACTGCATTTGCCCTTTCCTGATTCACTTAGCAGCTGACAACATCATCCTTTAGAGCCAGGTGAGAAGATAGGTATTTGCTCTTCACTGAATAGATAAAGGAAATATTAGAAAAACAAAAACATATCAAGTCATTTCATTTGGATACATCTTTAATTTAGCAAGCCAAATATTTTGGAAAGGATATTTGTTCTTTGATTATTTTTCTTACTGCTTCTAATTCAAAATCATTACTGTCTATTAAAGTAATTTAGTTTAATTGTTTCTTTGCTAACTTTGGATCCAAAAGTTTTAATCAAGACTTCTAATTTGCAGCACTAAAACTCCAGTTTTCTGATTCTTCTCAGTGTGAACATATCCTCTACTTCAGGAATCGCTTGCTTTAAAAATGTCACATTTCTTGTCTTTAGAGAGTCATCTTTCCCTGTATCGCATTACTTCTCCCTTCTAAACAGAGCAGAAGCCTCATTCATGACCTTAGAAGTGTGTTGCAGCTCAATTCCTTTAAAAAGATGCTGATATAAAGAAACTCAAGTTTCAAACATCAGATGATGGCTACCCTTCTAGTTGGAAAATAGAGGCATTTTCCCCTCTTTTCATTAAAGTTCCCATGCAATGAGAATAGAAAAAATTAATTCATCTATAAATTAGCCAGCTACATAATTTTTAATGTATTCTCTCTCTCTTACCCAGGAAATGGCTCTGGCTTCAGTGAAATTATTGTGATTTATATTTTCCCTTAGAAGAAGTGGATAGGACAGGATATGTCAGAAAGGCATTTCTCCCATCATTTAGAAAAATATGATCACAAAGTTTATTTTTCATTGAAGAGGACCATTTCTTAGTGTTAGACTTACACTGTAGAGTCTCTTTTATGAATTTAACTTTTGTTACTCTGATTAAGTGTATTGGCAAAAGAATAAAGACAGAGGTCAATTTGATGGCATTCTAATTTGAATTCTTTCTGGAAATACTTTTTTTTTAGGTCTCAGAGAGAAGTTCAAGGCAGCATTTAGGAAAATAAAATACTCAGAAAGTAGTAAACATGAAAATAAGTAGGGGCTAGTTGAAGAGTGAATAAAAGAAACTAGGAAAGGAGATAATATTAAAAAAGGAGTTCAACACCATTTGAGGAACATGCAGAGAAATTATTCGAGAGAGAATGACCATATATTAAGTGAAAATAATAAATTGGAGAAAGTTTATTTTTGTTTCTATTTGTTTGGCAAAGGTATTTTATAAGTCTGAGAATTTGATAGGCTAGAATATGTCCTTTTCAGTTATGTTTGTAACACATCAGTTATTCTTGCTTTGTAAGTGTATAAAAATTCAACAACCCACCATTTTTCAGAACTGTCACTGAAATCCAATAAATGTTTGTGGAGTATAAGGTTTTTCTTTTTAAATTCATTTTGATTTTAATCTTTGTTAGTAGATTTTAAAAATATCACTTTTATTATTATTATTAGTGTATCATTATCATGTTTAATTTAAAGCAGAAATAGCAGCTTCAGAAAAATGGAGAAATGTACATTTTATAGTATGTAATTTCGTTATAGAACATTTATTATTTATTTCATCCCTGGAGACAAATGCTTGGTATATTCAATTGTCTATTGTTGGCTACAAACAACCCTCCTATTTCTACCCACATCTAGAGGTCTTTTGAAGAAATAGTATTGGAATTCAAATTCCCGCATTTATCCATTAAGAATTGATATGATGGGCTGGGGATTTAGCTCAGCGGTTCTACCGCCTGCCTTGCAAACGCAAGGACCCGAGTTCGATCCCTGGTACAAAAAAAAAAAAAAGGAATTGATGTGAAAGGAGACATGCTGAAGAATTCACATTGCTTATGCCTGCTTCAAATATAGGCACCAGGAAGCAATCAAGAATATTTCAGACCTTATAGGAGATTTTATTTATTCTTTTTAACTGTTAAAGAAAAGTATGGTTGGAAAGAGAGCAAATCTTTTTCAAAACCTACTTTTATCTGCTTTAAATGTTTTGAAGTTTATCAGAAAATAACTATGGAAAGCTATGGGCATAGATATATCGATATATTATTTTCTGTTTTTTATTTTATTTTCTATTTGATTGATTTTTGAAACAGGGTCTTGCTATTTAATTGAGGTTGGCCTTGAACTCACTATTTAGCTCAGACTGGCCTAGAACTCACGACAATCTTCCTGCCTCAGCCCTCACCCAGTGCATCCAGCTCGGATGACTTTGAACTCTGAGAAACTCACTGAGAGCACCAGTTTAATATGTTAGCTTTATATACTGATAATTACTGTATTCAAAATTAAAATGAAAAGTCTTGGAAATGCAATACCCAAACACACATTCTATTAGCCATGGGTTTAATAAAGTCATAACATGCCAATAGTCTTCAGAAATCCCCATTATGTTCATCGAAGGGCATAAAAGTGAAGAGATAAAGTCACAGCAGGATTCCCACCCAAAAGATATTAATCTTGCAGATCTCTTGACAGACCTCAAGGTCCCCAGATTCCCACAGATCAGTTAGGTGTATAGTGCCCCCCAAAAAATCCAAAGCCCTACATATGTGCAACACGTATAAGGATATTACTAGAAAATTATTTAAAATAAAATAAAAAATCTTAAAACTATGTATCAATATGGGAGTGGATTGATAAATTTTGTTGGGTTTCAACTTGGAATCTTATCTATTTTGACATTTGGACATGAAAATTTAGAAACCTCAAAAATGCATTAAAATGAAAAAAAGAAATTACTGCAGGGGATCTATGCTTTATTCTTTACACAAAAAAGTCTAAAAGTGGACCAAATAACGCTAATAATGCTGCACATAGTATCTGTGCATGTGTCTTTCATATATATTCACACACACTTAGGTTTACTAGTTTGTTTTTATAAGACCAGGAATGTAGAAAAAACTGAAAAATTCCAAAGTAATCAAAACTAATTTAAACTTACATGTAAAGCTATCATTTTAATTTAAATATTTCAAAAAAGGAAAACCCATGAAACTGCCTGTTGGAACTCTATATTTATTTCTTTTTTTTTTTTTTTTTTTTTTTTTTTTTTTTTTTTGGTACCAGGGATTGAACTCAGGCCCTTGTGCTTGCAAAGCAGGCACTAGAACCACTGAGCTAAATCCCCGGCCCTCTATATTTATTTCTAGTAAAAATTTGAAACACTCCTTTATAATTTTTCTGAATTTTGTGCTGAGTCAAGTAAATATATAAAATAATTGCTGTATTCATGTATAATATTACAGCACCAGTTTTCATCATTATAGTAAAAATGAATCTAAAGTGCTTTCAAAATATTTAAAAGGAAAGTTCACATGTACTAAACTTGTAAATGCCTCATTTTTTCCTTTAAAAACTCCATGGGTAGTTTGTGGTGGTCATAGGGAGGGTGAATGCAGTAGATCACGTTTATCATGTTACAGAGTTAATATTAAGAACATTTGTCTTGACTGAAACCTTTGTCTGTTTATCCAGTGAACTGTTAATCTGAGAAAAATCTGATTAGTTCCACCCAGAGTTCAATTCAATTCTAATGGAGACAACCTTTGCTTCTAACTGAGCAGGCTGAACTGTACCTCTCTGTTTTAAATTTATCTTCCTTCAGTCATTCCTTGGAAGTTCAGAGGCCAGTGTAATCAGTTTAATGGAACTGATCTTAAAATTAATGGTAAGAATGGTCAGAATCTCGATTGTAGAGTAGGTCATGTCTCCTTATATATTTATTTGTTATCTCCTTAGACAGAGATGGAATTAGTATATCTATTGCAATTCTGCCTCAAAACATCAGTTATTGGGGAAAATAAATATGTATAGTTTTGGCTTAAATATTAAAAAACATACTGAAGATAAATCAAATGTATATGAAAGGTTCTCTAAAGACTAGTTATTGTTCTTCCTGGAAAGAAGCAGCCAAAACTTTGCTATTACATAAAAACCAATCTTTTTGTTGGTTGGGAACATCAAGAGAAGTTGTAAGCATCTTTTAGACATTCGTTTTAAAAACTATTCCATCCTTGGCAGACTAATTGCTTGTTCAATGACAAGAAATCCCAATGACAGATAATGATCCCCTTTGGTTAAACAATCCTTCTTCTGGTGATCTCTTTCTAAAAAATGCCTTCCACTTAAAAGGCACTTTATTTCTGATGGAAACATCGATTTGTCCCCAAGTCCCTATTCAAAAAAATAGTAAAATAAATATACATTAAAAGACCTTAAGGAATGGCTACATTTTTTTCTATGTAAGCAGTTTGAAAACCACGGTTGCTTTACTTTTAGCCATCATTTTAAATATTCACCTTTAGATAACAGAATACCAGGGGCCCATCAGTGCAACAGGCAGCTCATGCTTTGTGTTCTGTCTATTTAGGGATATTTGCTTTCTAATGGATTATAAAATGAAGGACAAGTTAGACTGCAAGGCACAGGCCTAATGAGTTAAACAGTAAAATTATGTGGTTACTGATTTGTGTTGAATGTGAAGAAAAGCCACTATTCTCTAGCAAGGAGGGTGGCAGTGGCCTTAACAATCAGCTGGAGTACACACGTGCTCAGATCTGAGGGCAGGCTTCAGGGAGAGTTGTGGGGCAGCCATGTTATATGTGTTTCAGTCTTCGCACTGAATGCAGAAGGAGCAGCCATGAATGTGAAGAATCTGGAATCTATATATTATTCAGATCTCTTGAATAATCTTGAGAAAGTTTCTGTAGGGAAAGAGAAAACCACTTACATACTACACGTTTGTTGGCATCATATTACTAAGAAATGAACACATGCATGAAGATTTTCCATCTTTGCAGCCCATACTCACTGATGAGTGAAGGTTAAGAAGAAGTGATTTTTACATCAACGTGCCAGAGGGATCGCTTGCAGCCTGGAGATATAACTGTTGCTGAGAATATGAAATTACTGACCTTTATTTCATTTACAAAGATCTTTCAAAGATTTCTTTGGTACTTTCCAGCATTGAAAAACAGCGTTTTACTATCATCTCTGAATTTAGACATCTGATTTGTTCCATTTGTGCTGGAGCCTGAATCGGGTATCATGAGGTGAAATCTAAACTTGTTGATCTAAACGAGTCTCTTTCAAGAAAGGATTTTGGGGAAATGGATGAATTAAAAACACAGAATTTTCTCAGAGTCCCATTGGAAACACTGACACTGTGATGATCCAGTGGAACATTTACCTCAAATACGACACAGCACCTAGTAACGTGAAATACATAATACAGAGTTATAGCAACTTCACTCAATTTCAGGACCTTCATTTATATGTACGGACAATAGTAAAGGTATGACAAAGAGATCCTTTGACAAGGATGGCTTGTTACGGCCTGGATAAGTTGGCTTAAGAATAGGATCCCCTATTATGATTCTCTGGTCCTCATTCATAGTACATATTGTCAGCCATTTTTATTTTATATTTTACTTTACAATTATTTGCATGCAACTGCTAAATGTAATAGGCATAAAAGACAACAGGTTTGAAATATTGGTTTGAGCAAATATAGAGGCTGGCAAATCCAAAATCCTCAGGGTATGCCAGCAGGCTGGAGACCCAGGGAAGAGTTCGTGTTGTAACTCAACTCCAGAGGCCATTAGGAAATAAAGATACGATGCTGAGGCTCAATCCTGAGTGCTGGCAGACATGAGACTACTTGATTCAGTTCAAAATCAGTGGCTGTCGAATGCACAATTTCTTCTTGCTCTGTGAATTCAGCCTTTTGTTCCTCTCAGACCTTCCTGTGAGTGGACGAGCCCTGTTCACCTTAAAGTATGGTGCTTGTATCCGGGGCCACCAACTGAAATGTTAAACTCATCTCCAAACACCCTTATGGAAATATTAAGAAAAATTTTGACCAGATAAATACCTGAGCACTGTAACACATAAAATTGTCACATAAAATTAACTATCAGGAGGTAGCATTTGAATGAAAACACTAATGAAAACAAAAAATGAAAAGGCAAAGAATTTCCGTAAGAGGAAAGAATAGGTTCACATACATTATTCTGTGAGAAACAGAAAGAAAGTCAGTGTAAGGGAGTGTATTGGGTAAGGAAAGTGATGGAGGCTGTGGAGGAGAATTTCACAGTGATAAATTATGGAAGACAGTGTTTTTAAACCATGGTTCCCAGAGTCACTGGGATGCTTTAAAAAAATCTGTTGGGTGCATGAAAGGAGAGAATCAGTTGGTTCTTGGTGTAATTCAATGTGCTGCCAAGGTTAAGAAGCCCTAATGTAAACTGTGTGCTAAGATTTTATTCCAAGTAAAAGGAGATGTTAGTAGTAAGTTTTAAGGAGTGAAGGTGAGGGATGTGCGCTGTACTTTACAAATCATTATGGAAAAATTCTGCTTCAAGTAATGACAGGGCATTCTCTTTGATGACAGCCATAAATCTAGACAAGATATTGAAAAACAAATAAAGCAAAGGTACAGGAAAGCAAACCAAAGCAGCCAGAAAATGGAATCTGACTCTGAGGAAAGGAAAGTGCAGACATATAGTTTCTCCCTCGAGGGCACTTTTTCATGTGTACAGTGCAGCTTGGCTAAAACTCAAGCGGAAAGCTGCAGTTTTATTCTTTGGAGGTAAAAGAGAATGGACTTTTGGGCTGCTGGATGGGCTAGAAATTGGGGTAATCCTGGATAAGAGCTACAGAAAAGAAGCTAATCCACTATTCGTCAGTGGAGTTTGACTGTGGTTCAAGCTGTACCTATGTGGGGAGTTGCCAACAAGTAGGCAGCAAGGCTGAAAGAGTGTAGCAGAGATTCCAGCTGCTGTTCGTAGCACGTAACACAAAGTTTAAAGTTGAGATTCACCCTAAGTGGATGACCCAGGTAAACCTCTGGATTTCCTCTAAAATTCTCTGGGTCCCAATTTAGGAGAATAAATGAAGCTTCAAAACTATGACGTTTACTTTGTAACTATGGATAAAGCATTAAAAAAACAAACAAACAAAAAAACCTCCCAGTCAATTAAATCATTAGGTAGAATAAAAACAGGTTTAATTTAAAGGAAAATAAAATAAAAAGAGCCTGTAAACATGTCATCCTTAATGTCCTATGTAAAATACAAATCACTAAATCAGTAAAGAAATAGACAATCTCTACCCATAAATTTAAAGAAAAAGCAATGAATGAAAATAGAAACGAGGATGAGCGCGAATTAGCAGAATATATTTTTAATGCAGCTTATGTAAATATGATTAAAACATAAAAGAAAAGTAAATCGTATGAGTGTATTAATAGAGAATATCAGGAAAATGAAAACTATAAAAAATATATGGAAATTTTAGAACAGAAAAAAACAGTACCTACATTAAAAATTTCACTTTATAAACTTAACAGGAAATGATCTGGAAGGTAGGTCACTGAAATGTTTCTGATCTAAGACCAGAGAAATTGAGCACAGCCTCAATGAC
Source organism: Fukomys damarensis (assembly GCF_012274545.1). Taxonomy (NCBI): domain Eukaryota; kingdom Metazoa; phylum Chordata; class Mammalia; order Rodentia; family Bathyergidae; genus Fukomys; species Fukomys damarensis. The sequence continues at coordinate 27,509,277 of NW_022900933.1, read as the reverse complement.
TTTTAGGAAGATGGAAAGCAGACTAAATTGTATCAATCTGTAACTCCTAAAGAAAAAATGAAATCAAAAAATATTTTATGTGATAAAGATCATTAGTAACAAATTTTGGCCAATTTTGATAAAAGCTGTTGACCCTCAGAAACAAAATTTTTGTAAGTACAAAAAAGATAATATTGCTAATGATCAGATATTAAAACTATCACAAAGAATATTATGGAAAAAAGTATGCAGTAATTTTGTAGTCTTAGATAAAATTGAAAAATATCTTTAAAAACCTATTTAAAGAAAATTTCAAACAGATTTTCATTGTTGAGTTCTCTCAAGCATTTAAGAATAAAACAATGTCAAAGTTACACAGATTCTTTGAGAAAATAGACACATGAATATTTCTCAGCGAGTCTTATGAAACCAGCAAAAACTAAATTAAAAACAAAAACATTTTTTAAAAAATAAGTTGCATAATTGAAAGTGAAATAGGAAGAAAAGGGCTAAAGGTGTAGAGGAAGTGGGAAGAGTAGGGGAAAGGAAATAAGGAAAAAAATAAGAAAACAAAAAAGGGAAATGAAATTTTTGTAAATAGGGGAGGGAGGAGGGTTGAAGGGAGGGCAGGGATAAGGGGAAAAAATGAGAACCAAGACCTGTCATGTAGAGGTACAAGATCTGAATGATAAATGTAACTGTACTGTATACCTAAAATGTACCAATAAACTCAATGAGGAAAAAAAATAAGTTGTATATCAACATCTTTGAACATGCACCAAAATGATCCTTTTAAATTAACAAATTGAGAAATAGTCACAAAAGATGGAGGATTATCAAGTGGTTTAATTCAAAATTATAAGGAATACAAGGTTAGGTTAACATTTCATTTTACTATAAAATGGGTAACACTTTACGATCTGAATTTTTGTATGCATTTGACAAAATTTAATGCATTTTATGGTTTAAAATATCAAGACAAACAGAACAGGATTCCGTTTTACTCTGACGAAGTTTGTCATCAAAATTCAAGGTTAATATCACCTCTAACAGGATATTTTCTAAGTGGAAGTAGTGGAAGGTGAGAATAACGCAAAGAAATTTGCTCTTGCCACATAACACAAACACTGTACTTGAGATTCTATGTAGTAAAATAGTGTAAGAAACATAAGAATAGACAAAGATATTGGAAAGGAAGTGATAAAATATCTCAGATTAATGAAAATTTACATGGAAAACATTAAGCATGTGTCAAATATCTGGTAGAATGCATGAGGGTTTATCAAAGTCACAGTATATAAGGTCAGTAAGAGACAGATAAGAAGTGCTTGTCATTCTCATTTATTCCTGTGTTGGCTATGGGGATGTGCCGTTGCTGGTGGGCAGAATGACCGTCTTTCTTGCTCCCCTTTACTTCCCTGTGCCTTACTGGGCTGGGATTTGCTTTGGTGTTCTCCCTGATGATCTAGCCAAGTCCTCCCTGACTATCAAACCACCACTTCTGCAACATGAGTGCAGGTGGACAGCATTACGGCCCCTTCCCAGCCCTAGCCGTGTCAGTGGATTAGTGTTGCATTTTTGAGAGCAGGAAGGGCACCCAAGTAGTTAAGATCAGGGAAGAAGGGATCTGGGCCCCTTATTTGCATATCCAATATTCACAGCAAACCTGCCCTGCCAAAGACTCCCCGGTTTCCTTGCTCTCGCTGAAACAGGCCTGCTAGCTGCTACGTAAGTAGTACTTATTCATATGACAGTTTCATAAACAATGCATGCACATGGCCATTAAGCCCTTGAAAGGTGTCCCATATAATTTCCTCATCAGAGAACTGCAAATTGAAACTACAAAGAGCTACCATTCTTCTTAGCCACTTCTTCAGATATTAGAATGGCTGAAATTAAAGATCAAAAACACAAACGTTGGAGAAAATTTATAAGAAACAGAACCAAGACATTATTGATGATGTATAACCATTTTAGAAAATATTGGCCAGTTTCTAAGAGTGTTGAATATAAATTTAAGATATGACCAAACATTTCCAATCTTCGATACTTTCTCAAGAGAAATAAAAACATGTGCTTACATTTAGATTTACACTCATATTTTTTTTTCTAAAGCTCTTCATTTTGCTTTATGTGAGACCGCCCCCAAGGGAAAACTGCCAATTTGTACCAGCTACAACCTAGTGTTTATAAAAGGGTGACTTCACTTTCCCTATCTCAAGTGAGATTCTTTTCCTATTAAGGAATTTGCCTGGAAGATTAGAGATACCCCTTGCTTCTCTAAGTCTCAGAACTCTGAGCTTTATCATACTGGTGGACCACTGAAGGGACAGCTGGATTCCCAGGAGATACTGGCTCTCACTCTGAGACCCTGGCCTATCATCTAGTGCAGTGTTTTCTAAGGACAACTGGGATGATTTTATGTATCAATCTACTGTTTTTGTCTCTGATGTCATTTATTGTCATAATTGATATATATGTTAATTTGTATTGGCTTTTAAATTATCAGTGATATTTCTTATGTTATTTCAAAGTGAATACATTTTAAGATAAAACAAATTGAGTTTTAAATTAAGTAAATAATCCCTGCAGTCTAAAGATTAAAAAGCCCTGAATTATGGATTAAAAAGACTACGCATTTTTGGCATCAATTAGGCTACATGGCATAGACAGTAACTTCTTCAGAAAGACAGAGGGTACACGAAGTAATTGTAGGCATATCCTTTTACAGCCTGAAAGAGCGACATTAATTCCAGGAATTGAGAATTGTATAAGATTTCTACCTTACTTTCAAATGAACCAATTAGCCTCTAGTTGTATGGCTATGTAGAAGACAGCTTATTACCCAACAATAATAATAGTAGCATTGTATTTTTGTATTTTTGTGTTGTTTCCCCGGACCTCAGTTCCCCCTGTTGGGTGTGAAATGGATAATATACCACCTCTGCATGCAGAGGTTGCATTTCATTGCATTGCATTTCAGGAAAGAAACCTTGAACTATCACCTTTCCTAATGAGTTACAAGCATGCTTTTTATGTTTTGGAGTGACAGAGGCGCTCGTATCACCATTTTTGGCAATGTGCCACTTACTGTAATATTTTTTAAACCTGTACCACTGTACAGTCTAATGGATATCTAAGTAAAATGCTTGCTACCCTAGTGTGGGATTTAGGGGTTCTGTTGTATGCTATGATAATACCTGCTCTATTCTGGCAAAGGTGGATATTTTGCTGTTATACAAAAATACAATATAAAGGAACTTTGAGCTAAGTACATATTAAATAATGATACTTGCATTTCCTGGTGTATATTTCTTGCCTTTAAAGGTACATTGGATCTTCCACATGTGCCTGAAAATGTACAGTTTCCCTTTGGTTAGAAACAAAACTTCACACAATACTACAGCAAGCATAAAATCTGTTTTAAAAATTACATACTATATTATTCTGAATCTGCATTTTCAAATGAGTTGAATTTATTTTGAAAGCAAAAGTCATTGGGTAGACAAAACATTAAAGAATTGATTTGTGAAAAATGCAATTTTTGGGTGAGTTTACTTTCTCCAACATTTCAATGGATCCTTGGAGAGGATTTTTCTGAACAATTGTCTATTATCAAAAGCAAATAAGAGTGGTTCATAAAACCAACATGATGTCTGACTATGTATGGATATAAATTACTGTTCCAGATTGTTCTTGCTTGGTGGCACTTTGAGTGTAAAATAATTCAACTTTAGGGAAATAGGATTAGGCACAGAACTCAGCTTAATTTGCTTCACCAGAGATTAAGCATAGCTTTATTAAATATTGATCATCTACTTTGGAGAAAGCCCACGTAAGTGTCTTCATGAACTTGAAGGTGCTGGGAGAAGCCCAGACAATTATACTAATTTGAAAATGAATTTGAAAGACTAAAGTAAACTAAAAATTGTTCCATAGTTGTTAAAGATTGATTTCAATGAATATTTAAAGAGTGGGAGAATTGGTGTCTACACGCTTTTGGATTGTGGTCTGAAAACCTAAGAAGTTCTTTAATGTTATTTGTGGATATTACTAAACTTTAAGTATAAGAGGTAATAGGATCCGAGAAAAGCACTTGTGGGCTGGGCATGGTGGTGCACTCAGGAGGCTGAGGAAGGAGGATTGCTGTGAGTTCGAGACCAGACTGGGCTACATAGTGAGTTCCAGGTCAGTCTCAACTATGTGGTGAGATCCTCTCTCAAAAA
>NW_022900933.1:27458321-27505018 GCF_012274545.1 Fukomys damarensis | reverse complement strand
AAAAAAAAAAAAAAAAAAAAAAAAAAAAAAAAAGAAAGAAAAGCACTTGTGACATATTATTAAATGAATATGTGAATCAATGAATCTGAAATACATTAATATGTATATATATTTAAATTAAAATTATTTTTACAGTAAAAGACACATCGTTATAATCCTCCCTCAAATATTATCCCTCAATTTGAACCCATATATTTCATTTCCCTTGACACCTTTTTTTTGGGTACCGGAGATTGAATTCAGGCCCTTGTGCTGGAGAGGCAGGCGGCAGAACCACTGAGCTAAATCCCTGGCCCGTTTTGGCACTTTCTGAAGCAGCTCTGGAAGTCCTCTTTCAGGAGTGTCTGTAGTGGAGCTGTCCTGGTTTCTTGGATGTCCTGAATCAATTAAAAATATTTACCTTTCACGGATATTTTAAATTTGCGAAACAGCCTTAAGTCTCCAGTGTCTTGTCCAATGAATAAGATGGATGAGGACATTTTAATGTTTTTATTTGACAGAAATTGCCATGAATGATTGATCAGGGACACAGCAAATATTTAACTCAAAAATTTATATTAAAATAAAAGATACATAGACACTAATGCCGCTCTAAAACTCAAAATATTCTAATTTGCTTCAAACATACTTAACCCATCATTGTTGGCAATGTGCCTTTTATTGTAATATTCTTTTTAAAAATTTTATTAGCACGTGTTTGCAGTATATAATAATCACATGCACATAACACGTCTGTGTTCTTTTTACATCTTATTCTCCTCCCTCTCTTCCTCTCTTCATTTCTTACTCCCCTTCCCATTTGCAAAATAAACTGTATTATTTTAAAATAAAATGTTTCTACATAAAATTTTACATAAATATTTAATTGGGTGATAACATGCATTCTACTAATTTTGATTCAGTACCCTGAAATTCTTGATTTCTTTTTTATTCTGCCCTTTCTGTAATCACATTACATTCTCACTCGACTACTGTCTCCTTGCATAATTTTCTCTATTTTTTGTTAATACCACTGAGCCAGCATATAAAGGGGTGTTATTATTATTTTATAAAAATGTCACTATTCCCTAAATTCACTTTTATAATATATATTTTTACTTGACAGTATTTTAGAAATATGTTTAACTCAACTTATGCATTTCTAATTTTTTACTTTAGCACACCATCGAATGTACATTGATGTACCATAATTTATTCGTGCATTCCTCCAATGCTGGCTTATACTTTTTTCCCAGGTCTTTTGGGCACTAGCACAATGCCATAATAAATATCGTTGTGGGTACACACTTATGTACTAATGCTCCTATTTTTATTAATAGATTTCCTAATGTTGACTTTTTAGGAAAAAAGTTATGTATCTGACTATTTAAAATAAATGTTGCTTATTTACTTTTCAAAAGAGGTGACATATATTCACATTATATCCAGCAATGTACTTGAGTAAAATTTTCTCTTTCACTCTCTCAACTAATGGTTTCTTCATTCTTTGCAAGGCTGAATGGAATAGCACAGGAAGCCTAACATCTAAAAATGAACTCATCTCTTGGATTATAAGGAGAAGTTTGTTTTCTTCATGACCACTTCCACTAGCCCAAATAACAGTGTTTATGTTAATAATCTACACATAAATTATAACAAATACTGATAAATTGAATCACTTGGGATAGACTATATTCAATAATTTTCAACTAAAATATGACAATTTTGAGTCATTCAACCTAAAATTTCTACAGTATTTTCTAGATTTACACTGTGACTACAGAATTTTAATAGTGATAATAGATTGGTTAGACATGTTCTTGTGAAAGACGCACTGACCAATAAATTATCTCATGTGTTCTTTGCAATTATTTACCGAACCTATAAAAGGGAAGAACCTAGTGTCCTCTTCAGTCTCATGTCAGGTTGAATCCCGGTTTCTATCTAGGGTCCAAGCTTGAGTACCCTTTCAGCTCTCTGTCGCTCATTTTCAGGTTCAGTCTGATGTAGGTTTCTTCTCCTTTTTACTTCTCTCAACCTATTATCCCCTTTTATTGATGATCATCTTGAATATTTTTTGTTGTTGAAAGCCAATGCAAAATTATATTGTGCTATGATTCTCCAGAGAAACAAAACAATACAATACATTTTACATGTTACTCAATACATAAGCAGATTTACTGGGTGGTTTTGGAGAAATCTCATGTCTCCATCTGCAAACTGGAGAGCCAGAAATCCAGTGGTATAGCTTATAGGTCTGAGAGCTAAAGGACCATTGGTATAGATTCCTGAGAATGAGACAGGCAGAGGGTATCTAAGTTCAAAAGAATGAATATGACCTGCTTCCACCACTGCTGTTCAAGCACTCAATGGGTTAGATGATGCCTACCCATGCCAGGGAAGACCACTTGCTTTATACAACCTACTGATTCAAAGCACCAATCCCATCCAGAAATACCATCACAGACATGTCTGGAAATAGCACTTAACTGATCCAGTACTCTGTAGCCATCAAGCTGACATATACAATTCACCATCACATACACAGAAACAAAATACTTTTGTCAAAAGGTAATCTAAACATTTCATTTCTCTTCCATGTCAGAATTTCAAAAATCACAACGTGATGACAGTCCACTTACATGAAGTGGGGACGCGGCATTAGCCACTGATTCTGATTATCAAACTTGAAAACCCTGTCCAAGGCAGTACCTTTTGCTCATATATCCTTAGACCTACTTAAAGGGTGAATGATTATCATCAGCTACTTTGCATTGAAAATAATCTCAGACATAATTGATATCAGCTAACTGCAACATATAATTAAAGCAGATGTGAGGAATTCATATTTAAATACAAATTAAGGAAAGCAAATAAATGCCAAATGAATGGCATGTGAATAAAGCAACCTGTCATAGGTTAGTAGAAATAGCTGAAAAGCAGTGATAACAGTATAATCAGGATGTCAACAGAGATAAGTGTCATTATAAAGGTGAGAAGAAGCAAGACGACAGGTAGCAAAAATATGCAAGTGCCTAAATATCACTTGGTAGTACCCCTTTTTGACATCTTTACCCAGGATCATAGATAAAATACTGTTCGTTGCATTTCATTAAAATTTAAAATAACTGGGTATACTTTTTCTTGTGCTCCAGCTTTTCCTGCGTATCTATTTTCCTCAATTAGTTTGTACCTCCTAACAGACTAGGAAAATAGTGTGGCTTGCTATGTATATGCTACACATAGTAAAAGATGCTTGAGAAAGTGACATAGTAGATTGGAAGAAACGTGGGTATTATAGTAAGAATGTTCCTGCTAAGCACCTGCCACTACTACAGATTAATGCTGTGCTATGAGCAGTATGTGGTAGTGTCTGGAAATTCATTCCTTTGCCCAAGGCTTCCTTAGTTCATATTTCCTGCACTAGTTCTAAGCAATACCTCAATGAGACCCAGTCTCATCTTTCATCTGGAAATAAGAGTCCCTAATACTATTTACTTCATAGACTTATGGTGATATTTAAAGGTGTTAATGTCTACAAAAAACATAAACAATGTTTGGCATATAATAACCAAAACCTAGTTGCTGGTTGTTGTATTTCTTTTTGGGTGTGTAGGTTATCATTGCTTATATAAGAAATAGAAACTCAAATTTACCAATATACCAGTGTCTTCAGCTTGGATAACATTTAGAATGGTGATAAAGATAACAGGTCTTGGAAGAGACAGACCTGGGCTCAGAATCCGGTCCCTTTCCTTTATAACCACAGAATTTTATACAAACTATTTGTTTCAGTCACGACTCCAGAAGGAAAGAGATGATCCATACACTCTTAGGATTGAGGAGGGCTGGATAATGAGATTTTTTTTTTCCAAAAGTACAGCCAAGGTTAGATTAGAACAAGCCAAGTACAGATGATGAAGCATCTGGATCAGAAAACTTGAGAGTATTTCAGGCACTAGCTAAGGGTCAAAGGAAGAAATGGTCATTGGATCATTGGATATAAAAGATGAAGAGAGAGCAGAGAAGATGGAGGAAAGAGGAGAGAGGGAGACAGAGAGAGAGAGAGAGAGAGAGAGAGAGAGAGAGAGAGAGAGAGAGAGGGAGGGAGAAGAGAGGATGTTTGGAAAGCATTGCCAACTTTCTCCTAGTTCTTTATTCTGATATGTCAAATCCTTGTGTCCTGTTCAAGTCACCCACTTGCGATCATAGGCAGAAGCCAGAAAGCAAGGAGGTCTTGTGATGAAGTTCATCCAGATCGTCCTCCCAGAACTAGAGGATGCGGTAAAGGAAGATAGAGCTGACCTACAAGAACAGAGAGTATCCGGCACAATCATGTCTCTGATCCTCACTTGTACTCTGTATCTGCCTACCACTGTCTATGTCAACCTTGAATATTTTCTCTAAGAATTACTCCAAGGCTGACTCTTATACTAAACTTGGGGGATTTCTGGTCACCACTTCAAGTAACTGATGTTCTAAGCCTCCTAAAGAGAAATGCAGAATGAAGGCTTGAACTCCTTTTAGAAAATCATTCTTATTTAAACAGGGCATTAGAGTTGTAAGCACAGTTGTCATGTGGTATTAGTAAAATCTCTCTTAAATATATATTTCACTGAATATGTAAATTATTATGTAAATGCAAACAGGTGAGAAAGCAACTAATAAGACAACAAGCAAATGAATCAATCACTCTAAAGAAGTGTGGTCAAATTAGCTTGGAAACTTCTGCTTTCAGGCAAGGGTTTTCTATGCTGAGGCATCCCTCAGAACTTTTAATATGCTAATATTGTACATCTTTTAGAAGGTTAAGTGGGCCAGGCTCCCCAGATGCAACACATCTTAAAGCTTCAAAAAATATTTCCACACAAAGATACAATTTTATGAAAAATCCACTTTATGTATTTAGAACGAAAGAACATCATCTTGCCTTTTGTAATTTTGAATGTTTTTAATATAAACTATGTTACATAAACACAGCCACTATTTTTATCATAGGTCATTGCAACAGCTAACATGGAAAAAAAGTCATCTTTACTATTAATTTTATGATATTTCTTACATTATTATTTGCATATCATTCAATAGAGCCACATTTTGATAGTTACCCTCCTGACTCAGCTATATGCTAAGAAATCAAATAGGTTAATCCTGATTTCTAATACCAGGAGGAACTATTAAGATAAATGTGAAAGGAGGAAAAAAAAAAGCAACTACAAAATAAATCTGAAGAGCCACCAAGGATAACCACCACGGTAATTAAAGAAAAATAAACGTAGCTGTCTTTTAGAGGAAAGAATAAGTGGACCCATGTCGTCAATAGATGACTATATAAGATATACAATGGTAGGATGGAGAGGCATTTTAATTAATATTCACCCACTCTGTGAGTCAATCAATTTTCCTCAAAAATCGGGTTTGAGATAAACAACATTGCCAGACTATCGACAGACAGCGACACTGCTGTTCAGCGGCTGCAAGCTCAGACTTTGCACTACTTGAACAGCAAAGTTCGGAAAAAAAAAAAAATCTAATTGGTTGTTCATAACTACTGGATAGGAGGATCACAAACTCGCCTATGTGCATACGTAAACCTCTGCAGGAGGAGGCAAGGGGGTCGTGCTTTGCATCTGGCTCTGAACACAAAGCTGGGACCCTCGGTCTAAGCACGCCTCTCGCCCTGACAACACAGTGCTGTTCTAGAGCGTTAAAATGTTTGGCATTGTGGAATTTTTGTATGTGGGCTTTCTTTGCACAAAATATGGTGACTATAGCTCCATAGAAAGGTAGTGACACCATCAGTAAAGCTAAGAAGAAAACCATGAGAACCACGATAGAGTTAAAAGGAGAAATCACTGAGAAGTTAGTGAAGGTCCTAGAAAACGGAATTTGTAAGCGCAACGATTGGGTCTCAGAACTAATTATTTGCTTTTCCATTATTTCTTATGGGAAAAATATATTCAGTTCTCACACTTTTCCTGTGTTCGAACACAAATTTGGAACGAATTAAACATGACAACTGAGATATTCTGTGTAGCTAGGACCGATCGGCCACTGTCACGGATTCAGGGACCTTCCATAACTTTAGATCAACTGGGACACCAGCGTGCGCGTGACAAAAACAATCCCAAGCAGGAGAGTGCAGAGGAAAGCTGATCTGATGTGTGAGTCACCCCTGCAGGATGAGCCACTCATCGACACCCTGTCTCAAAATAAAATAAACACAAGATGCGGAGAATGAATCTCTTGGGTTCAGTTCCCAACAGCACAAAGCAAACAAAGAAACAAAAGAATGGGAATGTGTGAATGTAAGAGGGTGAGGTTTAACGCAAGCTGAAGAGGCAGCAAGAGCTCCAGTACTTGAGAGCTGCAAGAAGGCCAGAAAATGTTTTGTAATTTGCTTTCAATCAAATTCTGTTAGCGTTCAGTCAGGTTAAATGCGAATATTTCTGACAGAGACTGAGTTTCCGTACTTCTCCTCTTCATGGATACTGCTCTCTTTTACCCTTATGGACTCTGCTTATTTCACTGCAAACATCTCCCATATGCTGAAGTAGTGTTTAGATAGGACTCAGACCACAAATGATACTGGCGTTTTCCTTACACTGACATTTACTAGTCCAGTTTTTCAGTCTGATACTATTTGACCCTTTCAAACATTGTCTGGTTTCATTAGTGACTAGAATTCAAATCTTACTTCTTTTCCTCCCTGAATGCTAATAAGTGGTAGATTCCAGAGACATACTCAAGTTTCGATCTTACTTGGCTCAATTCTTGGGCAGACTTGGTCACTTTTGTCTTGAGCATGAATGAGGGTGTGGCTGAACTATCCTGAGGATGAGAAAGGCAGGGCATGGATCAAGCAACCTAGGCCATCCCAAAGGAAGCCAACCTTGTCAGCCAACAGCCAGCAGCTGCCCTTCCTTTAACTGAGCCCAGTCTGGATGAGCAGAGTTGCCCATATTACAATTCAAACACATAGACCATCAGGAATATTGTTGGAGATCACAGAGATAGTTTTGTTTTTGCCTGTCCCTTAAACAATGGCATTTTGGTAATAGGTATTTGATACTAGGAAATATGTAAAGCAGACATTTCTTTACAGCACCATTATGTATATGCCGAGAAGTGACAAAACACACCAGGGGGTAAATGGCCCGGCAATCTTGGTATTTTATAAACCTTAAAAAGGAACAGTTGCTGTGGGGCTTGCCTCTGTGTGTCTTGGGTAGCTCTGGCCTAAATGAACATATCACAATCGTTTATTTATTTATCTGGAGCAAACATTTAAAACCATAGCTACCTTCTAAGGCATGCCTCAAACTCAGAGATGAGGACAAAGAAATTTTAGCACCTAGAAGAAATGCCTCAGGGCCAGAGTGCTAATGCCATAAATCTGTATAAAAACCAGCTTATCTTCAGAAGCCACTTAATGGACAAGAAAGCTTTCAGCATTATATTGACTCGTCCAAAATATTTTCCACACATTGTGAATGACCAGTTAGATAGTTAAATCTAGGTATGAAATAAAAAGAGGACAAATTACAATCATGTTCAGATTACAAACATCAAAGAAGTAGAAGGATGTGTGCTTCAGCAGTTAAGAACATTTCCCATTATTTTTGTAGTTAGATTTGAGTTTGTTCAAGTGCTGTTTTTGAAGGCTTCTTAAGATCACTCTTAAATATAGAATTTTAGCTTTGTGTGGAAAAGCATGTATTATACTAATTCCTGGTCTGTGAAAAGAAAGATAGCTTTTCTGATCTGTAGAAGAAAGAGATGATGACAATTTTAAGAAAGCAAACAATACTTAACCTTTTATTTGGATAAATGGTAATTCTTTGCATTAGTTGGCAATTACTTTCATTATCAAAATAACGGTCTCCCCACTAGCAAGATGGTGCAAACAAATGTATTAGCTATGCTCAGAAGAAAGATGATGCTCATTCAGTGCTCCAGAGCTTTTCCCTGAAACTGTCTCATCCTTTGCTAACTGCACGCCTTTGAAGTTAAGTCTTTTCTGTGTTTAAAGGAAAATTGAGTTCCATTCCTAGGGTATCTCAGGCTCAGAGAGGCTTCATCTGCTCAGCTCCACCCCTTCTTGCAGTACAGTGCAACCAAGTTGACGCCTCTTCCCTCCCACCGGTGCATGGGCACTGCCCAGTAGAACCAAACTGCCGGCACAAGGCAGAAAAAAGACTAAAGTACAGAACAGTGGAGCAATACTAATGTTCACTCTTAGGATCTTCAAGGTAAGGGACCCAGGGAGAAAGTCAAAGTGTTACAAACTGCAAACCTAGCTTTCTGGAGCCAAGAGGGGCTAACCCAAAGCTCTATCACTTGGTTGAGGAAAATGATATTTCTCCCATTACCCAAATCAAATACTCAGACCTCACTTGCTTGGGCAGTTGCATTAACCTTTTGCCTAGGTTTCCTACAGAAAAGGGATCAGGCATTTCTGAAGAAAACTATGACTGTGCCTAAACAAATAAAATACTACAATTAAGTTGTTAAAATATATAAGTAGCTTGGCTAGTGGTAGAGAAGAAACTTTCTTGAACCATACTTCCTGGATTTGCTGCAATTTGCCAAACTTGAGGAAGTCATTTCACCTCTCTGGCCTTCAGTTTTCTCATCTGGGAAATGAGTGTAGCCAAAGCACCTGCCTTACAGAATCATTGTGAGGATTTAAATGGTTAACATATTTAAAGCCACTGGAAGAGTTTCTACTACCTGGTCAGTTTTACATAAATGTTAGCCCCCAACCCAGTGTCTTTCCACTGAGCAATATCCCCAACTCTTTTTAGTTTTTATTTTGAAACAGGGTCTCCCTAAGTCACTAAGTTTCCCAGGCTAGGCTTGAACTTGTGATCCTCTTGTCTCACCGTATCAGAGTGCTAAAAAACAAAAACAAACAAACAAACAAACAAACAAAAAGTTAGCCTGATTAAGTTTGACAAATAGTTTCACTGTTGCTATCTTTGCATTTATTTACATCCACTAAAAGAAAATCAGTCTAGTTTTTGGAATCCCCTTTTTCACCTGTCAAATGAGGATATTGTAACATATAAAGCTAAGGTGCCATCTTTACCTGTCATTCTAAAATGCACCAATGTGAATATGCATGTTTTTGTACTTTATATCATGCAGTCTGCAAGTGCTCATATACTGTGATATATGATGACCCTTTTCATTAGTAAAAGATATAAAATGGATGCACCTTGATACCATAAAGTTAAGTGAAACAAATCAGATACACAATTTAAAAGTATTACATGGCTTCTCTTGTATGAGATTTTCGAATCATAAATAAATTAAGGAACAAAATAAAAGATAGATTACAGGGAACAAGTAGATTTTTTTTCTTTTTTTGGCAGAGGGGGGAAAGGGGACCAGAAGATGGGGGAAGAGGGAAAGAGAGAGGGGACAGGAATTAAAAGAATTAAGCTGTGTTATGTGCACATCCCATCTCCCCACAATGAATGTAATCATTATATACTGCAAACATGTAGTAATAAAAAAGAGATAAAATAAGTTAAAGGTGTAACAAGTTTTAATCGCTTTTTTTTTTTTTTTTTTGGTACTAGGTATCAAACTTGGGTCCTTGCGCTTACAAGGCAGGCAGCAGAACCACCTAGCTAAATCCCCGGTTCATTTTTTTAATTGGTCCTATTGATTGAGCGCTATGGTGTGTGTGTGAGACACGGTATCAGAAACTGAGGACCTAGCAATCAAAAAATAAATATTCCTGTTGGTGGTGTTTTCATTCTAGTGTCTCTTTTTTTTTTTTTTTTTTTTTTGGTACTAGGTATCAAACTTGGGTCCTTGCGCTTACAAGGCAGGCAGCAGAACCACCTAGCTAAATCCCCGGTTCATTTTTTTAATTGGTCCTATTGATTGAGCGCTATGGTGTGTGTGTGAGACACGGTATCAGAAACTGAGGACCTAGCAATCAAAAAATAAATATTCCTGTTGGTGGTGTTTTCATTCTAGTGTCTTCCCCTGGGTCTGACCCTGTATCCGTGGGATGTCCAAATACTTAATAAGTGTGGAACCAGAAGCTGGGATCCCAATCCCGAGCAGAATGCTCGTTATTTGATGGCTACTTAATAAAAATTTATACACATGCAATCAAAGAAAATGTAGTCTAAAATGCCCCCATCACACTGTTACAATTTGTCTTTTGTTCCCCTATCATTGTTACCACATCCATACCTTTTAAACCGGAAGAGCAGAGTTGGCAAGAATTTTTAAAGACTTCTAAATACACGTACTGAATAAAAATATGGACAACTCCTAAGCAGGTGCAAAATGCAAGCCAGTTTTTAAGAGGCCATGTTTCAACTTCAAGACACATTTATTGCTTTGCCAAAAAAAAATACTCTTTTGAGTGTTTGAAAGGCCAATTTACAAACCCGAATTGGAAACTGCTTGTCATGTTTCTGTGCATGAGATGCCATAAAGGCATAAGCCCAGCTTGGGTTTCTATGAATTTTAACTGCTCACTTTTTAAAGCTAGCAGCAGCATGGGAAGCCCCCGAAGAGATTGAACTTGAAGTGACTAGTGTCTAGGAGGAGTTTCTAGGAGCCATACAGTATTGCTAATGTTTGATTGCTTGGGACGTACAGAGAGAGTAATTTCATGCAGGTCAATCTAATATTACATGATAATATTTTAAGGGAGAGGCTAATTGAACTTCTGTCATGAAGGAAATGTTTTATATGCTCCTCAGTATGAGAGAGCCACCAGCCAGCCCTTCAAATGTGGCAAAGATGATGGAAGGGCTGAATTTTTAATTATGCTTAATTTCAAGTAGTATATATTTAAATAATTCCTAGAGGGTATCTTATGAAACAGAAAAATTTATAAATATAAATGTTTATAAATATAAATATAAATGTTTATAAATATAAATGTTAGAATTAATTAGTACAGTCTAGGAAAACATTTAGAACAATGAAAGGAATTTTATAATAATACACTTGTTTTTAAAAAGTATTAATGCTTCTATTGTATAAATAGGTCGAGAGTGTATCATTTGTTTTGGTTTATCTACATTTGGGAACAGATAGAGATGTAATTCTTACCGTCAGGAGGGGTCAGGTCATTGTAGACAAAGCAAAGCCCTGAATGTGCTTGTAGGTGTGACCTTGTAGGGCAGAGGGACTTCACAGGTGTAATTACGGGGAGGACACAGAATGAGCTTGACTGTCCAGGTGGGTGAAGGAGAATCACAAGAGTCTTTTAAAGTAGAGGATGGACACCAAAGGGGAAAATTGGCCAAAAGGAGGGCAGCATGAGACAGATTTAACACCGTGTTACTGGTTTGGCAGCTGGAGTAACAAAGCTAGGAAAGAATTTGGGTGGATTCTAGAAGTGGGCCAGGCTGGGAGAGTGATTCTCTGCCAGTGTCTCCAGAAGACCACAGACCCAGCACACCTTGGTTTTTTTGCCCTGTGAAACCAGTTTCTGACCTTTGACCTCCCAGACTTTAACAACAATTTGTAATTGTTTTTAGCGACAGAGTTTGTGCTAATTTGTTACAGAATGAGCAGTGAACTAATAAAACTATCAGTCTAGAAGTAGAAAAATGCGTTACAAGTTTATTTTGTCTTTTTTATTTTTTGAGACAGGGTTTGCTATGAATTCCAGGATGGCCTTGAACTCACCATGTAGCCCAGGCTGTGCTCAGATGGGCAGAGATTCTCTTGCCTCAACCTCCTGAGGACCAGGATTACTCCTACCATGCCTGGCTAAGGCTGCTTTAATAAAAGAAAATAGCCAGAAGCACAATTGACCCTAACTTAACATTGACAATGAAGTTGGAAAGATAAGAAAATAGAAACACAATGTGGGAAAATCAGATTCGGTAGAAATAAAATCAAAAGACCAGAGTTTGGACAAACAAATGGATCAAAAGTCCTTAAGGTATGGAGCTTCTCTCCTGAGGAAACGTTTGTCAAAAATCTCTCTGTAGAGCAGCTTCATGGGATGCACAACATTAAGATCAACTGGGACGCAGAGCCCTCTTCTATCACAGTTTCCTGGGGAAGTGAAACCCTCTGAGAGCCGCCAAATCTTGGCCCCGCTTACCTACGGTTGGCTTTATTCTGAGGGCCCCATGCGAAGCAGCAGCTGCCGAATGCATCAACATCGTTGTATTATGAGAATTATGGGCACAGAGTTTTCTTTTTTTTGCTTCACATTACTTGGCAGCACATTTCTGTCCAGGTGTTTTAGAAACTCAGACCATAATTATGCCAACGCAAGAGGAGAGGAGAAGCTCAGTCAAGGAAGCCAGATTGTTGTTTGTCGAGACAGCCTGTCTAGAGGGAGGGCCTGATGTAGTGGGAGGAACGTGAGCTTCGTAGGAAATGCTGAATTTGCATACTGATTCCAGCACTTAGTTCTGAAACATTCCGTGTGCAAGGAACTTGTAAGCTCCCTGAAACTCATTCTTATCATTTGCTCAGCACAAGTAGAACTACATCTAGCCTGTAGGATTTGCTGCCTGGAATGAATGAATAAGTTCATGAATATAATGCATTGGCCCAGAGTGGATACTCACTAACTGCAGACTATAGGAGAAGCCCCTTAAAGGAAGTGTATAAATGAAGATGGTTATCATATTTTTCAAGAGTATTTCTTTTCCGTCTTAAAAATGCAAATGGCTTTTATTGATTAAAAACATTATCTGAGAGCATGCATGCAATAGAATAAAACTGCTGTCAGAAGATAATACCCTAAAAATGATATCTAGGACCTAGAAGAGATGAATAAAGTTGATATAATAATGTATTATGTAGACAATAAAGATAAATTATATATTGCATCTCCATTTTTCCTACTGGGATAATAGGTGATATTTCATTATTTTACTGGCCCCATGTAAACCAATTAATTTCTACTAGACAGCTGAGAATAACTGGAAAGAAGCATTTCTATGCAGCATAGAAAGGAGAAAGGAAAGAAAAAGAGGAGAAATCAAGGAGAGAGGACAGAGAGCAAGATGGGAAAGGAGAAAGATCAGAAAAGAAATTAATTGGAGAGGGAAGTAGGGAGGGTAAAAGAAAAATATTTTGGTAGAAAGTAACAAGAGAGTTTAGGAATGAAGAAAAATTATAAGAAATAGAAGAAGTGTAGAGTTATTTTTTCCTCCTCTTTACTATATTGAAATAAAAATCTAATGAGTTTTTAATTAATTCATCCACTCATTTTTTCATGCAGTAGTTATTTATTACAAATTCACTAGAGCTGAAGAAACACAAGTGAATAAAAGAGACTCTACCCTTATTATCATAGAATTTAGAGCAAAGAGGAGCAACTTTAAAATTACTCTTCCCTCAATAATAAATAAATTTGCTATTACTATCACTGCTTTATGATGTCGAGACTTTTAGTCAGTGATAGACTATGATTTTAACTCTTGTTAATGTGGCTCCAAGATAAATGCTAATTCTCCTTTCATAAATGGCATAGAGGCTAAGAGTAGCAGAACCAATGCAGCTTCTCTTTCTCTAGAGCTGGGGAGGAGGTGTGGGGGGAGACAGAGGAGATTTAAAACACAAATACTGATTTTGAACAATATGAAGAATCCATTCAGCCACTATTTGTTGTACTGGTTGTAATTTCTACTCCTCTTCAGTAAAGCAATATACCAAGCAGGTTAATTGGGATTAGGGATTATGTGTGTGGGATTCCTGCTACTGTGACTAAATACTTGAGAAAATCAACTTACAGGACAAGAGGGTTCAGAAATCCCAGTCTATAACCACACTGTCCCTCTTGGGTCTGTGGCGAGGCAGAGCGCTGTGGCTGCAGGAACATGTGGTGAGGAAGCTGCTCACCTCACAGCAGTCAGGGACCAGAAAGAGAGAAAGAGAAAGACACAGGGCCTGGATTATTCCCTTCAAGGACAGGTCCTCTAAAAGCTACTTTCTCCCACTGGATCCCAAGTCCTGAGGGTTTCTAGTGTCTCCCAGTAGCCCAATAAGTTGTGAATGCATAAAAAGAGTAGTCACTGATGAGGTCACTGGGCAGAGATTTCATCTCTATACACTGCTGCATTCAGGGTCAAGAAATCAACACGTGGGCTTTTGGGGACATTTAAGATCTAAATCACAGGAAGGACATAGCCCTATAAACAGTAGGCACTAAGAAAATAGGTCTGATTACATACTATGTGTAATTACATAATTAGTAATATGTTTTGAAATAAAAAGGTACTGTTCTACCTCAAATATCCACTTTCCTAAATAATTTATACCTATAAAATACTACAATGTATCCCACAAGTATTCTGGAACACACACTCAGTACTAGTCCCTAATCTAGGTGAAACTAACAAAAAAATTAAAAGATAAATAAACTACCTTGTAGGTCACAACTGATAGCTACGGGATGGGAGGGCAGGAAATGACAGACAGACTGTAAATAATCCAATTATAACAGTACCACACTGTCTGATTACAAAAGTGTTAGAACACCAGCACTCTTCTACACCTACCAAGTCAATATTCTTCCCACCATTTTAGAGAAAGCAGGATTTTTGGTCTCTGGAAAGCCTATGCCCTTAATGAAATATACCCAATATATTTTGTAGATGGGTCACAGCACTGAATAAAAGATATTTAAGTGAAAGTTTTATGCATGCTTGATTACTTACATACTCCCAGACTAAGGCAGAAAGACTTAGGATGTTCAGTCAGAAAAACAGAAAATGTATTAAGTGTGTAGGCAGCCTAAGAGAAAGATAGAAGAGTTCCAATTAAAAAAAAAAGAAACAACAAAAACAATCTTCTAAACCTATAGTCAAAACTGGAACAGAAAAATATCACCATGTACAAAGTTACTGCTAATCTGTCATTGTTACCAAAGGATTGAACATCTCTAAGCATTTAGGAATGCCTCTCTATAAAGACACTTAGTTGTCCCAAAACTCTTCCTTCTTCCATAAACACAGAACTTAAATTTATAGATGAATTCCCAGCAACAGGGTTAACCATAAACTGCATGAAATGTGCATGTAGATGTCTAAGTAATTCACAAAGCGTCAACGTCAGGTGAGTCAAACAAGGTGGAATTTTGACATTTCTCTTGCTATCTTTACCTGAGAGAAAGAACACAGACTCCCCTGGCTACACAAGGCTCAGCACCAAGAGAGCAGACAAGAGTGAAAGACAAGACAAGAATGAAACAGCACAACACCACAAAGGGTGGAAACTGGGTCCCAAGTGACTCCTTAGGACAAAGCTGGGCCACTGACCAACATTTCTCACTCCATAATGACTTCTCTGTAATCTATTTTTTTTTTTTTTTTGGTTTTTTGAGACAAGGCCTCACTATGTAGTTGAGACTGACCTGGAACTCACTGTGTAGCCCAGGCTGGTTTTGAACTGGCAGCGATCCTCCTGCCTCAGCCTCCCGAGTGCTGGGATTACAGGCATGAGCCACCATGCCTGGCCTGTAATCTATATTCTTTAAATTGTGGTATTTTGCAGTTCTTTTTTTTAGCAGCTGTTTTTTTATTATCTTTTATAACCAATACTATGAGCTCAAATACAAAAGAAAAATCAATGTAATAGATTTTTTAAAAATGAACAAAATCAGAGAATAAGTAGATTGGAGAAAATGTGTATACAATTACAAAGAGATAAAGAATGACACTGAAGAAGGAAATATTCAGAGAATAGATAAAAATCATAGAAATAATTCAAGTATGAAAATTCAAACAATGAATTGCAATTATACACAAAGTAGAGCTGGAAAATAAAATTGAAGGAATTTCTCAGAAAATATAGCAAGAAAACCCAATAATGAAAATTATTGGAAAGGTAAAATTTAATGGGAAGACCAATCTAAGCTATTCAATATCTAGATTAGTAGTGAAAGTAAAGAACACAGAATAAAAGAAGAAGTCATCATAGAAATGTTAACTCAAAACTGAAGTACAAGATCCCAACAATGAATGTAACTGTACTGTATCCCTAAAATGTACCAATAAACTCAATTAAAGCTGAAAGAAAAAAAAACAAAACTGAAGCACACATTTTGTTATTAAAAAGTTCCACTGATGACCAGCATAAGGTTCACAGCAAGTTACATCACTGAGATCAAATGCCACATTTTTTCAGGAAGAAAACAAGGGGAAAAAAATCAAAGGTCATGTATAAAGAATCACTACAAAATTGAATATTTCACTGCAATTCTGTGGTGTAAATATGAGGAAGGGATCTGTTCACAGATCTGAGGAAATTTGATTTTTCTATCTGGGTAGATACCAAATAATGAAGCATAAGGTAGAATTAAAATCATTCTCGTAATTCAAAACTTTAAAATTACCTTCTGTGCGTCTTTTCTTAATAAACTGTAGAGGAATTTGTCCACCCAAAGAAGAAATTAAAGCAAGAGACAGAGATGTGGGAAACAGGAAAGAGGAAGAGGATGTTAAGGCAAGAGAGGGTAGTGAGGGGAGATCCAGTGAACAGTTCTGATAGAAAAAGTTTAATATTATGAGGCAAAAGTTCTTCCAGAAGACAGAGTCAAATCCTTTATGACTGTGAAGTATATTGAGAGGAAATATAGACAAGTCGGGAGAGTTTAATGGTAACTATGTAGAAATCTAAGTATGCTGTAGAATAAAACATTTTAAAACTCCAGGGAAAAGAAAAACTTGTTAAGAAAAAGGAAAACAAGTGCATGAAGTGTTTTGCTTTACTTTGAATAACGTTTATTTGCTAATGGTATTTTCAGAATGATTCACCCTAGCAAGTTATAGTGCAGTACAGTTCTCTGAAAATCTGAGTGAAAAGAATATGTGTGTGTGGTGTGGATAGAGGGTACTGTGATGAGGGAACGGTAATTAAATTTCACTAGATGCTTAGTGGGATCAAGAGGCATCAACATAACCATACTTCAAAAAATATATGCAGGTAGATATCGACATATCAGAAAAAAGTGAAAATGGTTATCTTAGCAAAAATTAGACTGAGTGAAAAGGAGAAACAAGTATTGTGTTGCTGTTTATTTAATTCTAAATACCATGAAGATACATAAATTTAATACTTTAATAATTAAGTATATAAAAATTAATTTCTAGCAGTATTGTTGAGAAAATAGAACAGAAAGGGGCACCTGAAGAGTGGGAAGGTTATTCGGGCTTTGATTTCACTCAGAAGAGAGAAGGGTAACCATTGTGTGTGCAGAAAGATGAGGGCATAATGCAGCACCATCTGTATTTGTCACAGTATTATATTGATTATGAAATTTCTATGATTAAAATTTACAAAAATATTTTTTCTAAAGCTAAGTAAATATGGAATCAACATGGAATTGCTGGAATTATAATAATGTACAGATTACTTGAATAGGTATGTTATGTTTCATTGCTCCCAGACATTTTGCATTAAGGGTTCTAATTTAATTCTTTATTTTTAATAGATGTTATTTATTTATTTATTTATTTATTTATATTTTTTTGGTACTGGGGATCAAACTCAGGTTATTGCACTTACAAGGCAGGTGGCAGAACCACTAAGCTGAATCCCCGGCCCCTCATTTAATTCTTTAAATATTTACCTCTTTAATTCTTGGGTCTGGAAGGGCAAAAATGATTGCATTCATTTTATATAGGAATAAATTGTGGATGAGATACCTAACGATGTCACAGTTGGGAAGTGAGGAATAGACTGGTATTAGTATTCCTGTCATTAAGATTCTCTGTTCACTGCATATGCTTTAAATAGAAAATTGTTATTTTTCTGAACGTTTCCATCCTTTGGCACTATGGGAGAAACACAGTATTTCTTACATCTGAGAAGCTCTCAAGTTCAAAAAATAAAGGTTGGGGACTATCATAAAGAGGCTTTAATATTTCTGGTCTATTTTCAGATCATTTATTTTATCTCACTTCACTTAAATGGTTCTCTTTAATAGGAAAAATTAATCCTCTGAGTGCAAGGTAAAATTTGACTATTGATTTAATTATGTATCCTTGTGTGCTAGCTTTCTTTTGCTACACTGTAAGCTGAGATACCTTATGGCTCATTTAATTAAGGAATGAGCCTCCATCCATGTAGGAGTTTTCTCCGAAAGTTACAGCCTATCGTACTGTTTCTCTTCTGAGGCAGACTACTCTTAGGTCATTCTTTTAGCTCCTGGCTAACCAAAACCACAGGCCATGTAGGAAGGTCTCCTTTGGGATGGAGACAGGCAACCCAGCCAGCAGCAAGTGGGAGAGGGACAGGAACCAGTATTCTGAAATGAATAAAGAAAGGCCTCTAAATGTGTCACTGGCAAAGAGAGTGAAAGTGAGTGTCATTGAGAAAGTGAATTTAAAGGGTAATTGTTCAACTAGTTACTGAATAAGGGTGTTGCATGAGAGGCATGACTAGGATGTGAAGACTCTGGATTTTAAAGACAGGCTTTGAATCTTTCCTTTGAATGCTAGTCCCACCCCTTCCTGGCTGTTATCCCTAGGAATATAATTCGACATCACTGAACCTGAGTGTCTTCACCTGTTGCTCCAGTCTGTATACTGTTTGAGTGTGTCCTCCTTGTTGCTCTGAAACTTAATCTTCATTGTGGTATTTTAGAGGCAGAAACTTAATTTCATTATGGTGTTTAGAGGTGGAACCTTTGGAAAATGAATAAGATTAGAGAAGATCAATGAAGAGGAATCCCATTACTGAAGGCTTGAAAAGAAGAGGGAGAGAAACAAAAACAAAAACAGAAACACAACACACACACACACACACACACACACGTGTGTGCTCCTGTCTCTTGTCATGTGACAGCTTCCACTGCCCAGGGAATCTGTCAGAAAGAAGTCCATCCCCAGATGGGCCTCTCAATCTTACATCTTTAGAGCTATGAGCCAAAATAAATCTCTTTCCTTTGTGATGTATTTGTCTATGGTATTGTGTTATAACAAATATACCTGTAAAACAACAGAACCATAGTCATCACCTGTTGGACTGTTAAAAAAGTTCCATATGATATATGGAAAAAAGGTAGTGTCTCGCACAGTAAAGAGCCTCAGTGATGCCGATGGTAATTATGTAATTGAAATACATAAACAAGCATATTAAATTCTTGATGATAGTAAGGATACTACTAAATTAGCAACACCTGCACTGGCAGAATATAAATTATACTCCTTAAGTATCGTGGTAATTCATTGCTTACCTGACATTCGCTTCAAAAGAGCATTCTATGAGCTATCTAAGCAGTAAAAGGCTCCTGTTCCATGTGATATAGTTCTGCAAACATCGTAGGGCATCACATTACCATTAACATACTTACATGTGTGTTGTGATTATTTATGCATGTATGTGATTACATGCATGCTCTGTAATTAAATACTGTGTGTACTGTGACTTTTGTGTTCCTAATTTTGTGTGCCTTCTCTGGAAGGCAGAAGTTGAGTCATCTGCACTTCTGCATTCCCCATTTAAAAAAGTTTTCAGCATCCAATAAATACTAACATTTATCAAGGAATGGATTATTTATAATATGCTTAGCTTTTTCAACTGTCTTTCATTTGGTATGTACTACATA
Organism: Fukomys damarensis; assembly: GCF_012274545.1. Classification (NCBI taxonomy): domain Eukaryota; kingdom Metazoa; phylum Chordata; class Mammalia; order Rodentia; family Bathyergidae; genus Fukomys; species Fukomys damarensis. Next base: position 27,485,481 of record NW_022900933.1, on the reverse strand, counting down.
TATGCGTAACTGGAGAATAAATCAGTATTCTATTTTCATTGAATGTAAAATATATTTAAATGATGGTCGATATCAAGTGTGCTATTTCCATTCTTAAAGTAACTGGGTGATCATTTCAGAAAAAAAGAAAGTTCATGTCATCATCATTCCAATTAAAATATTCCCTAGTGGTGATGTAGAAGACAGTTCTGCCAGTGGAGTGTAAAAAGAGTAAAGGATGTGCTAAGCATTATCCTTAACTTGTTTATGGGGTGCAGAATGCATCATCCCTAATGACAAGGGTTCAAATGTACAACTAGTTTAATTTAACATTGAGTTTGGCCACTGGACTAGAGTCGGTAAAATGTCCAACATTTTTAGAAGTAGTTTTATCTCCTTAAAGCAAGATTCTATTTGTCTTTTCATTGCATATTAATTCTTTCATTGCCTTTGTACCCCAAATATAGCTTATTTTAGAATGGCCCATACATGAATAATTTGAACATATGTTAGGGTTTTAATTCTTGAATATGAATTTACTTTTTATAGAAGCAGGTGCAGTTTATACTGCACACTGGAGCAATATAATAAAGCCCAGAAGATGCTATGGAAAACAATGAGGCTTTTAGTGATTAAAATATACTCCATTACACATGTCTCTATTATCACTAAACAAATTTAAATTTCAGTTAGAGCAAAAGACCAGACACTGCTAGAATTTAAATGCACCATAGTCTAATTTTCTTTGCACAATCTAGAGATGTAGACTCAACTCAGAAAGTTATCCTGAAGAATTAGAAGTCTGGTGTAAGTTAGGTTTAGGTTCTTAAAATCCACAATCACTGAGTTATTCTTACACGAATGAACGATAATAATGAATTACAAGATACTGACAACTTTTAACATTAAAGTAATTATAATGGATAGAATGCTTTTATTTATTTATATATGATCTTTTTTGAATACCAGAATACACTTTAAGAAATGTACTTTTGAGTTTTGTAAATGTAGTGACCGAGGCACAGCAACATTAGATGATTTGTGCAGCAAGTGACAGATAGTAATTAAATATTTGTTTTTCGTTTGTACAGGTATGTGGTGGTTAGTAACTGTATTAAAATCCATAGATTTTTTTTCATATCTCTGCTTTCTCCTCATTCTCAGTTTTTCCTATTCTGAAACAAAATAAAGAAGGAATAATAGGAAGGTAGGGCAGAAGAATGTTGCTATATTTATAGCTATCATATGAATAAACTGAAGACTCACCTACCTGTCCTTTCTCTGATTGCCCTCTCCCAACAGTGTTAAAGCAAAAGAGAGAGTAAAAATGATCATGGTAAGAGGAAGAGGAAGAAGATAAAAGTGGGAGGGAAATGAAGAAGAATACAGGTAGAATTATGAATAATTTATAACTCAAAATTAGTAACAATTTGTCCTAGTCCTTTTAAATGTATTCTGGAAATCTAACTAGATGTCATATTTCACACACAAAGTGGAAATCTCCCAGGAATACAGCTTTCAGAGAGAGAGAGAGAGAGAGAGAGAGAGAGAGAGAGAGAGAGAAATGTTCCATTGAAGTAAATTTTATATTTTTGACAAAAAAGGATAAGTCCTCAAACAGACCTGAAAATAATACTTTTTTTCCAATGCTATTTAGCTCTTGTCATTATTCATTGATTGTCTTTTATATTATTAGCTTCCTCAGTGCAGAAGCTATTATTCAGCTGTCTCTGAAATGGGCCTCATAGTGATGTAGGCTGAAGCTGATACCCTCCAGAAGTGACCCATCCAGGAGCACCAGGCCTTGCTTCTCCACAGAGTGAGTTTCCCATCCACCAGACGTCAATTTTAATTCACTCTTAGTTGAGGCCAGAACTTGAGTTTACTCTAATGGTATTTTATTTCCTACACTCACAGAGCTAAGACTAGGACACCCAGCTCCTGTGGTGAGAATATCAGGAATAAATTTGATAGGAAAATGCTTTCATTTTGAAAAGCAGAATATTTAGAAAAACCATAAGATAGGAGTGAGATTTAGGGCTCTGATCGGGCATGAAATTGCAAGACCAAGGATCTGAGAGTGTCGTTTCATTTAAAATCAGATGTTTGTTTTTAATTCAAATTTCAAAAGCTCGGTCCAAGAGCTGATTTGGTAGGTGAAAAACAATGTGATCCTGTCTCAAATATTTAAAACTGGGAGAGATGAAAGATGAATTGGACATGGCATAATCATTTTATTTAGAAAAGGTTTTAAAATGTCAAAGCGAGTCTGGTCTTGTTAATTTTTTCCTATGTCATTTTCCAACTGATAATTTTCCTCATTAAGATCATCACCGTGATTGTGTATCTCCTCTTCTCTGAGATTCTAAATTTTAGTCATTTGGCCTCTGATGAGAAGGACATTTAGAAACCAGCTATTTCTTTCCAGCAACTTCTGTTTTAATTCATTTTGTGACTTGTGAGTTTAGCCTTATTCCAATTCTAAGTGCTCAACAGATCTGCTTACTCATATTATACCAGCATTAAGATTCACTTTAAAAATATTCTTGAAAATGAAATTATGATAATTTATAAAGCAAATGATGAACACCATAAATCCAATCTGAAATTTATACCTACCCCAAGCCTGATCACACTGTCACTCTAGGTTTGCCCACCTGCAGCAAGCCTGGTATATTAGTCACTTTTATTTGCTGAGACAAAATACCTCACGCACACAGCTGAAGGGAGAAAATTTTTAAGTACAGTTTCAGAGATTTTAGTTCATGGTGAGTCTGAAGGAAGAAATACGGTGGAAGAGTATGGCAAAGGAAAGCTGTTCATCCTGTGGCAGACAGGAAACGGAGAATCTTGGAAAGAGACAGAAAGAGGTAGAGAGGGAGAGATCAGGGCCAAGAACAGCTTCCTAGTACCAAGCCCCACCTCCCGCCAGTACTTTCAGCTTTGAATACAGGAGTGGATGAATTCAGTAATGAGCTTAGTGCCTATAATCTCAGCGTTTCCCCAAAGCTTCCCCGCTGAACAAATGAACACTTTAGAGGAACATTTTTCATTTAAACTATAAAACCTAACAAATACTTAAGGCCCAGACTGAGAAGTGAATAGCTGATGTGATGCAAAGAGAAAGCCATTAATTTGGTCATAACCCAGAACATATTAGACTTCTTGGATCTACTAGAAGATATTCATTGTTGGGCATTCGAAGGATCATTCAGGTTGCTTCTCATTAGATAGATTATTTTCTTACTGGTATCAAATATCAGAAATTTCATAGGTAAACAAATTTGTGCTGACATAAAGTGAAGGTAGGAACATCTGTTTCATTTCTTTCAATGGCTTTCTCACTCAGTTTTATAGCAATAGATGGAGGTATAAATGTTAGTGTTGGCCACAGGAAGAGAATACTGTATACACGGGATTTATGTATACACAATAAGATTGATTATGAAATATTGACTCCATCATGGACGCATGGGAGGCTGACCTAACACAAATCTGTCTTGAAACCGGGGCTAGAGATTACTGCACACGCTCAGCTTTTGGAATTTCTTTCTACAACTGCTTCTTCACCGTATTAGCGGCCGATGCAAATACAAGTTAGTTTCACTGAGTTTGGGCTCTTGCTTCAGCGCAGTAAGAAGCACACAGTTTCAAGTACGTGACCTCTAGGGTTGTACTTGGGCGTCACTCCATCGCAAGTACTTCTGCGGAATTACCTAGCATTCATTCCATCAGCAGCGGCTCGAAGACTCATCTGCTAGCCAGTTGTGTTAGTTTGACAAGTTATTTAAACAATCTTAGCCTCCACTTTCTAGTCTGAAAGCTAGGTACTTACATCTTCTTTAGAAAGCTGTGTTAGCAGTAGAAGAGATTATTCAGGCTTCACACAGTCTTTTGCACAGCTCCATTATTGACGTAGCACACAATGATATATACGAGTATCTATGGACACGATGTTAAGGAAAGCTAGGAATTCTAGAGAACATATAACTAACACCTAGCACCTATTTTACCTCAACTCTTCAGCTTGCTTGCTTTATAGGTATCAGCAAATCGTTCCCTAACCATAACCCTTACCAAGAGTTTTACTTTTTCCTCTTTTAAAATGAAGACATGAGGCCCAGGGAGGTGAGACTAAAAGAGGAGTAAAGTTGGGGCAGAGGTAGGACTTGAGCCCAGATTTGTCCACTCTCAAAAGCTGTGCTTTTATCTGTACTGCAAGAAAATGAAGCAAGTTTAGTTCCTTCCAGAAAATACGAAATGGGCAGCTGAAATGGACTGAATATTTCTATTCCCTCAAAATATATGTATGGATATTTTAGCCCCAAGGCAGACTATATGGGAAGGCGGGAGATGGGGGTGTAATTTTCTTATGGAGATAGAGCTCTTGTAAGTTGCATGAGGCAGTACATGTAGGAGAATAGACAGGACAGAGATGGTTTTCTCTATAGGATGCTTGAAGATACAAAAAAAACCCCATAGACCAGAGAGAAAGCACTTGCCAGATAGCAGACCTGGACTTTCCAGCCTCTATAACTGTGGGAAATAAATGTTTGTTGTTTGAACTACTAGATTATGGCATTTTGTTAAAGCAGCCAGGACTGTCTAAAACAGCTGCCCTAATAAAAGATGTGTTATTTTTTTGAAACTGTGGAATCACGTTAGTAAAAAATAACAAAATTGTGTCTTATGAGAGAAGTCAGAGGTGGAGAAGAGAGGAGGATTTGAATTGCATTCTTAGTGAAATATCGATTTTAAATAAATGCCTACTCTTTAAAAAGAAAGTGCTAAGAAAATAAGCTCCTGATGCACACAGAAATGGCAATAAATCTGCAAATCAGAGTATTGGTCAATAAGAGAGCCATGAGGCCCTCAATGTTGACTTAAAATAGGTCACATAAATCAGCAGGTCATGTTAACCCAGGATTCTGAGCATATCACACAGGAGAAAAGCAATTTATAAGCCTTCCTCTATCCCTGAATCTATAAAGGACTTTGATTAAGTGTGAGAAAAGGGGAAGTATGACTGTTAATGAAATACAAACAAAGTAACTATTTTTATTCTGTTTTAGGTAAGTGTGTTGGGACTGACAAGCTCAAATCTAACCCCAGTCCCTGCTCTTTCCTTGTGCGGGCTCAAGAAATGAAAAGATGGCTTTGTTGACAGGTCAACCTCCGGCCCTCCTCAGTGACTGGTGTAAGAAGGAAATGAGGAATGCAGTGCACAACTAGTGTAAACACTCAGGTTCCTGTGAAGTCCCAGGCCTAGGAGTTAATGCATTTCCAACTTTAAAATAGTCGTAGGCACCATATTTTAAATGCTCCACATTGTAGTACCTATAAAAACTCCATCTAGTTAGCTCTCCGTCTCCTCTCGCATTGCCTTCCTGGGGTGTATTCTAACTCCATGCATGATTTAAGGGACAGTTCTGATCAACACCATTTTCTGTCTTGGGAGTTTCGTCAAGTGGATCAGGAGTCACATTTATTCCATCGAAGTAATTGAGGGGGAGTAGAAAGCTCCATAAATTTTTCTCTCCTTCACTCTGTGCTGGGGGTATTACATTAATGAGATATTGCTCGGTTAGTTGTGAGCAAATCACATAAAACCTTTTATAGTAAATTTCTAAGTTTGGAGTGCTTTTAGTTTTGAATACGCTAAGTATTATAGTTTGGCTAGCTTTCTCTTTTTGAATTCACCTTTCTAACTTTTATGCTTTATGAGTGTTAATTAAAAACATTTATTCTTTTTACCAATACAAATTAGAAAAGGGTGAAACAGAATGTCAACTCTGCCAACTTAAATTTTAGAAAGCAATACTCTATTCCTTTGTAGTATGGAAAATTGCTAATTTCCATAAGAAATTTAATTATTTTCTCCATACTCATCCACAGAGATTAAAACCGGGTAGTATAAAGTTCATTCAGAAAACCTTGTTATTGTGCTAATACCTCCACTAAAACTAACAGGAAACAAGGATTTAGTTTTGAATGTACTGATAGTGAATTCAATTTTTCTTTTTTGAAATCTATCATATTCAAGATCCAGGGTCTAAGATATCTTTGTGACAGGAAAATTAAACATGTGGAAAACTGCCACAATTTTCTTAGTTCTTAAAAGACCTCTACAAGTCAGAAAACATTCACTTTATATTCAAGTACAATGCTAATGACATAGAGTTTCAGAGATTAAGAATGGTTAGAAAAAATATTACTCCTGGTTCTCCATCTGTGTGTCAAGGGAGACAGGAAAAAAAAATTTATTCTAAAATAAGCAAGTCTGCTTTCATCTCTTCTCCATACACTGTTTCTTGCAACATTTGCAACAGAATAAAGAATGCTGTGTCACCAAGTTGTTCACATCTTAAAACATTACAATAGTCTCTTTGCACTCACAAAAGGCCTCAAAGTTTAAAATGCTTTATTTATCACTATTCCATCATGGCACAGGAATTAACAGATCAGCTTGTATCCAGGGTCTAAGATATCTTTGTGACAGGAAAATTAAACATGTGGAAAACTGCCACAATTTTCTTAGTTCTTAAAAGACCTCTACAAGTCAGAAAACATTCACTTTATATTCAAGTACAATGCTAATGACATAGAGTTTCAGAGATTAAGAATGGTTAGAAAAAATATTACTCCTGGTTCTCCATCTGTGTGTCAAGGGAGACAGGAAAAAAAAATTTATTCTAAAATAAGCAAGTCTGCTTTCATCTCTTCTCCATACACTGTTTCTTGCAACATTTGCAACAGAATAAAGAATGCTGTGTCACCAAGTTGTTCACATCTTAAAACATTACAATAGTCTCTTTGCACTCACAAAAGGCCTCAAAGTTTAAAATGCTTTATTTATCACTATTCCATCATGGCACAGGAATTAACATGGATCAGCTTGGTGGAAGAGTGCAGACGAGATCAGGTTTGGATCTCTTCTGTTTGCATCTATACTCACTGCAGATGATGTCATTCTGCCTCATGATTTTAAATGCTGTCTCTATGATGACAGCTCTCAAATTAATGTATCCACTCTAGACCTTTCCCTTGACCTCCACGCTCATATATCCAGCTGCCTACTTGACATCACCACTTGGATAACTAATAGGCATATCGAATTTAACACACCGAAACTCATTTCAACCCTTAAACTTGAACTTCCTGTAGCCTTTTGCATCGCAGTGTGGGAACTCCAGTTCTCCAAATACTGAGATAAAAAAAAAAAATATTAGGATCTTTGTTCATTTTTTCTTCTTTCTGTTACTTCTCCCATCCAATTTATGGGCGAGTTCTGATGACTAGACTTTGAGAGTGAATTCATCATCTGACCACCTCTACTTCTTCCACCTTGATTCGAATCTTTGCTTCTGCGGGCATCTCTGAAAAGTCATCTTGTTGGTGTGGTCTGCATATTCATTCACAGAGGTAATGTGCCTTTCTTAAAACATGCTTAATCAGGTCATGCCTTCTCCTAAACTTCGCAGTGGTAACCCATATGTGGTGGATTAACTAATGGCCTACTTGGAATGCCGGGCTGAACTGAATCATCATGGTCCTGGGCATGGAAGACCCACCTGGGGATTGTTGCTAATGGCACAAAGAGAGAACTGGAGGGGAAGATCATTAGCTTTTGAATTTTTTGGAGAAGCTTGCTGTGGCTGGTTTTCCTGATGCGAACTTGGCTGTTCTAGTCAGAGGAGGAGCTTGGGTCCTCACTGTAGCTAGGAATGGCTGCTGTTATAATCAGAGGAACTAGGATCTTCACCTCCTCACTCCAGGGCAAATCCCTTAGCCTGGTGGCACGGATCCTTCACCCCACCTGCACAGATTTTCTAGCTTCCACCATTGATCTTTCGGGCTTCCTGGTGCAAACCATTGATATGGACTTGAGGGAGACACTGCCTTGGATTCTAAGCTTTCAGCTGGACTTGTGCAGGACATTGCTGTGGGATCCAAGCCCTCAGCTGGATTCTTTGAGTCTCAAGTGTGTGTGTGTGTGTGTGTGTGTGTGTGTGTGTGTGTGTGGACAGATCTCTTGCACGATTCTGCATTTGACTTTTTGGGTGAATATTATAAAATAATCATATAAATTATTTTATATGATTACAACACCATAGTATTTAGAAAAGAAATAAAAAAACGCAAGAAAGATTTTTCAGTTTTCTCCAAGGCCCCATGGAAGTGAACACATTTCAGGTCTCTCCTTTTCAACCACACTAATTTTTTTGCTGCTCTTGTACATGACAAACATCACCTAGTAATCTACCTTTTTTCTCATTGCCTGACACATGGTAGCCAGCAAGTGAATGATGAGTATATAAACAAAAGAGGAAAGAAAAAGATGTCAGAAAAGTATTTAGAACATTTTAGTTAGTTCTAGCCACCTTCTGGGTTCTTCACTGATATTCTTTATTTTTTAAATCAATTGAATTCTATGATCATTTCAAGAATACTTCGTGACTACCATGTGCCAGGCCTCAGGAATACAAAATAGTATGCCCTGTTCTTACTTGGCTCAAGGGCCTGTAACTTTGCATCTGCCTTCTATTTATTCTTGCTTCATATATGATGCATAAGATAAATGCTTGGTGTTTATCTACTTATGAGCCTAGTGTCATTCTGTATAAAAAAAGACGTGGGTATCAGAAACCTACGGATTACTGAAGACACTGAAGCTTGTTTTGTTTGTTCCTCAGTTTGAACTTGAGTATGGATAGTTCAAACAGGAAACAGAGGTGGGAGATGGTTTTTGTAAAGATGCGCTTTCCCATTCCGTTGAAACATCAGCACAGCTGGCAATCAAGAGCTTGTTGCTGTATTTTCTTATAAATGAATAGCAGCTTCCCATTTTCAAGGAGGGTCATCACTTTGGATTATCAAAGGGCTTACAAACCTAGAAGAAGAAATATTTTTAAAAGCATAAAATGGCATTTTCCACTTGAATAGCCTTTTGTACCTTATAAAGCTTCATGTATTGTGTTTCATGGTATCCAAAAGTCATTCTGCGGAACAAGTAACACTGTCTCCAGTCTTACAGTGAAAGGGGCTGGATCTTAAAGAGTCTAAAGTTTGGTTTTTAACGACTTAGTCCCATCATTGCTATCGTCTTGTCTTTCATCATCATGATAACTTACATTTGTTGAGTTCTTACTGTAGCCCACACATTGTCTTAAATTTCACCTATATGTAGATACAATTAATTTTCCCAGTAATGCTAAAAAAAATCATACTCTTCTATTTCCAATGAGCAGTGATGAGTAAGTAACCTTCCCTAAGTTTCGAAGGCACTGGTAACGTGGCCACACTTTAATTTCAAACAGGCAGTTAGAGAACCTGGTTGTTAATCTAAGAACTATATGACACCAGGGTCAACTAGAATGAAAGCCTAGGTCTGCCTATCTTCAAAAACACTACACTTGGGCTGGGGATTTAGCTCAGCGGTTCGGTGGCCTGCCTTGCAAGCGCAAGGACCCAAGTTCAATCCCCGGCACCAAAAACCAAACCAACTAACAAACAAAAATAACCCACTACGCTTACCACACTTTATGATCTGTGAAGGGAACCTGGTGACTGCATAACGGAAATAGGGATCCTCATGAGCACTAGAGGAGGAAAAGGATCATGAGAGCTGTGGAGGAAAAAAAGTGGTGTCCTTACCAGCCTGAATTTCCATGGACACGTTTGATTCAATTTTCATCTTATGTTAACCATGGGTTCTTCTCTGGGAAGCTACTCTACTGTTGGTAAATTAAGCATCTCTTTGTAGGAACTTATTCGACCAGAAATATATTTTGTTTTATTTATTAAATCTCTAGTGCCTACAAATACGCCAGGAATCCCTTAGAAATCTGTTTGCAGAATGATTTTTGCACCGGTTGTGAAAATGGACTGACTTTTCTAAAAGTTCCTAATCTTTTTTATTCATTTGACCCATTTGAATGCTGTTAACACAAAAGAAAAAGTAGAGGCCATTGTGAAAGCAAAGCTTTGTGAAGCTAGTGTTAATTAACAGCTGCTCATACCTCTAGGACCGAATGCTTTCCTCCTGTGAAGTTCTCCCTTTTAAGGGATGTGGCTGGTAACAAATGCACTGTTAATGATATGTCTCTCAGAACACAGGTGAGCTGCCATGATCCCTGGTTTCCCATGGTTTCCTTTACTCTTACAGAGGAAGTTATCAGGATCAAACTGGGAACAATGTACCACTTATACAAGTAAGATGGGCAACATAGCAACTCTAACCCTGACAGAATCTAGGACTATATCTTTCATCACCAGCGTCCATTTAATAGGATGTCTCTTCCAACGTTATTGGAAGGGTAGAGGTGGGTTTTATTTTCTATTATTCCTCCCAAATCTCGATTATAGGACTAACAGTCTACTGTTGGTTTGATTCCTTTATTTAATATATGATGATTCCTAATTTTTTAAAACTATTTTTTAATTAACTGATATGTGTTTGGAATGAATAATAATGACATCTGCTTTAGGAAAATTGTAAAACTAAATTTTATATATAAAATTAAATATGCAGTATTTTGGTCGTTTTTGATAGTCTTTCTTTCCTCTCCCTTTTACCCCTTTTTCCCCATTTCTCTCCTCCTGTTCCCCATTTCCAAGACACCTATTTTCCTGTTTCCTACTATTTTTCCTTTAAAAAAATATCTTTAATTTAGTCATATTTTGAGTTTTTCGTATAGGAGGAACCATGCCATAACTAAGTTAAGTGTCTTACTTTCCAAATATGGAACATGTCACAAATTTGTGCTGTCTTTGCATAGCAGTCTTGGTGTTTTTCCCTGGACTGTTCTAACCTTACTACGTGCACTGTCAAAGTGAGGATGTGTATAAGGATTTGTTTGTAAAATACAGTGATCAAAGCACTCTTCAAGCCAGGTCACCCTCACTGGTGTGAATTTTTCCCCCTGTGGTTCACTGCATGCTTTTAACCAAATCATGGCCAAGTGGTGAACTTCTGTCCCCTGAACTCTATTTCCTGAATTGTTTCCTTCTCCTTCCTCCTTCAGCCTCCATTCATCTCAAATGGCAAATAGATAATCCTGGGAATATTCTTAGAAAAGTCCAACAGAGCTCTAATTCCATCTCATTTTCCAAGTTCATAATGTTTTTTTTTTTGTTTTGTTTTGTTTTGTTTTTGTTACCGGGGATTGAACTCAGGTCCTTGTGCTTGCAAGGCAGGCCACCGAACCGCTGAGCTAAATCCCCAGCTCAAATTCATAGTGTGATAAATACAACTTTCAGAAACCTTCCCTACAGCACGTAATAAGTAGTGGAATAAGTAAATGCGTGTGACGGAGGATACTCAAATTCTTTATGGAGTCCCCTGAGTCCACATTTACACTCACAGAAAATTCATTCGAGTGTGAAAAGTTCTAACGCAGTTGAAGTTCATTTTTTTAGGTGAGAAACGCAAGATCCAGTTATCAGCCGAATCATACCATCTCTCCAGAGATTCTAGGGAAACATTCTTACATGATCCTTTCTAGCTTCTATCATTGGCAATTCTATTCATTGGCATTTCTTATCTTGTGAACACATAATTCCAATCTCTGCCTTCATCTTCTGGTCACCTTCCCAGTGTTCCTCTCTACCTTAGTGTCTGAATATCTCCTTTTCTTATAAAGACGCCATTCATTGGATGTAAGGCCCACCCAAACTAGTATGCCCTCATGTTAAGTAATTGAAATTTCAAAGGTCTTATTAGTAAATAAGGTCACTTTGAGGTTCTGAGTAGATATAAATTGTATGGGGACACACTTCAACCTTCTGTGGTGGATACTAGGAAAAAGCACACTGTAAACATAGGCCTGAACCTGAAGTGGAAATGAGACAGATGTGTGAGATTTTAAATCAGCTGGCAAGGAATTAGTCTGCATGCACTATAGCTGGTAGCTTTGCTGTCAGAGGTTGAAATTGCCCCAGTGTCCCTGTCTTTGTCATCGTGTCTGTGTGTGTGTGTGTGTGTTTGTGAGTGTGTTTTCCTGTTTTAAAATAGAGTAAGAGTTCCGATAGCTATAATTCTTTGCCATGACATCGGACCCCTATTGTAGTACTAGGTGGGTGTTAAAGGAGGGAAAGCGTTCTATAATTTTGGCATTAGGTTTCAGGCTTTCAGAGAGCCTTGGTGGAGTGACCCACATTTCTCCTGTAGAAAGTTAGAAAGGGATAGAGTTCATCTTCCCTTCCTTCTACATGCAAGATTAAAAACAATTGGAATTGCATATTTCCTTTCCCAAAGTTTGGTAAGTTAGGTTTTATTAAGATGACTTCCCTCCAGGGAAGACCTTGTTAAGGTAAATAGAACTCTGTAAGTATTTCAAAGTGATTACTTTTCCTCTTCCCCTTCTGGATGCACAGTAGTATTTTCTTGATGGTGAGAATTTAGTAGGATCCTTGGAGGTGAAATTCGTGGGGTGGGGGTCCCCACTAGGACTGAGCTCTCTGGAGTCCACAATGAAGAACCAGCAATTCAGCAATTACAGTGTAAATTGTTCCTGTAGATTCTGGCTACTGCCAGGGGTTCCCACTCTGAGCAAGATGTGACTTTTTGAATCCTCCTGATTTTTCAGTTTTTAGGGTAGACATTTGCCATATGACCTTAGTTCTTTGATGGATTTAAACCAGAGCTGTTGATTTTCAGTTTTCTAAGATAATCTTTCTTGTAAAAATGGGAATGACAACTGTTAACCTCTACATGTTGAACAAGAAATCCCACAGGTCTGAAACAGAGATTATGAAATAATAGTGGTGGGAGTTTACTGTGCTGCAGTCCTCATAAAACATTCATATTATTATCCATTATTCCAGTTGTAGAACTTGCGACCATGCTACATCTCATGACAGCAAGTTACAGGTGTACCTCAAATTTGAAACTAAGTCACCATGTCCAATTTTTTTTTCTCTTTCTCTTTTTCTTTTTTGATATCGGGGATCAAACTCAGGCCCTTGTGCTTGTGAGGCAGAACCACTGAGCCAAATCCCTGGCCGACCATGTCCAATTTTTTAACAACCATGGTGTATCATGAACACAGAGAGGCTTGTGTATTATCTCCAAGGAAAACAGGATGAATCTCCTGACTTTGCAAGTGTGAGACCTCAGCTTGTTATAATTTGCATGTAAGGCTGACTTGTGCCATGAATAGATTAAATATATCATCAGACACCCTGGTACCTATCTACACATGATCTGTTTTCCATGAGCCACTTATCAGAGCATTCCAAACACTTGGCAAAACTATAGTTTCCGCACCACAGCCCAGACAGATACAGTATCAGAGACGCTCACAATTGGGTAAATCACTGAATTTCATGTAGCTTATCATAGCATCATTAGGACAAACTTAATTAGCCCAAATTATGAGCAGTCTTCCTTGTGCAGGACAGCTTTGCAGGCTGATTCTGAAGACTTGGACACTTACTTTGCTCAGTCACTTCCGGACTGGGCACAAAGTACAGGTTGAACAGTTCCTCTGGGTGTTGGATCACACACTGATGAAGGAGCAGGTCACTTCTCAAGTTATTTTTTAGTCAGTGATTCTGAGTGCACACAAACAGCCGTAATTTAAGAAAGGGAGGAAGAAGATCAGAGGAAGAGGAAGGAGGAAGAGAGTGGTTTGAGGTGATCAGTATAACCCAGGCATAATTTTAAATTTTCTCACAGTCACTAGGAAAAGCAAGTAAAGCCAAGGCGTTAATTATAAAGATTTATTGGACATCATGTCTAAAATCAGTTTAGCGGCATAACTACCTACTTCTTGCTTCTTCAGACAGCGTACCCTAAAGTATTTTACTACATTGCCAGTAGCTGATATTTATTAGCTAAGAAACAAAGACTCAAAGCTCAATCTGTTTTTCCCCAAATTAGAAATGTTCCATAAAGTAGTTATCCACAGTCTTAGAGAAGATATCAAAAGAGAGCACATGTATACTTTAACAGGTAAAACTCTTACTTTCTAATGGCTTGATGCACATATGTTAAAGGTTTAGTTCTTGGCTTATCACTCTTTGTGGTGGTGGAAACATTAACAGGTAAAGCCTTATTCAGCTGTGATGGCCCACGGCTATAATCCCAGCACACAGAAGCTGAGGCAGGAGGATCAATGCAAGTTGGAGACCAGCCCAGGTGACATAAAGTTTAAAACCAGCCTGAATTACAAAGTGAGACTCCGTTTAAAAAAAAAAAAAAAGCAAGAGAGAGGTAGAGCATTAAAGGAAGTCTTATAACCATGAGACTATGTCCAAGAACGGGATGGTGGAACCTCAGCCCCTTACGATCTTCTCTTTCATAACCTGACTGTGGGGTAAGCAGCTATACTGCACCGCATATTTCTGTCATGATGTGCTGTTTTGCCACAGCCCTAGAGCAACATGGCCAGTAGACCATGGACTGCAAGCTCTAAACTCTGGTCCAAAATAAACCTTCTCTCTTTATCAGTTGATTGTCTTTTAGTATTTTTTTTTTTACACTAATGAAAAACTGACTAACAGACTTGGTATGCAGAAACCCAAGGATACTTAGAAAGACAGATTCAACTGCAGGGGACTTGGGGAAGCCTCTTGAGAGAGCAGACTCTCCAGGCTGCCATTCCTTTCCTTTCTGAGCACTATGATTAATAGAATCTACCTGACAATTGAAAGAGTCCTAAGTAAATTCAGTGAGCAATAAAAAACACTAATCTCTGTGGTTCTTTCTGGTAAGAAAGCTTAAAAGCAAATGACTGAGTAGCTTGAATTGTTGGTTCAAACTCTACATCTGGGCCTGATAATCATGGAAAATTGTGATTCTCTTAACCTAGCCATTTGGTATTATGGCCATACTTTGTCATTACCGTCAGGGCATGTAAATTTTAAAGTACCATAATAAAGGAAGCAATAACATGGGAAGAAATCAGAGTGGCACGACCGAGGAACAGAGCCTTTTTCTTATTGCTGCTCTGTTCCCTGAGAGACACAGTGACTTCAGCAGAAACTTGAAGCCAACTGTACCATACTTGAAGCCAACCTGCTTTATCAATTATGCTTATAGTTAGAATGGAGAACTTGTCCCTTCCAGGCTTCACTCATCCCAGGTGGATCTCACTGAGTTCTAGCATGATGAACTCTGCATCACTGTGCAGTTTTTTGGTGAAGATGCATAGGTTTTTCCACAACGGCGGTGGGGCAGCTGACAGTCTTGTTCTGGAAGAAGTTGCTCCTTGGTGGGGATTTTAATAGCTCTGAGCTTCCAGTTTGCACTACCATTGATGCTCACAGGGGAGCCCTGGTCAAGACTGAATTGTGTTCCTTTGTGTCCTGGGGAGTAGAATTGATTTGAAAGAAAGAAACAAAAAAAAACAAGATATTCTTGTTGTGGCCTGATAGGGTCCTTAAAGTCTATTAGTTGGTAATTAAAAGATGAGTGATTTAATTCACACACCAGACCAATAAATGGGGGGATATGTCAGTTATGTTGCTGAACATGTCAGAATGTCAGCTTTCTTATCATGAAATTTAACAGCTGGGCATTAAATTTGTAAGTATTTATATTAAGTATAGAGAATAAAATTATAGATTCTGGAGCCTGAATAGCTCAGTTCAAATGCTAGCTCTGCCACTTACTAGCTTTATGACTTGAGCTGTGTATTAAATCTTAGTTTCTTCATCCACAAATGTAATCTACATCACAGAGTTCTTGCAAGAACTAAAAAGGCAATAGAAATATGAGGTGAGAGAAGGGCCCGTGGCTCTGCCTTTCTACCCCACCCACAGCGCCTTTCCTGAGCCCCTCGAAGCAGTGACAAGGGATCACCGCCCTGCTTGAGTTTGCCAAGCTGGTTTTTATTTTCTTTGTACCAGAGATTGAACTTGGGTCTTTGCACTTGCAAGGCAGGTGGTGGAACCACTGAGCCAAATCCTCAGCCCCAACATGTGAGTATCTTTTACAAACAAAAACCTTTTCAATTATAACCTTGTATTAGAATTGCTGTAATACATTAATGTCCCATAAATCTTTCATCAAGAGAGAAGAAGCAAAAGCAAGTTGAAATGAAAATTCATTTCTCTTTAATGAAAAATCCCTACACCCCTGACCATATCTGTTGTTTTAGTGGAAAAATGATGGTAGCCATGGCCTGGGTCAACCAGGATCTGACAAGTCCACACCGTGTCCTTCTCAGCAGGCAGAAGAGGGCATTTTTCCTGCTGCCCTATGCCCATAAT
This sequence comes from Fukomys damarensis, assembly GCF_012274545.1. Taxonomy (NCBI): domain Eukaryota; kingdom Metazoa; phylum Chordata; class Mammalia; order Rodentia; family Bathyergidae; genus Fukomys; species Fukomys damarensis. The sequence goes on along the minus strand of NW_022900933.1, from coordinate 27,469,287 downwards.
CTGCTAACTAAGAGAAGCAGGTATATGTGATTCGCAGCTCAGTATTGAGTGCAGACAAGACTCCCCAGAGAAGTTTTAAAAACATATTTTCTTTGGAGTCAGGCCTTCTCAACCTGACTTTGTTTTTCCAGCTGCATCGAAATGGGTGTGTTTATCTTCAGACCTTTCCCCCTTTTCTTCGAGTGTCATCAGGCCAGAGCTCACATTCTTCACCCTGTCTTGTACAGAGGTGTTTGGGGAGGATTATTTTTCTTTCGTTCTTTACTGGATTCGTCTTTTACAAAAAAAAAAAAAAAAAAAAATTACAGGGCCTCTTCTGAGATGGAGTTAAATATTAGGTCCTGTTCCAATGTGATTGCAAAGAAGGAAGAAGGTGCTTGGGCCTATTTATCTATCAGGCTTTATACAGTGAATGACAGCAGAGAGCAATATACTCCAAGACCCTTGACACTGACATTTTTTTTCTAACATCAAATGAGAAAAACCACTGGAACTGTGGATGTCATTATATATAATCATTTTAGTAAAAATCAACAGTTATTTCCATGCAGTTGAGATTTTGAACGTTTTCTTCAGCAATAAGGAAATACTAACTCATGAAAATAGAGTAAATATTATGATAAGATAAATGGTAATTCCTTAATGAAAAGCAATTCATAATCACTCTCTTTTTCTTTAAAAAGAAAAACAGAAAAGATAATATTTTGGAAATTTATATTTTTTTAAAAAGTCTTTGTTAAAAGGCCAATTTTATGAAAATGGCTCTTAATATGAGCTTTTATCATGCAAAATCCCAAGGTTTCTTTGGTCCATTATCTACAAGTAAGAAATAAAAATCACATGTTTTTGAAACTAAACATCTGTTTTCAGGGAACTGTACTATAACTCCAAGATTTCCATTGCCTTTTATTTTAAACAATTTTAAACTCTCTCATAGGACTGACATTTACTCGTTCACTTTTTAAAGCATCCATTGTCTGTTTATTACATTATTTTGGTCATTGTCTTAGTTGGAGTTAGAGACACACATGTTTCTGACCTTCAAAGAGTTTAGGGACTAGAAGAAAAAAAAATCCAATTTCTTAGGACACTTTTTGCTGACACATTCAATCTCTCCTGCTGTATTAGTAACACAGGTGACAGACGGTAGAGTTCGTGTGCAATGCTTTGTACTTTCACTGCCTCTAATACAGTGTGTGCAAATGCATGCTCAACACAGGTTGATTAGCGGGATAGTAGGATAAATTTGTCACTTTTTAAAGCATCCATTGTCTGTTTATTACATTATTTTGGTCATTGTCTTAGTTGGAGTTAGAGACACACATGTTTCTGACCTTCAAAGAGTTTAGGGACTAGAAGAAAAAAAAATCCAATTTCTTAGGACACTTTTTGCTGACACATTCAATCTCTCCTGCTGTATTAGTAACACAGGTGACAGACGGTAGAGTTCGTGTGCAATGCTTTGTACTTTCACTGCCTCTAATACAGTGTGTGCAAATGCATGCTCAACACAGGTTGATTAGCGGGATAGTAGCAGATAAATTTGTATTTGAAAATTGTCTCTTCAAAGAAATACGCGCTAGCACAGGAATAATGTATGGTGATCAGAAGCCAGGTTTTTGTTTTGTTTTGTTTTGTTTTGTTTTGTTTTTACCTGTCTCACAATATCTTTGGGATTTTATTGAGGTGTTCAGTGGAGGCAACCTTTTATAGATCCTGAATAAGAACTCCAGAAGATCCTATCACTGTTTCCTATGACTCCTACATCCTGTTGACACAGTAAATCATAATCTCAAAGAAGTAGTTAGATGGTCCATTTGAGGGTAAGAATTAAAGTGTGAGATTGATGTAAGTCTAAACTCAGAACAGATTCAGTTTCCGTCTGAGGCTCCAGGTGACAACTCTTACCTCTACTTCAAACCTCACCTCTTGCCTTCTTTGTAAGTTCCTGATTTCCCTTTCTACATGTGTACCTACAACGAGGGGGTAGGATCTAAGAGTGTCCAGCCTACCTAGCATGCTTCATCCTTTCCAGGCCACACAGATTAACGACATGGTGAGAGCTTCAGTAGTTGCGCACAAAGATTTTCCCCCACTGTAGCTCTACTTTCTCACTCCTAAATTAATGGGAAATTCCCCTTTGTGTTTTCTGCTGCATCTCTTTCAGCAGCTCTAGCAAGCTATGGACTCGATCCAAAGACTGTACAATTAGTTCCTCCAGAGTGTAGCCCCCTGTGATTTCAAGAGAACAAGAAACACTTAGACACTACTTCTTGACAAACTCCCAGAAAGTAGGAGCTCAAGGACCAAAGCACTGCCCTAGATTTCCCTCCCACTTGTGAACCTGGGAGTGCTTAGGTTTCCGAGAGGAAGTTTGATCTGGGTCCACAGTGTGGATTTCGCTTTCTCATATGACTTTCCATATGACTTCTGAGTCTCCTCAATGCAAGAAATACATTTCAGAGCTTTTGGAGTGTCCCATTTGCTACTCCATCTCTGTGCCATTAGCTCAGGGCTGGCAAGTAACAAGACCCCTCTTTGCTGTAAAGGGCAGGAGCTCATAATGCATTAGCAGTTCTTTCTCATAACTGCCAGGTCCTTCTAAAATATATTATCACCCCGAGAAACCCAAGAGCAATGAGATATTTTCATACTCACACTAGTTTCCTCACCAAGAAAAAACATTCTGTGCCTCAGAACAAATTTACCCAGAAGGTCCAAATCTAAAATCCTAATTGTGGAGCCAGTATAGCATTTGCCTAGTTCCCTAATTTGTCCCCTCCAAGTTACTGTGTGACCAGTGAACAGTGTGGCTATGTATTTCTGTAAGGAAGAGTTATGCAAATGAGATTTACTGCTTACAACATACACTGGTGTGACAGTGGAGAACAATATCAATTAGTTTTTGCTGCTTAAAGAAGTGATAATAAAAACCCTTTGCAGTCTTAGGGAGGAAGAATAAAGCCAGTTTTTTTTCCATTTGTAGAGTGAGAATCTAGAGCAGTGCAGACCAATGAACCAAGTCTTACCCCCATGGACGTTATTAAATAAAGTTTTACTGAAACACAGACATGCTTATTTGTTAACATATCATCTATGGATTTTTGAATCTACATTGGAAGGATTGAGTAGTTGTAATGGACCATGTAATCAGCAACGCCTAAAATGTTTGCTACCTCCTTTATTTTTATTTATTTGTTTGTTTGTTTGTTTGTTTGTTTATTTTTGGTACCAGGGGTCAAACTCGGGGTCCCTGTGCTTGCAAGGCAGGTGGCGGAACCATTGAGCTACATCCCCAGCCCCTGCCATCTCCTTTTACCAAAAAAAAAAAATAGTGACCTTTAATATCAAAAGATCCCAGCAGGGTTAGTATGGAATATACCATGTGATTGGCCCTTCTTCCAAGTGCTACCATGAGAAAACAATCATCTCAAGTGCATTATTTTGCTAAAAAATAAGAGGTCTTATTACCGCTTCTGCCCCCAAACGGTTTCATTTACTTTTCCTTGGGTGACTATGTTCTGGATTACTTTTAGTTGAAAAGCCTACTTTATTTCTTCTGAAACTACACATACACTTTCTATGTATTGACTCATTTATAAACAATAGTTTTGAGTACTGATCACAAGTACTCCTGACCAAAAGGCAGGCGCTGAGTTAAGCACTAGGGATGTAACATGGAATATACCAGCCCTGCCAGGAGTTCAACAAGCCTGGGTTTACAGGGCAGATCAACACTGCAATTAAACCTGAATACTGAGGTCTTTGTTTACAAAAAGCAATTTGTACATTAACACGTTTTGTTAAAACAAACAACACACATGCCATAGATTCACCACCCCTGTGTTGAGTACCTCAGGCTGTGCTAAGAGGAGGAATTAATAATATCTTAGTGCATTGATCACCTTCCTGTTACATCACAAAAGGCCTTGTGATCCATGCTGAATGGTTTGCATTGTATTAAGAGAAAAATGTGCACTCACTGAAGGGTTTTAGTATGAAGTTTCATGATTTGTCCTATATTTGTTTAGACTTTTATAGGAGGGGAGTGTGACTTTTGCTGCATTTGGCTACAAAAGAACACTTCAGCATCTAAGAAACACTTTATAAAAAGTGTTTAGTGCATTTAGAGGGTCACTCTGTGCTTTGTGAATAGCCTTTAATCCTCCCCACATGGCCTGCCCATTAGTACAAAGGAACAGAAGTGAATTTATCCATTACAAAGGAACAGAAGTGCATTTGTTGGCAACTCTGTGTTTGTCACTGGAGAATATTATCTTATTCAACTTTACTCTCACTCAGTTGGGCAGATATTATTATTGTAATTTTCAGAGATGAAGAAAAAAACTCAGAGTTTAAAGCAAGGGTCTCCATCCCCTGGACTGTTCAATGCTTGTAAAAAGCAGGGCCACACAGAAAGAGGAGGCCATCAGATGAGCTAGCAAAGTTCCGTCTGTGTTTACAACCCTTCCCTGTCACTTGCATTATCTCCTGAGCTCTGCCTCCCCTCAGATCAGTGGTGGAATTAGAATCTCATAGGAGTGTGAACACTTCCTTGACACTATGTGGGAGAGGTGTAGGTTGAACACTGTTTGTGAGAATCCAATGCTGAAACTATCTCTTTCCCCCACACTTATGGAAAAATAGTTTCCCATGAAACTGGATGGGGAAAAAAAAAAGGTTTGGAATCTCAGGTTTAAATCATTCTCCAGGAATTACAAAGCCCGACAGTGGCAGAACTAGACAGGATCAGAAGTCTTGATTATAGAGGCTCTGAGAAGATAGAGATTAGGGGAAGAAGGTCCCAGGGAAGGGGACTGCTATTGCTCAGGTCCAAGTGTGAGGGGAATAAAATCACTTTATATGTGGAGAATGGTGAGCAGCTGAATTTAACTTCATGTTGGTATTTTCAGTAGGGCAGACTAAGTACTATTGGGTATTATATCACAGCTGTATTTCATGATCCAATATATTTGGAGAATGGATTATTAAACAAATTTATGTTTTTTATGTAATTCAGAATTTCTGAGAATTCTCATGCATTGTTAGAATTAAAACATGAAGCCTATGGTGATCAAAAACCTGTGTGATCACTGAATCCTAGTAGCAGTGGCTGTGATCCTCCAGACACATTTGTAGGCAAAAACAAAAACAAAAAACCCTGCTCATGACAGGATTCAATACAGACCAACAGGAGTAGTTCACCTTACAGCATTGCTCAGAGACATGTCTTCTTTTGTTTTGTGGCATCACTTTTGGATATGAATATGATGTGAATGTGGTTCATTGATCTAAACTCAGACTGTAATCTCCATGTAGTTTATTAAAGGCAATAGGGAGTGGAAAGTTAATCTTTGACTATGGTGTCCCAAGGTGAGGTGACTGGAGAAGGTCATAGGGTAATATTGATGATTGAATCCTAGCAGCTTTGCAAGAGGAAGAGAGATACCTCCCCCCAAACACACATGAATTTTCTTGTGTGACACCCAGGGCCACATAGAAAAACCATTACCAAAGGCCAAAACAATGGTGCGACTTGATTTTGGATTGTGAACCTCAAAACTTTAAATCAAAAACATTTTCTTTATAAAGTTAACTGGGCTCAAATATTTTGTTGTAACAGCAAACACCTGGCTGATGAATTGACCTTTAGCTCCTGAGATATCACTCCACTTGTGTCCCATAGAGAAAAAGGTAGCAATTACATATTGAGATCTGTACACACAGGGTCAGCCAGTGGTTCATACAACTTCCACTCACATTTTAGTACCAGAACTGAGGCATGGGGGTTTATGTAATTGCAGGAGTGTAACAAGTGGCGCTTGTGTGTATGTCCATGAAGATGAAGTGCAGTTCATCTGTGGAATTCTGCTATTCTCTGCCACCTGAATGGTCAAAGAGTAGAAATGTCAGTCGTTTTGTGTAAAGACGTGAGATGTTCAAAGTACATAAGTTTTTCTTTTATTTTACAGTGATCAAACTGCATAAATTCTTTAATGAGGTTGGCATTTAACACTTCAGTTATTATTGATACTTTAATCACAGGAATTTCATTACAGTGGCTGAGAGAACAAGGCAGGAGATTAATGAACGAAGGAGCAAAGTGGAAAGGATAAAGAAGCAATGTTAAAGTTCAAGTGCAGAAGAATGAGGCACGATTTCTAGACATCTTACTATTTTAGTCCTAAATCAATGAGTGGGCTTTTAAGGAAGAAAATTATTCAATAGAGACTTTTTCGAACTGTCTAGAAGAGAATATCTAAGAAGATGAGAGGGCAGCCAGGTTTCCCAAATGAATTTGTTTAACGTTGAAGGGAAACCAAACTATATATATATATAGATATATAAAGCACACTTGATCTTGGTGAAGTCTTTCTATGTTCGTGGAGATAGTGGGGGTCAGGTTCAAATTTGGTGACAGGAACCAGTGGAGAACAGCGAAAATTTAGGAAAATTAGCAAGATCCTCCCTGGGGAAAAGTGGGGAACAAATCAAACTATCTTTATAAAGAAAAAGAAATAAAGGGGGGATAGGAGGGAAGAAGGGAAGAGAGGAAAGAAAGAAGGAAGGAAGGAGGGAGGGAGGGAGGGAGGATGAAAAAAGAACTTTGAGTTTTCTTAAAAGTTAGAGATCACAGTTCAATGATGATGATGTGAAGAGTTTAATGATTTCGTCAAGAATCTGAGACAGAATGGAAAGTAGGTCGTGGGTCTGACAGTAGAGAATAGGCTATAAAGGGCTTGACGAGGTGAAAGAGAAGGAGAAATGAAAGTACAAAATGTGTGAAGGATTTTATCCCTAAGGAAAGTGATTGAATGATTGATATGGAGATGTTGAAACCAAAATCACTTCCAATACCTGCTGTGGTACATTAGGAAACAGAGAAGTGGCACACAGGAAAGGAGAATACCGGCTTAGAAGGTGTTTATGTGAAATGCAGAGGTCAGAGTGAAACAGAGACCTTCCAAACTGCCTTGAAAGGAGGGTCTGAGGAGACTGTGAGGCGCTGCCATCAAACACCGGTTGCTGGAGACCGTGGTGAGTGGCTGTGAAGTGTTTAAAGGGAGAAGGAAAACGCAATAGATGGTCACAGACCCTCGGTCCCTCTGTAGTTCTTCTGAGCACTGTTGCTATTCCGTGTACCCACATCGCTGGTATCAGGAAGAGCTGGGTGCTCTTGAACCACACACACAAGCTGAAGTCTGCTGAAAATAGTTCTTACCAGAAAGACAAGAGCAAGCTTTAGACATTTTCACTTAATTTCTAAAGTGGTCTGGGAACAAAGCCCTGATTTAGAGTAGCAAAACCAAAAGAAATATACCTCAAATGAAATAAAGAGGAGTGAGTGATGAGCGAATTTTCTGGGAGTCAGCGTTCCAAGGACAGACTCGTCTTAGTGGCCTTTCCTAGGAGAGAGAGAAAAAAAAAAGTTGTAGTTTTGGGAGTTCATTACTCTCAGTCTTTCAAAGGAGGTAGAAATACTACATATAATTCATCCAGTTACATACAAATGAGATTTTATTTCAGATCTGGAAAAGTCCGAAATGTCCCCTATTGATCCTTGGCCCATTTATGCCTCCTGCATTTATTTACAAAGCCAGTTCTCATATCTTCAGAGTTTTCTAGTTGGCCAAATAGCACACTGTTGGTTTTCAACACAAACTGGCACACAGCACAATCCCTTCCTTCACTGGAGGAACACGGAGTCAAACTAGCGCCTAACAAGCACGTGATGGGAGCCACCACCTTGTGCTGGTGGCGAGGAGAGGCCTCTGGAGATGTCAAAGTCAAATGAAAGACCTTGAGCTTGGGCTTGAAATAGGATTAGTGGCGCTGTAGACATACTGTGCTGCTCACCAAAGAAAATTATTATTTAAGCCTAGATTTAATTAGGGCAATATCTTTGTCCCATTTTTTGCGACCGTGATTATTGGAAGAGTATGCATTTTGTTATGACATCTTTCCACTGGCAGAGCTTATTGGAGGAGAGCCAAAGTAGTATGAAGTAAAACCAACAAAGTTTGCTTTGATTTGCCCCATAGCCAGCAGAAAGTAAGCTGGAGTGTTAATATTTGCCTCTTCTGAAATAATCAGGAAGCTTGGTAATGAAATTTATGAAGGACCTATCACCTCGGAAGAGAACTGCACAGATGGGAGTGAGTTGCACAAATTAGGCACAAACGGAAAGGACCCCACCATAGCACATAAAGGAGTGAGGAAGGCACTCTCTGATTAGCTGAAGAACTTGTAGGCAGAGGTCTCTATCACTTACAGGGAAGGAAGTCACACACAGGACTAAAAGGAATGCTAGGAAAAAGATTGCCCCAACTTAAGGAAACAGTAGAATAACCAGGAAATGATTCTAATGTGTCTTGTTAGTGAAATTGGAGATGTGGTATAGAGTTCTTGGGCTTTCCCCAGGCAGATTATCATAATAACTGCACCAGGCCAGCCTGGATGTTCAAACTTACAGCACAAAGAAGACCACCTTTAACCTCTGCTTTGCAAATCTGCTGTCCCAAGGAGGGAGGTAGTCTTAGGTGATTGCTCTCAAATTCACAGGAATTGAACAGGGAGAAATTTTTCTTGGCATCATCTAATATTTTCTCACTTTCTGGCAGAATTTTTTACTAAAACAGCAGAATGAAAAGGGAGCAGAGAAAATCTCCCAGGAATTTTGATCTTACAGATGCCTACTTACATATGACCTGAGAGGGGGAAAAAAAGCATCCACCATAGCAGCGACAGGTATGGGATCTATTTCAGTCATTTTCCCTGGGAAAGACATTTGGTGGCAAAACCCAACCCCCGTCTGTCTTTTTCTCAAGTGGGTTTAATTGTAAATGTTCTCTAAAATAATTCACTAAATATTTGTGTGTGTGTGTATATATATAATATATATGTGTGTGTGTATATGTATATATATATGAATGATATATATATGGATATATATATATATAAAAATATATATGGAAGAGAAAGAGAGAAGAGATTATTTCAGAACAGTAATAGCTTATAAGTACTAAAAGAATAAAGTGTGACATTATTTTTCTCTCCAGTTATGGTGTGAGGCAGCCAAAGCCCAAGAAATTCCATCTTTCCTTCTTCCCTCGAGAATCCTGAGTCCAAATAAAACATCTTGCTTCAAGAAGGTAGGTACCATGTGCCAAGCAGCCCTGTGACAGAATGGCTTGCCGCTATGAACGTTGATCCCTGTAGGCATTAGGGTGGCAATTTGCAGAAACTCAAGGGGTAAATCCTGGGCAGCACTGAGGTGTCCACATGTATGCAGCAGTAGCAGAATCCCAGTGTCTGGAGCTGATATTCTGCGGCGGATTCTGCCAGTTACCTCCCAAAAGTTCCTGTGACTTTGCTTGGGATCTAGTGATGTTTTTTGTTTCTCTGTGTTCCCTGCCACCTCCTCTACAAAGGCAACAAGTTGGGCAGTTATGGAAATAGGTAACTTTTTAGATCTGGGAGGGATTCTAGAATTAATATGAGCAGAGGGTTTCGCTTTGTAGACTGGCGATTAAGATTCAGAATAGACGAGGTTCTAGAGAGCTTGTTTCCAGGGAAGTCGGAGACTAAGCACATGCTACTGACACCCAGTCAGGCTTGTTTCTCTTGAGTATCTTTTCCTTACACCAGTGATGATAACTGCTGTTCATCAAAGAAAAACATCCACATTTTGCTACATGGAGTTTCAAGTTCTGTTGAAAGATTTTTGCTTCTCCAGCTTTATTTTCTTCCCACTTCCCCCTCACTGACCTTCACGAAGGAGTCCTAACTCCAGCCTCTTCCAGCCTCCCACAGTAATTCTTCTCCAGCAGGATATTTTGTGCTTTGAGGGAGTTGTGCCCCTGTGTGCAGTGCATGCTGAGCTATTCTCCATTCAGCTTTCCACACACAGAAGGTATCTTGCCTCTTCCAGGAAGCCTTAACCTATTCCTTGAGTCATGGTAAGTTGCTTTCTCCCAGCATTCTCAATGTACCTTTCAGAGCAGTTGTTCAGTCATAGCAATTAAGATTATTTCATTTTTAAAGTGTTGTTTTCCCTCCTTATTGGTCAAAGAAATTGTCTTAAATTAGTATTCAATCCCCAATTGTTCCCTTCCCCCAGCATGTGACATAGATTTAACACAAAATGAATATCAACAAATGGTAAATAAAAGAATGAATGAGAAAAGGAGGCTCTAAATTCAGGAATAAGAGTATCACTAAAGCACATTTCTAACCCTAACCCATAGTGATTAGAGAGGCAGTACTTTGAAACCAGGCTCCATTTGGCCAAAGTTCAGTTCTGCTACTTAGTAGCTGGTGTGAGATGGTTTACAAGATCCTTAACTTTTGCTGTCTTAGTTGAGTTTTCCGCAAATCAACACTAATAACAGTATACAACTCCTAGGAATTGGATAAAGATTAAATGAGTTTATTTTATTTTTAGAAATTTATCGAATACTCCATGTGTTTCTCTTCTTTCCTCTTTCTCTGCTGTGTAAACTTTAGCAATAGAAGAGAGAAGTGAGATAGATTGATCAGGAAAATAAAACAAATGTTATATATTGATTATTGTTAAGAGGTATGTTAGTGGTGAAGAGTACTTAATCAGGAGAACATGCTATTTATTGAGCATCTACAGTATGATAGTTACTGGACTAAACTTTTTCATGCACTATTCCTATTTCTGGGGTAGAAACCTGAAACATTGACATTATTACACACATTCTACAAGTCATGAAACCAGTTCAAAGAAGAAATTTATCCAAGATTGCATACAGTGTAAAATGTATAGATGAAAATTATTATTGGAGCAACAGTTCAAATGTCAGACCTCAAATGCAAAGGTATAAACACCACCCATGACTGCTGTGTAATCATGTATGATTTTCTTATATTTTACTTGTTTCCCTATTTGCAATATTGATGTAATATACTATATATATAACATATGAGATATATATATATA
>NW_022900933.1:27430498-27457892 GCF_012274545.1 Fukomys damarensis | reverse complement strand
ATATATGGTTTCAACGTAAATCTTTGGACAGGATCTTTAAACCCTATCTCACAATGGATGTGATGACTTACTATAATGTTGGAGATTGATTTGTATCCTGAACTTCTCAGACAGAAGACACAAACAGAAATTCCAATGATATCCAAATGTCTTAGTTAATAGTGTTGTCCCAAGTTCACTTCTTAGTTTGGACCATAGTTTGGTGATTATGCAAGTTGTTTACATAGGCAGAGCAAAGAAAAGAGCAAAGAAAAACAGAACTTCTCTATATTAAGTTTAAAATTCCTGTGCAAATTTGACATGATCTAAAAATTAACTGTTAAAATTACAGGCTTCTGGGAACACTCATTTTCTGTTTGTTATACAACATGCTTCCTTTTCAGTTTCCTGATTGACTGACTGTTAGAGAGCCCATAGTCTCACAGCTATACAATTGCTATTGGAAAAATAATTTCTTGCCCTTCAAACTTATATTGATTGAAGCAAAGGAGAAGTAAAGAATATTGAAAGCCAAAGCTAGGTGGGAGGAGCAGGTCATGTTTTCTGCTGTTCTACCCTAAGGAAAAATTGCTTATCATATGCACCACAATGTGTGTTATTAAAATAGTCTTTAATGAAAGAAGTTTTAAGTGGTATGGAGACCAGCTTATTCTTAAACATAGAGCTCATGTTAAGCAATAATAGAGAATAAACTTAATGAGATCACAGAGGTTACATCCATTTAAAGATATCCCTGAGAACCCATGTGAGAGTTTATGTACCATTTCCCAGAAAATATTTTGTTGAACACTAGTATTGCAAACTGTCTTGGGAAAAAGGTTCCTTTATAAATACATGGGAGCTATCTTTAAATATTCCATCTCTTTTCTTAAAGGGTCAAAAGTCACATTGATAATTACTTTTCCTGTGGCTAAGAAAACAAACAAGATGGAAGAAAGCAGGAGGGGAAGGGAACATAAAAAGAATTAAAATGTGTTAGGGACATGCACCAACTCCACATGTTGACTGTAATCATTATGAACTGCAAACACATAATAATACAGCAAAAGTTAAAAAGAGAAAACAAGCAAAAAGAACACAAACCTATTTAGCTTTGCTAAAAGCACTATTTATTAAACATTAACAGTTCTTTTCATAAGGCTGCATCACACCTGCCTCTCAAGTGTAAGGTCCTGAGTTCGATCCCAAGTAACATCAACAACAACAACAACAAAGTACAAAAATTGTTTTCATATTCTACCCGTAAACATTGTGAGGGGATAAAGTGCTATGTGTAAGAAATTCATTCTAGCCCATGACATTTCTTCAACAAGTCTACATAAGGAAGCAAGCAGGATTTGAAATGAGAGAGGGAGCGATGAGGAACACAACTGGTTCTTTCTTCGTATATATTTGGATTGATTTTAAAAGACACATTTTAATATTCTGTGGAGAAGGAAGCTGGAGATCACGTATGGAGACAAAATCAAATGAAATTTCATGAACTAGGAACATTGATGTTCTCTTAGTAATCCAGCCTGTGTGTGTGTATGAGAGAGAGAGAGAAAAAGATAAAGAATAAGCAGTAGCATTTTCTACATTCTTCCTCTAGCATTCTAGAGTCTCAAATTGGCGCAATAATACAATTCAGCACATAGGTGCATCACACAGAAAGGAATACTTTAAATGAATTGCTGCAAAATTAATCTTTTCCCCTAATTCCTGAATTAAGTTGTATACAGTTTCAGCATTCTGAACATTTATCACTGATGTTTTATTTCACTATCCTCTTATTTTTTCAAAGCAACATTTAAAATACGAAATTTGTATTTGGTATATTCAGAGTGACCTAAACATGAACTGTTTATGTTTGAGCACAGCGCTCATGGCTGTTTAAAAAAAAATCAATGTGCATTTAGGAAGACTATAGAGAATTTTTTAAAATTTCTAATCATTTTCAAATGGTAAAAACATAACTATGATTCTCGTTAAAGTTTCCTGGTATTTGGGAGATTATTTTATGCCTTTATTAAATCTCTTCATTTGGAAAGGGAATAAACATATAAAAGTTATTAATAATGTGAATTACATCGTCATGGCAACAAATTTTCCCAGGTAGTCTGCACTTAAACAACTATTAACCTCTAGTTTCAATTTATTATTCAAGGAAAATCATGTTTTGGATGGAAAAAATTGCTTGTCATCAAAAAGGACAAGACTCTCTGCATAAATTCAAATTATTGCAGAAGATGAAAATAGCTTTTCAGTCCTAAAATGATAAGTATTTGCATTTTTCATATTTTCTTCTTGGTTATTTTTTATTCTTAAGGGATCTGATCATGGATGCCAATATTCACTATCCTGACTTGAAGTTTAAATTGAGATTTGTGACAGAGACTGTTATACATTAAAGTTTGTGTTCCTGTTCCCATGGTGTTTACTTGAAAATGGTCAAAAATATTTCCCAGCTGGCTTTGCAATAAAAATTGGACCAAGTCCTTAGTTCCTATCTAAGCAATGTGAGAGGGAAATGTGAGGATCATTTCTAAGTCAAGGTAATTATGAACTTCTCTATACCACTTGGTCTTCCTTAAAAGGTTTTGAAAAACACCGAAGCCCCAGAAGACCAAGGGGGAGACACAGAATGTAAACTTCCATTCTCAAAGCACCACCTGGAAGAAAGTCAGTATTTATCAGGAACATATGCATAAGTGTATTGTATAAGGGATAAATAAACATATATTTGAATAAGCCAGTGAAAATTTGGTGCAAGTTATTTTTAATATCAGCTATTGTACATAGTGCTTCACTAGAAATTGGTCCAAAACTTTACTGAATATATTCATCAATATTAGTTATGGTTGCATATGTTTGTCTACTACGGAGACATATAGGTTTTATTTTGCATGGTGGCTAGCCCAAAGCAAGGAATGATCATTATTCTTCTCTCTCATTTTTAAGAAATAAGCTTCTAACACTCAGAGAAGTTTTGAATGCAATAATTTTAATATTTATCATTAAATCAATAAAATAAATTATAATTTTGGTCCACAAACAAGTCTTACACATTACAGTTCACCCAGAGTTCATTTTGCTTTTTGTGCATTCTTTTTGTTAAGGGCACAAAAGCATTACTGACTGAAATTTGTGATAAAAAGAAACCTTAGAAAGTGAACAAAATTGCTAATAAAATTTCTTGGTCCCTCTGAAACAGGAACTTACATTCATTTTATGAAATGAAACCTATTTTCTACAGTCTTTTTGTATTCTTACCACTTTGCAACTAGAATTCTTCCTATTGGACAGATCACCTTATCTAGATCCTTCCTAAGTTATTCAATAAAATGGTGAAGTGGCCAGGAAAGTGCTGAAGAAAGAATTAATGTGGCATAGTATTGGACAATTTCCATGAACTTTACTCTGGTCAACTGTCAACTCACTTCCACATGTTGCTGTACAAATGAATAGCCTCATCCATATCAACCTAGAATTTTATGTGATCCATTATATTTAGGGTTCTCCCATAAGCACCACAGAAGAATATTCCAGAATTCATTGATCTTAATCTCTTCTCAGATCCCATAGAAGACACACTTAATTCATTATATGCCCGATTTCCTTGATATTCAGCCTCTCTGGCTTTTATGTGTTACAGCAAATTCTGACTTGAGGAGAACATATTTATTGAAGAGATCGTGCTTAAGCTGACTGAGTCTGTAGCATGGAACTGGCCATGTAACAGACTTAAGATAAACTGGTGTTTGTCATTCTAGCCTCTTTTAACAAATACGCCTTGTGTACTCTTTCTGGGACTTGCTTTGTGTGCATCTCAATTGAAGGTCTCTTGTGAACACATGTATTGGTTAATGTTTGTCACACATAAATCTCATTCAGTGTATCAGAATCACATTTTAATATGCAAATTCAGAGGACACAATTTTAAATGCTGTATCTAGAAATGGCTCAGTATGTGGCTTGGGAAAGTTTTCTTTGAATAAAGATCAATACTGAGTCATATGTCCATTATTTAAAATTGGAAAGCAACTGGTAAACAACTTGGATTGGTAAAAGGTAAGGGTGTGGGTAGATTCAAAGATTCATTTGTATTTTGATTACTGAGTTAGTTTCACTCAAGTCAAAATAAGCTGAGATCACTACACAGTGTCACTTTAGCTCAGTGTTTTTTTCTATTCTAGCAAAATAACACTGCTGCCTGTGTGCTATTGCTATGGCAACCCAGAAGGGCCTGCAAGCCGGGTGTAGAGGACAGCGAAGCTCTGAGTGGAACGTGGCCTCGGAGTGAGTCAAAGAGACTGAGTGGCTCGTTAAGTAGTCAGATGACGTCAGCAGAACGGCATTTTACAGGCGATGAGGAAGCTTCAGGCAAATAGAGTAGCACTATGCAGAGAAGTAGGAGTGATTAGAAGGGTAATCAGGACACTCCACTTCTGCTCCACCTTTGCTCCCCACAGACCACTCAATAACAAGGAAGGTTTAATCAATTCCCAACCCCAAGACCTGAGGGAATGAAGGTGAATTTGCAGGAAAACAGTGTCTGACGCGTGGTATCTGTGAGGTGCTTTTGAGGCTTGTTTCATTTGTTCCTTCTTTTAGCTCCTAAGGAACAAAGACTATTAAAGAATATTTAATTACGTATCCTCCATCTGCAGGACTAAAGTCCTGTAGTCAAATCGGATGTTATGAAAACCAGATATGCCCGAGTTCGAATTCTGCCTTACCATTTTCCTTCTTGAGGATTCTGAGGAAAAGGTTCATGATTTCTGAGGAGTGGTGTCTTATTTTTTCAGTAGTTGTAGTAATGGTGGAAGTAGAGAGTGATAACTGATTTGGATTTTTTATTATATAAAATCTAAATTTTGATGCATGGTAAATTCTGATTATTATTGTTATTATCATCACTACTACTACTATTATTGTTATTATAGTTATTGTTACAAGTCCTGTAAAGGAAACTACCCATTTAGACTGCAATGAATATGGGGCTCATTTTAGAATATAGTACTGAGAAGGTACTTGAATATGGTGCTATAAGTAGGAAATCTGATTCACTTCACCATAATACCTATGAATTAAATTGTGTGATAGGTATGGAAGTAAGTCCAGGGAAAGATAGACTGTATAAAAACATGAAAATCCAAGTTCTACCCTTTTTGTTTTCATTTACCAGATTGCTTTTCCAGTGCCTGTAAAGGATGTAAAGCCCTGTGTCTCCATCATGGAGTAAGTGACATGCCGTCATTCTTCGCTGTCTTAGAGGGCAGAGCACAGAAAGTTGGGGGTCACTTAGCAGGGGTGTTGTCTGATTTATTGTACAAACTCTGAAATTTCTGGCCCATACTTGTTTCATTAGGCATAAACTCAAACTGAATACAGTGCATAACTTGTCCATATATCTTTAAACCTGGGTATTAATTTCCCTGTTGACAATATATTCAGTCCACAATGAGATACAGACTCAGCATTAGAATGTGAAGGCAAAAAAACAGATGAAAAGAAAGGTCTAATTTTACTTCCCTGAGATGTATGCCATTTGGAAGTCTTAGAGATGGTCCTAGAACCAGGATTCCCTCAAAAGAGAGCCTGAAGCTAAAGCTCATATTTTGGAAATGTGTTTGGTGATACAATACTAGAGGCAGAAATACAGGACAATAGAATAACAACAGAGAAGAAACAACAAATAAAGGAAAGCATTGACCTTTTATGAGGCTTCCCCCAGTGGTTGTTATCGTGGCTTGTAACTTCATGTTTCCCAGAGCCTCATGTTCTTATAGGTGGGACTTTCCAGGAATGGGTTTAACTAGGGTGTGTGAATATGGATTAAGGGTGTGTGATAACTGAATCATCCCACTGATTGGTTTAGCATAGTTTAGGGTGAGGAAGATAGAAAGCCCACCCTAAGTATGAGTGACACCAATCAATAGGCTTATAGCCTGGATGGAATATAAAGGAAAAGGGAGGGTCACTGCTTCCTGCTTACCCTGCCATGGACTGTTTCTCTCTGCTCTCCCTCTCTGCAGTGCAGTCTTGCCTTGGAGCCAGACAAATAAGGACTGGAATCTCTGCAAACTGCAAGCTTAAATAAAGCTTTATTCTTTTAACTTTGGATGTTGAGTACTTTGTCTCAGCTGTAACAAAGATAACTAAGACAATTATACAGTTTGATGCTGTAGGGTCCTTTTAGGAAACCTCCAGGAGTACATTTTAGAACATTGTCCCAGGGATGAAACATTGAAATATTTGTCTGCTTGATTTCACCACAGGGGATAAAAATTTGGTTCCACACACAGACACACACACAGACACAGACACACACACACACACACACACACACACACACACTGTAGCTGCTTAGATGTAAGAGATGTTGCCTTGGGAACAGAAGTAGAAACCTCTTTGGCCATAGGCAAAGGCAATATCTGCCAGAAGAGAAGCCATTGGGAAATTGGCATGCACTTCTACCATGCTCTTTCTACCTTGGAGCCTGTATTCCATGGAGTGAATCCCCTGAAATGTGAGCCAAATAGTCTTCCTCATTTAAGTAACAGTTCTCAGGTACTGAAAAGCCAACTCATTCAAGGAGGAACAAGTTGATTTGAAATGGAGCACAAAAGGGATTTCATACAGAGACCATATTCCTTCTAAGGTTGTATTCATGTGTTTATCTCTACAGTATTTTATACTGGTTCCTCCACTGAGGACGTAGATGTAAAGGTGACATAAGAGAAGTGCTTTCTTGTACTCAATAAACAAGTCAGAGAAAACTGGAATAGTGGGGAATTTTAAAGAAAACAAAGACCCACAAAAGGGCCCCAAACAGCATGTAGAACTGAATTAGGCTAACTGAATCCAAGAAGACTTTTGAAAGGGGGTTTGCAGCCAAAAGTAGGGGCTGTAAAGATGTTACAAAGGTGATCTGGCTGCAATATCTGTAACTTCACTGATTTTTTTAGTATTGAACCAGAAGCAATAATAACTATTGATCCACATATTTTGCATAGTAATTTGTGTACTACTGCTTTTATGTACATTAACACAATTTTAAATAACACTTGGAAAAACATTAGCCCTTTTATTTATACTCAGAAACTAAGCTTGATGCAATTATATGATTTACCAAAACCACTTTTGGTAAATGTAAGAACCATGACTGGATGTAGTTTCTCTGACCGCTTAGCCAGAAGAATTTCTATGGCAAACTTGTGTAATAATTAGGTACAAGAATTAAAGTCACTACCTGCAAATAGGATTAGCACATACCTCAGACACTGGATCATGGGTGGAATGAATTAGATGGAGCAAATTTCTGGATGTTCATTCTGTGTTTCTAGAAGTAATCACAGTCTTAGATATACACTCAAATACTGTTATTCATTGGTACTATAATTATATTGACAGTTGGTAACTTCTAAGGGTGTGGAGTAAACAGTATAAAGAAGATAAATAAAGATAAATGATAAGGGTTGGGCAAATATGGCTGTTTTTTTCTTTTTAGAACTGGGAATTGAATGGAGTTCCTTTGCCCTGAAGTACATTCTCAGCTCATTTTTCAGTTTTTATTTTGAGACAGGGCCTCTCTATGTCTCTAAACTTCCTACCTTAGGCTCCAAATTGCTGTCTTCTTGTATCAGACTCCCAGAATGCTGAGATTGCAGGCAGGCACCACTCATGTGCACCCCACATATGGCTTCTTAACTACCAACATTCACACACTTTCTGCTTTTGTACAGGATGTGGGAGAGGAGGAGAAACAATCTCTTGCATGTCTTTCCCATGACTTGAGGAGTGCATTTTCACATTTTAATTCATAATGGCAGCCTTTAGCTTCTCATTCTTTTCATATAGTGACAATGTATTCCTTCTAATAAACCAGAAACATTGTAGGTCTCCAAGGTACCCAGAATGGTAAGTACTAGTTGATAATCCCACAAAGATGAACCTTGAATTTCTGCATTTCCAATTCAAGGTGGCAAAGCATAGATGGGAGGGAATTTCAGACACGTGTTAACAGCAAAAGTGAAATCGAATGAGTAATGACTAATTTGTGTTGTTCCTTTGGGATGTCTTTGGAAGTTACCTGTGGTGGCAACTGCTGCAGAAACCCCCAGCAAGCCAGTAGCAAGACCTGGAGCACTGCTTTGTCTAAGGCATCTTGTTTGAATATTTGAAGAAATGCTGCCGGGGCCAGACCAGATTGGCCAGCTTTTTGAAGGCATCACTTCTGGGGAGATTTGCACAGGGTCCCACGCCAGCTCTTAAGTCCAGAGGCAGAAGAGTGACGAAGGATGAATGATTTGCAAAGACCTGCACAGGTCAGAGCTCTTGTCAAAACTTGAATTCACAGAGGCTCAGGTATTTATGGCAAAAGGGTAAAAAAAAAATCTGCGAATATGTACATGTACATTATTTCAAAGCACTGTTTCAAAATTCAACCTCTTAGTGGTTATAGATATTAACCATGATTCTTGAATTTTAGGGGGAGAAGAGATAGCATGTAAAGGCAAGATAATTTTATTACTAGCTAGAGAATATGGAGTAGCAAAAAGTAAATTATGTATGACTTCCAAATGTATCTCAAGTGACTTCATAAATCTTTCCTAATACTTTATTTCCAGTTTTGCTTTTATGGAAACGTTCCTGATAGCCAGCTAACAGAAAAAAATACATTTTATTAGAACTCCCTATCCTAATATTCCTTTAAAGTTGCAATTTCCATTCAAGTCTTCGTGTGAAGTAAAAATTTCAACACAGAGACATTAAGCAAAGCGATATTGACTACATTTTACCCTGAAAAGGCCCAAGATTTTAATCATCCGAAAACACCTGTCCCTCTATTTACAGTATAGATAAGCCTGCTCTTTTAGATCATTTTGGCCATGAACTTTATTGCCAGCCCATAGATGGCAGCAAACTTTCATTTCACTGCCAGGATCTGGCTTTTCAGTAATTATCTCAAATTACTCACTTACTAGTTTTTCATTACAAAACAATGTATTATTACTGTTATGATGATGACTATTAAATAATACAATAATGAGAAAGGCACTGCCGTATTAGTACATAATTTTTAAAAACTCTAAAAGCTGAGGAAAAACAAATTAAAATGCTCAAGACTAAGTCTCATGGAAGAAAGGACTCTTGGTATTCTCCCAGTCAAAAATCTGTCTTTTAGGTTTATTATCAATGAACAGGAACTTGGTGAGACCATTGGCTCAGTGAATTTTTATCATCATTTGAGATGAAAGATGGTGCCCTATTGCATGGTTTATTGATGTTTCACATTGCCAATAAAATTTCTTCTTGAGGTAAGTGAGCTAGAATTGTGATATTTAAGAGAAACATCCAATATGTCTAAAAGAATAGCAATGACCAATTAATAAAGATATTAAAATTCCACGTGAAGGCTTTATCCCTGAATGTTCTATTGATACAATCTTTTACCCATTGTTGCTCCTTGTGAAGAATCATTACCAATTAAGACATATTTAATTCAATTTATTGATGATGAGGTCATTAAAGCTTTGATACCAGTTATATTCCATGCATCAGATTCCTTGATTGAGAATGGATTATTTTATAGAGAAGAGTAAGAGATAATGAAGATGGCAACAATTACTAAAACTAGGGTCCAATGATTATCAACGCTTCAATATTTGCAATTTAGACCCCAAAGAGTTGAATAGAGGACAGCTGCCTTATTAGCAGGGTTTCATGAGCCATAAAAGATGTGGTTTGTGTGATTTATTGTTTAACAAAGTGTCATAGGAACCAGGGCCATTTGCCGTTTAAGCCACCTGTTTCCCGGATGAAACAGGTGTGATGTACAAGTAACATTCTCAGTGTAATGTAGTACTGACCAAAGAAAGGCCTCAGGAGAAATACTGTCATTAATGACAGCTTGACAATTAGCACAGAATATTGGATTTATAATATCTCTTTGTGTTTGCATCTGTTAAAACTCAGATTGGAACTCTAAAGGTGACAGTGATATAGCTAGTTGGCCATAACCCTCCTAAACAGGTATTTCAGAACGACTAGCTTGTACATTTTACTAGTACAGGTATGTCAGGTTTTAATTTATAGGATTTTTTCCCTTTGGGAGGACTTTCAATGAACCCGTGCCGCCTCTTCCCTCTACCCAAACCCTATGATTTTATCAATGAAAGACTATCAGGAAATCATAGAGTTCATGTATTATTAGTATGTTCTTTTTTCTAAAGCACATGAAAAGTTTATTATTTAGCATTTAAAAAGTGTCCCTATGCTTAAATAGTTCCAGTTACACAGCATATACTTGATAAATGTTGGCCATTTTTATTATAACAACTGATTTTTGAATTTATGTAAATCTCACACATAATTTAGAGTTGATTAAAACAGTCATTGCTAACTCTACTAAGCATTTTGAAAAGTGCTGCAATTTAATTCCCTTGTAATCTTTACTGTATTTCAATCTAGTAGGAAAATTTGGGGAAAGAAATACGATTTACTTATGGAAAATCTCTTGTGAAACACAATATGCCCAAAGTCCTTCAGGTATTTGGTTATATGGTCGAAGAAACAGTGCCGTAACACATAATTAACAACACGTGTTTTTAACCAACAGGGATGCCTATAGCAACATTTACTTTCATAAATCCGCAGGGATAGAAAATGAAACAACCAGTTTTCCATTTCTAGATCTGCGTTGATTACCCATTTCAGTGTCTTGCAGTGTGGTCACAAACGCAGAAGTCTCCAGGGTTCACAGAAGTGACAAATGAGCAAATTAGATAAGTAAATTAGATCAGGTGGGGAAAGGCGCTTGGTAACACAGGACTCCGGTGTTGAGTACATGATTAGTGGCACAGTCCCTGTGAAGGCCAGAGTGCATTTCCTGCGTGATCTTGCCACTTGTCTCCAGAAATGCTGACGCAGAGGTGTTAGTTCACTCATTAATCAGAAGGAGTCGGAAATGTGAATCATTTTCCACGAAATTTCCTCTGGAAAGCAGAGAGTGGCAGAGTAGGTACGTACCAAATATGGATCAAATATGCATCTTGAATTCACATGAATTTTTTTTTTTCTTGTTGAGATTCTTTCCTTTCACTCTCTGTCCAAGCAAATAGAGAGAATCTGGCACAGAATTCTGTGGTTCCAGGAACCAGCAATATGCTTACAGCAGAATTTTCTTTCTTCTCTCTCAGTAGATTTCTTTGAATTTTTTCGTATGAGAATAATATAATTATATTATGATAAGCTCCTCAGATCCAGGGCTTTACATGTTTTAGTACCTAATGTCACCCAGATGGATAAACCTTATATAGATTTTCCTCTCATTCTTCCCCTCTTCAGGGGACCCCATTTAAAAAAATAATTACTGATTTGGTCAATATTTACATGGCGATATCTCTGATTCTAAAACACTAGGATAGAATAGGACAGACGTTTGCATCATCTTCACTTTATAAATAAGGATTGTAGGACTGAAAAAGAAGAAATGCCTTGTCCAAAAACATGAGCATAAGTGATGGACTTAAAACCCAATTCCAGTTCACTTATCTCCAAATGTTGGCCTTGTTCCCCGGATCCTTCTGACTCCTGATTGCAGAAGATAAAATCTTGTAGCCCGGCTCTCAAGGGCAGATGTGATCACCTAATCAATGCCAGTGGAAAGGGCTCACCATCTTCCTAATATTGGCCGGAAAAGCAACACCATTGCATTTTAAAATTCTAGGGACATTCACTCGTTTTGCATCCCTTTGGTTGGCTAATCTCATATGAAGAATTTTAGAGGACAGCAGATCATGAGAATTGTGCAAAGTGAACACGACTGTGAAAGTGCAGAGGTGTTTTTTTTTCGTTATGTTGCTATGTGCCCATCTCGGTTTACAGTGGGACTAACTTTACCCATACTAAACTTTTATATCCATATTTGGACTGTTTACATTTTTATGTTGAAAAGACAATGGTCAATACTTTTTCCCTTTCTATACAAGATGAGCATATATAGCCTGGAGAAATCAGTGGCCCAAATTAGTAATATTGGGTCATTCACCATATCACAAGATTTTGGTAAACAACCGACTACATATATTCTGGTGGCTCCATAAGACTATATTGTGCAGTGATGTTTCACTGCGCTAGTTTGTATGGGTACACTCTATGATTTATTTACACCACAATAAAATCAATTAATGATGCAACTTAGGATGCATACCTGTAGTCTAACGATACATAAAGTTTTAGTTTTATTTAGAGAGTCAAAGAAGAATATTTTACTTTCGTAAGAACTGAATTCTTTGGAATATTTATGTAAGATTTATCCTTTAGTAAATCTGTGAATCTATATTGATAGTGACACTTTATAATGTATATAATGTACCTTCATTTAACATCAATTCTATGATACTCAAAAAAAATTGTTTGAAAGCTGGGCATGGTGGAGCATGCCTGTAATCCCAGCACTTGGGAGGCTGAGGCAGGAGGATTGCTGTGAGTTCGAGACCAGCCTAGGCTACACAGTGAATTCCAGGTCAGTCTCAACTACATAGTGAGACCCTTTCTCAAAAAAACAAACAAACAAAGAAACAAAAAAAGAAAAATGTTTGAGAAATGAGGAAATAATATCAGCCTGGAAACCCTCATTATGAAGGAGCAAAGATTTACACGGATTTTTTTTCAATATTTTTAGAAGTCTGATAGAGATGGTACTTTTTCCATCAAGGCTATTGCTCTAAGTTACCTAAATCATCTTGTTTCTTTCCTTTTACCCAGAGTTGAGTTAGACCCATGTGGCATGTTGGATGCCTCATGTTGCACAGAAATTCCATTTTATATTTATGAATCTGATTAAAAAGGAAGAAATTGTTTTGTTGTCATATAATCAATAGAAGCTGTGTAGAAAAATCTTTCTAGAAGTGATTTGAGAAAGAAAACAGCAAATTGCATTATTTTTGGTGGCTAACTATATTGTATACAAATTTACTAAAGCAATAGAAACATGAAATGAGGAAGAGTACTGTACTGAACAAAAATCAAATGATTGCTGAAAAAAATGAGTGTTTATTTCTTGGGTAGTACGCTATGAAAGTACGCACATTTATGGTGAATCCAGGGCAACACATAAGTAACTAGTTTGGATCAGTCCCAGACTTGAATAAAACTCTTTATGAGTGTTTTAGAAATTAATCCATTCCAAATTTTGAGAGCTTTCCAATATTGTTCAATTTGAAAAGACATCCTGTAAAACAATAGAAAGTCTTCTCCAGTAAAAATAAAATAAGAACTCGCACTCTCAGCCCCTAACTTAGCCTGTATTACTACTCCTCCACCAATCTTCTTTTTTGTTTGTTTTTTTTTTTGGAGACAGGGTCTCACTATGTAGTTGACACTGGGTAATTTGAAAAGACATCCTGTAAAACAATAGAAAGTCTTCTCCAGTAAAAATAAAATAAGAACTCACACTCTCAGCCCCTAGCTTAGCCTGTATTACTACTCCTCCACCAATCTTTTTTTTTGTTTGTTTTTTTTTTTTGGAGACAGGGTCTCACTATGTAGTTGAGACTGGAACTCACTATGTAGTCCAGGCTGGTCTTGAACTCACAGCGATCCTCCTGCCTCAGCCTCCCAAGTGCTGGGATTACAGGCATGCTCCACCATGCCCAGCCTACTACTCCACCTTTACATCTCAGAATAGGTAGATTTTATTATATTTTCCTGACTTATGCAACTCTGTGGGATCTTGCAAAATTTGGTATAAACCCAGAAATCTCACAAAAACAGAATCTCATGAAAATTTCAGGGCTCTCTGCCTTCATCAGGATGAAAATATGCTGGCATAGCCAGCGTTCACTTTAGCCAAGTCATGGGTGTGCAGAAAGCCCAGCAGCACGGACTGCAAAGCAACCCTGGAGAGTAAGCTCAAAGTGTTTTCAAAACTTCCCAGAAGTGGTGCCACAATTTCTGGGCAGGGACTCAGGTATGAAAGTTCCTATGTCAAGTGTATCTGTCCAGTAATTCCTGGCTCAAGCCATTCTAAATAAAAGAGAACCACAGCTCCCTTTTTACTCAAGGTTGGCCAAGAATATTATTCTCTCCAATATAAATATCGCCCTTCAGTTTTCATTCACTGGGAAATACGGAACCAGAAATTAGATTTTACTTGTCTTTAATGAAGGAAGCCAACAATTATTAAGAACCTCGTTGTGTCATACTCTGCATGAGAGACTTTGCAAATATTGCCCTGTTTAATCCTCATGAAAACTTTCGAATGTAAATATTATTATGCTATGCCACTAGAGAGTCTCATAGAGAATGAGTAATTCCCCTAAGGTCACACATCAGTGAATATTAGAGATTGGACTCAAATTTAGCCCTTGAAAACTCAAGCCCTTTTAATATACCAAGAATTTGCTGTGGAGATCATTTTAGAATTTTGGAATGTAATATATACATAAAGTTTTTTTTCTATTTTTAGCATATAACTCAAATACACAGATAATTCCTTCTCATGAGGGTTTAAATTATTTCAAAATCCACAAAGTTCAGAGAGGAGCATATTGTGTGTTTAATAATCAAAAGATGAGGGCCAGAGATTTAGCTCCTTGGTTCTGCTACCTGCTTCCCAAATGCAAGGTCCTGAGTTCGATCCCTAGTACCCCCCCAAAAAAAAAAACAGATGAATGACTTTTTTCCATTAAGTTTATTGGTACATTTAAAGCAAACAATACAGTTACATTTGTCATTGGGATCTTGTACCTTTATATGATATGTCTTGATTCTTATTTTTTTAATTTTCCCCATACTCTGAAAGATGAATGACTTTTAACCTTTATGATATCTATATGATGTTATTAATTTTACTGAAAGAAGAAAGGCAACAGTTTATAAAATGACCATTGATCTTCTATAAGTTTTCCTCCTTCAGTCTTTTTTTTTCTTTTTGTTTACTTCTTGATGCTTCTTATAGTTGATTTAACAGACAATAAAGTTTAAAACAAATTAAGAAATGAGAAAAGTTACTGAGCCCATGAAGCTATAAGAACGGATACGGTGGCCAATGAAGCCTGGGAAAGAGCAAACAAGCATGTGTGAGAATTAAAAATGTCCCCTTACACTGAAAACCATGCAAGCCTCACATCAACACTGTTTTCTTCTGGGTAGTTAGATTACTTCTGATTGTCTCAGTGTCATCATAGTTACTCCTAGGAGAAGAGATTTCACTCATGGAACATGAAATTTGATATTGAGATTATTTTCTAATGCAAACCCCTGACACTGTTCAGTGTAATTAAATGAAGGGTAATTAAATTGCTAGAGCCTTCATGGGAACCTAAGCAGGAGTAAGACCCGGCTAAAGCAAGTCAGAGACCCTGAATTAGATAGACCCTTAAGGATGATCTGGTACAAATCCTTCAATTTTCAACAGAGACTTAGTAGATCAAATGACTTGTCCAAGTTCATACAGCTGGTAAACGGCTGAGTTGGTATATATTCATACTTGAGTATGACTTCCGAGCATGGGCTTTTAAATTACTACCTTTATTTTTTGGATCTGGGCAAAGAAATTCTATAGGCTTCTATTTTGCTATGTAAAAGTTGGAAATCGTCATTCTTAACTTAATAGGCATTTTTGAGGTACAATATGTCAGCGTGCAGGAAATATGGAGCTAAATACTTAGCAGGGGATAAGAGTTCTGTAACAGATTACTGCTATTTACAGCTATGGTAGGAACAATGGCAGCAGAAATTCAGTGATGATTGGATTTGTGAAGTAAACTGTGCCCGAAATTCAGGCATTAATGCTCAGCCGAATGCCCTTTCCATTAAACCACATTTTAATTTCTTCAAAGAGAATTCATTATTTGTGGAACATTGTTAGTACAGTTTGGCAATATGCAATTTAGTCTTACTGTTTTATTAAATGCTTATACACAATATTTTTTGCATAACATTTGTTACTACCTATTTGGAAAAGAACAAAGGAAAAGCAAACAAAATACATACATTTGGATTCAATTTCCATATCTTCAGGTTACTAACCATGTTATCTTTTGTGAGTCACTTTGATCCCATGAACTTTAAATTCATCACGTGTGAAAAGGAGATAAAATGTTTCAAGAGATGGAGGTGGGAGGAAGGGTGGGAAAAGGAATGAAAAAAGGAATTAAGATGTGTTATGTACACATATCAACTACACACAAGAATGTGATCACCGTGAACTGCAAATGTGTACTAATAATTAAACATCAAAAAACAATTCTCTGCCCCAAAGAAAGGGTCTTTGTAGGGTTTAATATTTTTAAAGCGAATATAAGAACATCATTTAATCTTAATATGCTTTGCTTTCTGTTCCAAATGCAGAAGTTTGTAGCTGGCCCAGACTGGGTTTGGAGACGCGCAGTCAGAGACTCTGCACATCTCTCATACAGCTCAGGAAACACCCTCAGGGGTCGAGCCCTCAACAGCCATAAATACATAGGTGGATTTTTTTCTAAAATCAAAACAGATGGAATATATAAAGTGCTTGGCATATAGTACCTTTTAAGAAATTGCAGGTATTTTAATATTTTTAGTTCACCTGAGAAATGTAATCTCTAGTTATATCATAGTCTCACCCTCTTAGTTGGTCTAGTGAAGAGTAAAATTGCTCTTTTACTCACCCCTAGTTTCTCGTCAGTGCCTAAAATTGTTATCTGGGAGCTTGGAGGCATCAAGATATGTAATTGATAATTTTGCTAAAAATCGTGAAATAAACCATCAGAATTTCTGACAATTTATAACAATAAATAAGCTGGCCAACTGCTGTGATAGAAGCAATCCGTTTATTTGTTGTAGAAATCGGGGCATTTTAGGCCTGTGAAAGGAGGACATGAGGTGTACTCTGGGCAACCTTGTTCCTATGGTAAAAGCTGCATTTGAGCAGCTTCCCTGGAGGCAATCAGGGATCACTGTCATGTTGTTGAATAGTGGCAGGGTGACATCGATCCATGCGGACAACTTCATTTATGTCTTCAGCCAAAAACTTAATCACTTTGCTGATTCTTCTTCCATCTAACAGGTAGTGAATGACAGTCATTTAAAATCTCTAACTTTGAAAAGCAATGTAGTAGGGATCAAAGAGAAATGTAGGAACAAATAGGTTACTCTTGGCTTAATATGGATTAAGGGGTCCATTCTTAAAGTTTGCTGTTCTGGTGTGTGTTTGTGTGTGTGTGCGCGCGTGCATATTCGTGCTCTTTATGAGTGCTTACTGTGGCAGTAACATCCTTTTTAAATCTCCTTCTGTATCAGTTAGCTTTACTATCACTTGGACACAATACCAGAAACACACGTAAAGGAAGAGAGTTTTAATTTGGCTTATAGTTTCAGGGGAAGAATAATGGCCAATGGGCATGGCAAAGCAAAGTTGTAGAGTTCAAGGTGACAAGGAAGCAGAGCAGTGGAACAGAAACAGAAAGGAAAGGCTTAGGGACCAGATGTAATACCCAAGATAAAATTTCTATGACCAATTTAGAGACACCAGCATGTGTACTCCACCGGTCCCCTGGGTGGTTCTCAAGGCAACCAAGTCAACAACCTTAGCCATCACATTCTTCAAACAAGGACTTGTTACCCAACTGTGGAATGTGGCCTTCAGATACTTTTAAACTTTCAGTAACTTCAGACTTAGCCTTATTTTCTGAGAGGTGTCTTGGCTCAGCTTATAAGTTTTCTGAGACAATGACAGGGTGGCTGAGTCAGGCAGGACTGTAAGGTCTTGCTGTAGAGTTGCCTACTGGGATGAATGAGGCTACTTTAGGCTTTTCTGGACCTGCACTAGATTGAATTTCTTCTTTTCCACATTGCTTGTCCTTGTTCTTTTCATGGAAGTTCCTCTTTAAGCAACATCTTATACTTCAAACTTTCAGCATCTGCTCTCTAAGAACTTGACCTGTAAGCTTCAAAATATAGGGCTGATGGTGGTCCAAGAGAGAAGGAAAGGAAATGGAGGGTTGACTTAGATGTGTCACAGCTCTGCTAGGAATGGGGAGACTGCTATTGGTGGTAGGTGGTGAACAGACAGCTCTGGTACAATGTGGTCTTTCAACTGGTGAAATGTTCACCTGTGACAAATTAAGAGGGGGAGAAGTTGGAGGGACATTGGACATAAAGTACATGAAGCAAGGAGTGGCTATGAGGACAAGACAACAGAATGATGGCCATTATTAAGCACTGTCAATGTTCTACACAAACATAGTCTATTTGGCCTACCCATTTGTGTACAAAAATAGCCTTATTTCTTCTAGCAGTGAATTACCGAAGTCAGGGATCAAACCTGAGGCTTTCTCCTCAAATTGGATAAAATTCAAAAATAATTAAATATACAAATAAAGACGTATATTACTTCAATGTTAAGAGTCTACTTTGGGGAGCAAGAACAAGAACAAAAACAAAATCTGATACTGACACTTGAGGACATCTGCATAGATATAGCCAAAAATTTTATAATCCAGATACCTTCATGAAAAGATCCAGGGCCCTACTATGGTAGTAAAACTTTTATGTGTTCATTGACTACAAACATGCTATGATAGAATCTCTACAGTGAATCATGTATCCTGTATTTTGTCCCATGAAGAAAGAAGAAAGACACCTGAGGGGCCTGTGGGTTCTGGAGACACAGTATCCTAAGGATAGTGGCTGAGCTCATACACTATGTGATTCTTTGCATGGGTCCAGACAGGGTAGAGCCACTGGAGATCTATGTTGAGGCTGCTTGGACTGTGTATTCTGCTAGACCCGTGTGGTATTGGAGGGAGCACTTGGGGAGAAAAATACATGTGTACACCAAGATTGCAAAATTGGAATAAGGGTTTCTGCAATTCAGACTCATAGAAGGACACAATGTTATTTATTAATTGAAAGTTTATGTTCCCTTCCAAATTCACGTATTGAAATCTAATCATCAATGTAATGATATTGAGAGGGATGACTTTGTGAGGTAAATTTATCTGGAAACTTCATGAACGGTATTGACACACTTACAAGAAAAGATCAGAGAAATACCTTGCTTTTTTTCTGCTATGTGAAAACATATTGAGAAGTCAGTGGTCTACAACTGGAAAGAGAGCCCTTACCAGAAGCTGACCATGCTGGTACCTTGATCTTAGACTTCCAATTTTTAGGAATTATGAAAAATAAATTTCCAACATTTGTAAGCCACTCGGTTTATATTTTTTGTAGCAGCTGATTTGCGTAAGATACACAAAATGTGTAGATCTTTGAATTATTCATTAGCCTCCTAGCCTTATTTGTGGAGGATATATTCCAAGATTCTAACTATGTATCTATCTATCTATCATATTACATATACAGGGGCACCTCAGTTTACAAACTTAGTTTGTTCCAGGATTCTGGGGAAGATGGCCAAGGTTGTGTTCATCACTCAGCACAGAGTCTGTGAACAGAAGCAAATTTTTGCTGCATGCTTCTGTTTTCAAACCAAATGTTTGAGAACAGAAGCAACTGTGAGCTGAGATACCATGACACACATATATATCTATATAGAGTATACAATTTTCCTAGATATATGTACAAATATGAATTATATACTTGTCCTTCCTGCCCTCAGAGTCTCAGTCTCTACTCACACGCTTGAAATCCATTATCATGGGATCCCACAAAGGACTGTGGGATGTGCTTTACTGAAGAGGAGGTATTAGGGTGGACCGATTACTGCAGGACTCATTAGTTGGGTTTTTTCTGCTGATGGTTTTGTATTTTAATCACATGCATACATATTTCCTAACAGGCAATCCCATGAACATTTGGAAATACAATTGAAGGGTTAGTTTGGAAACAATACCCAAAGCGGATTGGGTGTCATATTTTAGGATGCAGTATGTGAACTGATTCTAGACCTTTATTATGCCATTATTTACTAGTAAAAAGAAGACACATATGTGTGAATCAGGGTTAGATACCAGAAAAGCCCAGTAACCATGACTATTGTTCATAGAATGGGAAACTGGGTTTCTCAGCTGTAAGTTGGTGATAAGGACAAGATCATGCTCAGGGTGAGTAGTTCACTAGGAGAACCTTACAGAGCTTGGCAAAGTTGGTACACTCAGTACTATGATGTACTGTAGAAGAAGATATAGATTAAAAGACATAATGGTGATCAGCTTATAAAGCAATGGGCAGAAGAGTTTCAGATACAAATCTTCAGTTGTCTTCTCCTTGTGGAGTCTTGTGGACAGAACTTCTTTATTCATAAAGTATGCATGACGATATGCATAAAGTTTCCACACCCAGTGAAGTTCACATGCGCTTACAGAGTTTTTATTTGATGTTCATCACATAGACACCCTGATTACCCTGATAGCTTTATTTCCATTTTCTGCAGAGTTTGAGCACCAGTGTGTGACGCACGATCTCCATCATAAATTAGCGTGAGCATAGATTTTTCTGCATGTCCCAAGGACAATAAAATTGCATTGTTAATGTGGGCTATTTAGATTATCAGAGGCCTACAGATAAAAAAAGACAATTATTAGGCAGTATATCATAAGGTTTACAGTTTAACTCTCAAGAGCCAGAAATAGAGGGCCAGGAGCAAGGGATGTCTTTCCATTGTCTGTTATCCTCTTCAATCTCTTTTTCAGATTGCTGTCGTTTTCAGAGTAGAGGTCTTTTATTTCTTTTGTTAGATGATTCCTAGGTATTTCAAATGTTTGGATGCTATTGTGAAAGGAGTTGTTTCCCCAGAAACAGACCTGGGGATCAATGGAATAGATTAGAAGATGCAGAAACAACTCCACACATACTAAGTCACCTCATCTTTGACTAAGGAGCCAAACATCCTATTTTTGATTTTTGTTACTGACATGGATTTGTGCAAATTATCAAGGAACTCTTTGGTGGCAGTACTTTTTGCTTGTCCATAAAGGAAAATACCTATCTGAACTTTGTTTCTTATTTGTTTATTTTATTTTAGTTCTGGATGAATTAACAATTAACATTATTATACTGTTATTGGGACTGAGATTAAAATTGAACTTTAAAACCAAACAAAAAAGGAGAAATTTAATAATACTACTGTTAAAGAAGCCATAACAATCATACAAGGGAAAAACTTTTTCTTGACGTCATTTTTTAATGAATTTAGCAAGTAGGTGATTACATAATTATGGATCTGTGGAATAAATATTATTTCAAAGTTTTTTATAGGGCAAGCAGAAGTGATCTTTACATCAGTGGTCCTCAGAAAAAAATGATAAAGTTATATCATTAAAATATAAATTAGTAAATTATTTCAGAAGAGTCATCAGTATGTTGGGTTGGGACTGGTTATATATTTTTCTGCTATTCTGAGTTAACTGGATAAAAATAAATGTACATTGTCTATATGTATACAAATATTTACTCACTTGTTCATTGTTGAGAAATAGCCACTATATTCATATTAAGAAATCTTCTGAGTAGAGACATTGAATGCTTTGATTGTAGTGGTTTGTCAAGGAATGGCATACAATGCAGATTATTGGAAGATAAAGAGAGTCTCCCTTTGGAATGAAAGGGAGGAGTGCTTACGCAGTTATAAAAGTTTGCATCCCTCAGATGTAGGATCCTTACCTGTAGTGTAACCACTGCAAATGTTAGCTTTCTCTCTGCTTGCCACCCTGTGGTAACTGAGATTCAGAGAACTAGTGTTAGAAAATGTGGAGATTTTAACTACTGCTATTATTTTGAGTAAAAACAAACAAACAACAACAACTTTGTCTCTAACTCTGATATCTCATTATCTATCGATAGCATCCATAGACTGACAGAGTAACCTGTTAGTTTGAAAAATGGTAAAACCTCTGAGTCTTCACTCTTTTTCAAATATATATTGTGTATACATTTGTTGGTAGATGGTATATCACGAATCTTTTATTAGTATTCATGTCATCCTCATAGGTATTGAATAGAAATCAACACAACACTGACATTCTTTTACAAATTGAAAATTCTATAAATATCTTCTTTGATTATGACAGCATTTTCCTTCTGTGCTGTGTTCTAAGCAGAATTAATAGCAGTTTGAGTGAACAAATACTTAAGGGGGCAGTTTTAAATCTCAGGTCTTATGTACTGTACAACTGTTTTCCAGAGAAATAAAGCCAATAGAATGCTAAGATACAGAGGATTCTGTTTTCAAGACTGAGCCCACGTGACCATAGAGGCTATGAGATCCAAAACACACAGAGTGGCGAATCAGCAAAGAGCCAGTTTGTCACCTAAAACCAAGGCCATTTGGTGGAAGAATATTTTCATGCCCAGAACAGGTCGGGTTTTGTTCTGTTCACGCCGTCAACTGATTCCACGGGGCGGGTCCACGTCTTGAAGAACAATTTGCTTTTCTCTTCATCCAGTCGTTGACAGGAAGAGAAACTGTATGAATGATATGTTCAGCCAAATATTGGCCACTGCAGTTCATTAATTTGTCACGTAAATGTATCCATATGTACTATTATGTAATAGGCACCCACTTCTCATCACAGTTCTGTTAATTTAAAAATAAAGGAGCTGTGATTAAATATATTTGTAATATATTATATAAACTTCTGTACAAGTTTATCTTCCTTGATATTTCATCATATTAATATATTGAATTGTCAGGGAAAATCTACAATAAACACACAAAACTTTGCTAAACAGTCATAAAAAATAAATTTTGTTGATCATACAATACTGTTTTGGGTATTACCTATTAAAATGTTCAAGACTAGCATTTTATAAAACCCTCTTCATTAAATATACCCTTACATTATGGGAGAAATAATATTTTTTGCTATAACACCCAAGTTATAAATTTTAGTATAATTCCTGTATAATTCTGAAGTGAAAGTTATTGAATGTTTGCTCATCTATCCATTGTTTTATGTCCCATTTACATCGGTTTTCTATTTAGATATTAAGAAGTAAGAATAGTACTTAAAGACATATTCTGTGTAACAATCTTTCTCAAAATATCAAAATATATCTTCTCTATATGCCAGACATTTTTCAAGCCATTTTAATAAATAATCACTGTACACTATTTGCAAATAATGTCCCTTAGAAGCTCAGAATCTACTCAGTAATCTACAAACTGATAGGGTATGCGAGCCATGTGTCTCAACTACTGAACTATGCTCCCCAAAAAGTGTGAAAAATAACTATGTTTTATGGATATGACTGTATTTGGATAAAAGTTTATTTGCACACCATGGCCTGGTTTGGACTGACAAAAGGGCTATCATTCACTGACCTGCAGCTTAGAAAACCTCTTGTGAAAAGTAAAATGAACCACAGATAAAAGACTATATAATTTTAAAGTTTCTAGTTGCCACATTAAAAAGTAGATGAGAGTATATGTAATTAATTTTAGTAATTAGTTAATCCAAAATATATTATCATTTCAATAAGTAATAAATATGCAAATAGTTGATGTGGTAATTTGCATGTTTTCTTTTGTACAAATCTATAAAATGCTCTGCACATTTTATGCTTTTGACATACCTCAGTTCAAGCTAGACACATTTCAGGTACTCAGCAACTACCTATAGCTAGTAGCTATAGAGACAAGTTGATGTAAAGAAACATTTAGAATATTACCACTGAGGTCTTTTAGAGAATGTCTTAAATATGTATTTCTTTTAAGAAATTTTACAACTTTTTGCTGAGTTTCCAATTAAAACTCTTGCTTTTATATAATACAGGTCCAACACTTTTGGGTGAATTTAGAACTTCAAACTAGAAACAACATATAAGATAATAGAAATTTTTAATGATTTAAAATAATTTAGCAGAAGACCAAATCCAACCTGTCTGTGTTACACAATAATCACATCTAGTCTTGTGTACATGTTTTGCTTAAAAGAGTGGCTTATAAATGTCAGTACATTCACAGAAGATCTATGATAAGATTAATAGTAAGTGTTGAAAATAAAATTATAGGACAAATCAGTTGTGCTTTAACACAAAGGAAATCAGATATTGTAAATATTGGCTAGAAAAAAAATAACAGAACACTTACCTCACAGACCAACACCTTACTTCTCTGCTAGATTTAATAGAAATATAGTTTCTTAAATCCCTGAGGCAAATATTTTAACGAATTTTCAGAAGTCCTAATGGAATCAACCTTTGCAATAGTTACTATAAATTTGAACTAGCTGTTCAATTAGCCAAGAGAGAGAGCTTCATTACAAATTCTGCAGCTTGTATTTTCTTCAGAAGCTGACATCCGATTATTTTTTTATTTTTACAAAGCACATCCTTCGACAGTAGGGTAGAGAGGAGAAGTGTTGGTGAAAAAATATTTTTGCATCGCACATAGTCAAACATTAAAATCATGTCCAAAGTTCTTTGAATGAAAAATTTGATTGAAAGCAGTGAAAAGACTAGACTGAGGCATCTTTCAAACATAATTTGGCCATGGTACAAATCACTAAGGTATCAATTTAGCATCTTGTGGAATGACAAAGTTCTGTGAGCATGCAGGAGCAACGAAATATAGAAATTACCGGTCTTTCTCCCAGAACTGACTGGGAGCAGCGACAGCTGTCTGCTGCTTTCTTTGCCCTGTAAGCCTTTTCCACTCTCCATCCGTGCCTTGGGACCCTGATACACAGCCCTGCACCCTTCAATGGTTCACTTTGAAGTGATCTCTGTAGCCTGTGGGGCTTTTGGAGCGAAAGTAACATGCAGCCACCATGCCACGCTGTGGATCTTATTGAAGGAATAAGTCATTTCACATGTGAGTGTGCACACAAATACATACACACATACACACACACACACACACACACACACAGTTTAGCCAGCATCTCAAGGGCAGCTAACTCTGAACTGGAAATTTCCCTCCTGAGCTTATACAATGTACCGTGAAGTGAGACTAAAAGGTGAAATTGGGTAAACTGCCCGTGAACTGACAAGATGATGAAAAGAAGATACACATTCAACTCTTTGTAAAGTAAGACGGGAGTGATCACAGAAAACTTATTTCTTCACAAAACAAATAAGAATTAAAAAAGCTAATAGCAAATGGAATCTCTTGTTGCAGATATGATTGCAACACTGTTTTTATGCTGGAGATGTGGATCTGTCCCTTGGGTCTTGTTCTTAGTCCTTACTTATCTGTGTGGGCTGTGTGGAGAACGCAGTGTCTATGTCCACGATAGGTTTACTTAATCTCTCCTGACTGCACTTGCCTTCACAGCACAGGGTTAATCTAAATTATCTTTCTCTCCGGAGTGACGAATTCCTCCAAGGAAAGAATTTACAGCTTGATCCCATTTGTTTTTCTGGCTATGGAGCAGCACAAATGAAGTGTGGTGTAGGTGTGCATGGACTGAGGGTGGGAAAGTCCTCATCTATCCCTAACTTTCGCTCTGTATATATGTGCTGCCGAAGTGAGCACTTAACTTTTCCCCTGAAAACAATCATTTTGCTGACAGGCTGAGGCAAGAGAATCAACCGCTCAGCTCTGAAAATTTTCTCTGAGTTTGTTTGGGAACTCTTAATTTAAGAAACTCAAGGTCTCCAGAAATGTTATTTCTGTAGAGAATCCACAGAATATAGCATAAAAATGAGGTAGCATTAAAAAGAAGATTGGATTCAAGCCCCAGATGAACCCCTTGGACAAAGAATTTAACCTGAAGTTTTAGTTTGAGAATTTGTTAAAAGCAATAGTGATAAAAATATTCACCTTATACTTTTCCTGTGAGCTTTCAAGGCATTGCATACATTGTAGGACACTGAGCAATTCCTCCCATAATGTTTGTAGTGTGAGTTGACATGATAGTACTCGTTATTGTAATGATGAAGATAGGACTAGTGAGCAATAAAGAACCAAAAAATTCATTTAAGCTGCCTCCCTTTTTGAGTGGCTATGTGTTACTGACTCTGATGCCTAGAGAAAAATACTCCCTTGCGCTCTTAAAAGAAAACTAGTTCAATATTATTTAGCATTGTTAAATTTTCAGATATTTAAGAATATGAGACTTTATGAGCTCTATTTATCAAATTGACTGTATGGGCTCTCTTTCACCTAGAATCACTCATACACCATTTGACAACTGATATTCACAACGTTGCAGTCTCTTGAGGTCGGAGAATTCGGATTGCATTTCAAGTGAAGTCACCATTGTTTATGGTATAAATCTAACCCAAAACAGAATGAGAATTCAGACTTCTCAAACCCACCGAACTCTTTAAAGGCAGGCTTTTAAATAAAAGAACAAAACTATCTTTATTTGAAGTGTACACATGATGTCTCTAAGAAGATCTCAAAAGTAGAAGTGAACTGAGCTCCAACTTTAGAAAGTCAAAATAAAGAGGAGTTGATGTATAAAAATGACGCTAGCCCTGCAGCAAAGAGGGCTTCCCTGTGAGATAGGATGGATCACATGCCAAGGCTGAGAAGCATCCTGTTGTTTCAAGGTACTGTGCAGTGGCTAAGATTGAATACTGAGAGCCCTTCTACTTCGGATCATGAATAAAACCTTTGATAAAACTGTTACCTTTGGAGCTGGACCAAATCTCTTTGGGAGACTGCCTTCCCCATCTATTTTTTAATGGTTTTGTATAATCTCTTCTTGCTTTAAAATACTCTGTCATTAATCATTTACTTGATTTCTTCTTATACTTTAGAAATATAATAATAAAAGTACTCCACACAATGGCTAGTCTCCTATTCCAAGCATCAAACCAAACCAAACCAAACCAAATTAGTCACTAAGAGTGGATAGATCTATTAGAAAATTCTTACCAGATACATAGTGCAATGCAGTAAAAAGAAAGTTGTTCTATTTTACAGGAAAAATATATGGTCAGGGACTGAAATTGGTCTGGTTGTTGATCAATCAATAGCCTGATTAATTATTGAATATATATACATATATATATATATATATAATTTATAATCGATAACATTTCCTCTTCTACTTGAGGATCTTTATCTTCTGCAGATCTATTTGTAGGATTATTTCTTTTAATTTTGGTCACTTGTGCACCACTATTACTAAGCTATGCTATCAAAGATGACTTTAGACATCATTAGTAAGCAGGTAGGCTCAAAACTACCTTCTGACATCTAATACATGCCAAGAGGTGACTTATCTACTGCATGAAAGTATCCCTTCACTGAACTTCAGTTTGAGAGACTATCTTATGCCATTTGGCCCACTTTAACGAAATACCACAGAATGGATAATTTATAAACACTAAAAGGTATTTTTCATAGTTCTAAGGACAGGATAATCTAAGATCAAAGTGCAGGTGGGATTGATTTCTGGTGAAGAATACTGTTTACTTCCAAAATGTCTACTTGTTATTGGGTTTTTAATAGTAATTTTATTTTTCTAATAATATTAGTTTGTTTTTAATATTAATTTTACTGGTGTAT
>NW_022900933.1:27420476-27430304 GCF_012274545.1 Fukomys damarensis | reverse complement strand
ATAGGGGATTTATACCTGCACACCATATATCTTGATTCTTTTTCCCCTGGCCACTCCCCTCCCTTCAACCCTTCTTTTTCTCCTTACTTAAAAAAGCTTTGTTTCCTTTTTGTATATAGTGGAGTACTACTCTCCCATAAATAAGAGTAAACTTGAGACATTTTTACATAAACGATGTATACTTAGTCCATAGTCTTATGTGAAATAAATTTGATGTACATGTGAAATATGCCTTTTGTTTTTTGGTCTGGTGTGAGAAAACAAAAGGACAAATAAGGACTAAAATATATAATCAATATTGGGAAATAAGAAGAAAATGTTCAGGGCTGGGGATTTAGCTCAGCGGTTCGGTGGCCTGCCTTGCAAGCGCAAGGACCCGAGTTCAATCCCTGGTACCAAAAAAAAGAAATAATAATAATCAAGAAGAAAATGTTCAAATAGGAAGGGTACAAAGGTAGTGGAGAAGGGGAAAAGAAGGATAGGAAAAGGAGAAAAAAGAATAGAAAGAAAAATGAAAACAAAGCTTTTTTTTTCGTACCTGGGATCGAACTTAGAACCTTGCACTTGTGAGACAGGTGGTGGAACCACTGAGCTAAACCCTAGGCCCAAAACAAAGCTTTTATTGTGTTCTGAAAATACAGAAGGGTAAGAGGGCACTCACTGCCTTTAACCTCACACCGTTTAGTAAGAATGCTAATCCCAGTTCAGAAATTTAACCAACTCTGAATGCTACAAGTCTAAACACAATCACGATTCAGGCGTGGTTTCAACGTGAAGTTTGACAGGAATGCCATCATTCAAGCCAGAGTGGTCACCGAGACCACAGTTGGACTTTAGAGTAAATAGGGGTTGAGCTTTGCTCCTACTAGCCCCACATTTGTCTTCTATGAACCTGTGGATACTGAAACGCTTGCACTTATCTGGTCTTAATAACCAAATATTGAAATGTAAGCATATTATTTAAATCCAATAACCAATGCAAATACTTCATTGTATTTTGTTACTGACTTATGTCTGGCTTTTCTGTCTTTGTCTCTGTGTCTGTCTGTCTGTCTGTCTCTCTCCCTCCATCGCTTCCTCTTTCCCTTTATCTGTCACTGTCACACACCCACCCATGTGTGCAGGTAGAGACACAGTTGGAACAGAATTCACATTTATAATTAGAGCACTGTAAATAAATACTCTACCCTCTGCCACAAGCTACCTCTGAGTATACACAGTTCTCCTCTTTGTTGTACAGTCCAAGGGAAGCAGACAAGAACAGGAAAAGCACATCTGCTTTGGGCTACACTTCCTTACTTTATCTCATGAAATGAAGGTAAGAACAGAGTCCATACCCTCATTGTTCTTGCTTTCAGAGTCCTTAATTCATCTTGTAAACAACAACTTCCTGCGAGTATTTTAAACACCTGAATTTTCTTGAAGCATCTTTGCCTTCATTATAAAAGTGTACTTACCAGACTCTTTGAGGTTGACTTTCTGCAATGTGAGAAGATGGTTCCAAAGAAAGAGTGATTATTTCTGCTATAGATACCCCTGTGCTTCTGAGCCATACCAGTGCTTTTGAAGGGCAAGAAACAATAACAGAAAAAATAATTTAACCAAAATACAATAAAGTACTCTTGAAATTCCTGTGGTCTTTGGAGGAAGTGTGCCTTGAGTTAAGCCCTACTGATCTTAACCAAAAGCTGGTGAGTGACCTCAGAGAGTGAAGGAAGACTGTGAGCTATGATTAGGAGCCCTCGGGCTAAAGTGTAGAAGGCTTTTCTCTTTCTCCAATTTGGTATTATTTATTCCTTTTCATTGGTAAGGAATCAGGACATAAGTTCATCTTGTGTTTTATGCCCTGAAAATTGCATAGTAAAATGGATAGCAGACATGCTGCACAGCTTCCCTCATTAACCATCAGAAGTGTACGCCTTTCTGGAGGCAGATAAACCTGAGATGCTTATGGATTTTTTTCTCTTTAAGCAGACCTAATGGTTTTATAAGGACTGTCATTGGAAACCAATATGAAGGAGTGAGAGAAAGCAATCGACCCGCTGTCACATGAGAGCCCTGAAATATTAGATTGTTCTCAGAAAACAGGGACCACTGAGCATGCCAACCTACTCACAGGGAAGCTCTGATGGGGAGTAGAGTGACAGCTATTTATTAGGACAGAAAACGGGGTATGTACTTTCAAGATCTGCAATATGATGTAAATATTGACTCACCTCAAGTTTTAAATTGATGAAAGGGTGTTTGTAATGTTAAACCCTCCTTCTGCAAATCAGTCCTGTCAACAAGGGACTGTGGGAGGGGTGGATATCTACAAGGAGTGAGAAAGTATTTGCCGATGGAATATTTGTATTTTTTCTCATTTAAAATATCTGGAGATATCACATAAGCCCCTGTGCAGACGCAGAGAGCCAAGCTTTCAATTCCTGGAACAACCCTACGAAACTGTGAGAAAGGTTCCTATGCTAATATTTTAGCATTATGATTCTTATTTACATTACACAAATAACAAGGTTATTTTTATTTCTCTTTTTAGTGCCTGCTGAAAATGTTCAAATTTGAGGTTTGAAGAAAGTGGAAACTTGGAAGTTGGTACCTGTTTCCTGCTTTTGCAAGTCTGTCTTTATTAGCAGCTATGATAAAATCCTTCTTTCCCATGACAGGAGGAGCTTCCTGCTAAGGTTACAGGGGAATCCATTTGTTTTCTTGGCTAATTTTACTGAGTCATGCAGGTGTCCTGAGCCAACTCACCTCAGACTCTCTGCGTTCTTATCTTTAAAAGTGCAAAGCATTTCCCTGACACCAGCCTGAAGTCATTTTAAGACTTGATTTAAAGCTCACATAGTGTTAATACTGACTTTAAAAGGGGAGCTGCTATAAACCCTAAGATTTCTGGCATTCAGGTCTCTCTCTACAGTGATCTGATAGTACCATGAGGCCTTAAAGGCACATCCAATGAGAGAGTATATCTGGTCAATTTTCAAGATAAATGGATTGTACGATCCAGTCAATCATGTTACATTTTTCCCCAAAAGGTATGTAAAAATGAGACTCAGGTTATCTCTAGCACACTTAGTGCTTTTACACACATGTATGAATCAAGTACAATTAATAGCCCATGGCTAGGCAAAGTTTGGGTCTAAAGGCAACAACCAGCCACTTTTTGCTGTTGTTCTGGTTGTTACACCTCCCAGCTGTTGTCTGTTAGACTTCGTAATGCAAGGAGGACAAGACATTGGGGTCAAGGCATGTGTCTGCAGTATGACTGGATGGGGCTATTAGATTATTACAAAATGAAACTCGATACTTGTGCACAAATCAGTGGCTATGGGCAAAGGCTCACCAAAACAATCCCACCAGGCAATTACTTCTGTCCTCTTTTGAATTGTTCAGTAGATTATTTGGGCTTCAACTCTCATTCTGAGCTTACTCTTGGAAAATTAGTATTGTGTGAGCTTGGGACAGGTTGCGGATGCAGAGTTGAGTGTTTTGGGAAAAATGGAAAATGGTCCAGCTGAGTAATGAGAGAATATCTGCATGATACAGGGTAACAGGTATACATACCCGTGCTTAAACTCCAGCTCCGGCATTTACATGACCTTCACCAAATCTCCAAACCTCCTTGAGATTTAGTTCAATACTTTTGCTCTCGCAACCTTCTTCTGTCTCTAGCTCTAAATCTATGTAACTCTATTTTTGTATCCCTATGTCAGCCTCTCTGACTTATATCCTTTGCTGACTTCCATGGTGCAATAACTCACCACAGAAGACTTCAACGTGCCAATAGGGTCAGTGAGTATAAAACTGGGATGAGATGTGTATGTTAACTGCAGGAGCTCTGGGAGGAGGCCCTGGCACAAGGGGGGTTTAAACCACACGATTCAACACCAAGAATAGAAGGAGAGCTCAGAGACAGTTGGGTTGAATCATGTTGAAGAGATAGAATATGATGCTATTATTTTCAAGGCTAATGACAGACATAACGTGCATAACTCCAGACACCTAAAGGAATGAATATCTGTTACTTCTGAGGCAATGAGAAAGATGTGTACTTATCTTGAACTCAGACCCAGACTCATACGGATGCAAAGAATGGATTGTTTATGAAACTGGCAAGGTCTCAATAATGTGTAGATGCTGAACAATGTTCTTTGCTTTTTTTCCCCATACTGGGGATTGAACTCAGGACCTTGCACTTGAAAGGCAGGTAGTGGCACCACTGAGCTAAATCCCCAGTCCCTGTTCTTTGCTTTTTAACAGAGACAAACTGGGCGAGTTTCTCAGAAAAAACTATGTCTACTACTATTTCTAATACTGTTTCCCTTTGTATTATTATTCCCCTTCTCCTAAACTACTTATGAGCTATCAGAGAGCACAGATATCTAAGTCAATGCTGATGTAATGGATGGGAAAAACAGAACTGATGTTTTTCATTTGGAACAGTGTGTAAGAATTTCACAAGGTACTTTTGGGTATAGAGAATTTTAGCTCATAAAGACTTGAGAAAAAGAGAGTCATGTGTTTTGGAGCCCATCAACATCCCAGTGCAGAGGGGCTATAAATTGTAAGTATGGGAAGCCACACATGAGCATGGAAGGGGATCTGGGGAGTGTATTAGTCAGGCTTCTCTGGGGAAACAGAATGGAAAAGACACATAACTGTACAGGGGATTTATTATGGGAATTGGCTCATTTGAGTATGGAGGCTGAGAATCATACAATCTGCCCTCTGTGAGCTGGGAAAAAAGGACAGTTATTGTTGAAATTCAGTCTGTGTTTGAAAATCTGAGGGCAGATGAGTCAATGGTGTAACTGAAGCAGAAAACCTGAGAAGCACTGG
This sequence comes from Fukomys damarensis, assembly GCF_012274545.1. Taxonomy (NCBI): domain Eukaryota; kingdom Metazoa; phylum Chordata; class Mammalia; order Rodentia; family Bathyergidae; genus Fukomys; species Fukomys damarensis. The sequence continues at coordinate 27,425,465 of NW_022900933.1, read as the reverse complement.
GATCACTGATATAGATCCTGGAATTCGAAAACCCAAGACACCAGAGCTCTGATGTCCAAAAATAGAGAAAAATGTCTGTTCCACTTCTGGAAGAGGGAACATATTTCCCCTTCCTATGTCTCTACTTCATTAGGATCACCAATGGATTGGATGGTGAACTCCCACAATGATAAGGGCAAATCATACCGAGTGTAATTCAAACGACATTTCTATAACTCACATATACACTTTTAGCAGATGTCTTGGCATCCCCATCAAGTTAACAAATAAAATTAATCTTCAGAGGGGGAAATCTGAAATGGCCCTGCGTGTCCAGCTCAGAAGTGAGATTTTTTTAACCATAGAAACCTCAACAAAATGATATGGCACTCAATGTGGACTAGTCCACGAAGGAAGTGGAGATGAGTTTTTCCACATTAATCTGATACTTGTCCCAGTGGTGTTCTCTATCCAGCACTTCATGCTCCTAGTCCTCAGGCTAATCATCACTACAAAGAAGGATTTTCTTGATCAGAAAATTTGTATTTTTTGAGGAACTTACAGTCAATCTTCCAGAGACCTCTGCATCTAGGTTCCAGTTTCCTGCCCAGTATACAATGCAGGCTTGAGGCCGGTGTGGGTGGGGAGCAAGCATAAAAGACAGAACCAAGAGAGAAAGTGGGGTGCTGAAACGACGAACACTGGTGCAACTGACAAAGGCGTGGGCCAGTCTAATCCACTGACTTTTATTGGTGATCGATTGGAGTAAAGATAATACATGCAAGGTCAGGAATACATGAAATGATATGTAACCCTGTGGTTTCTATGGAAAACAATATAAGCCAGACTCATAAGGAAAAAACAAAGCATTCTCAAGTTAGTAACAGATTAGACAAAATACATGATTGTAATTAGAACACTGTCCTTCTAGTAAGAAGGCTTAGTTGTGGGAATGGAATTTGGGTGTGAGTTACTGGACTCGCTTGTTAAAACAAGCCAATTGTGGGGTGAAGTCTTTAGAGCTGCACTGCTCACACAGTGCTTTGGGGCATAATCAATATTGCAGTCTCCCACAGCATAGATATGCCTTTCAGTTTGAGCTATAACATGTACAACAAATTTGTTTTCCCATTTCTCAATTTAACTGTAATCTTACACTTCTACTCTGTTAAGGTGATGAGAAATTTAACCCCAGAGTAGCACAAAATATTAGGGATATAGAGCCTTAACTGGAAATTATAAGGAAGATTCCTTACAACATATGACATCACGTTTTTTTCTGCTTTACGTGCCCCTGCTGCATCTGCTGCAGCATGCTAAAGGCAGGGAGTAATTTGGGAAAATTGTCCTGGCTCTCTAAAAATGCCACACAGATATTCTCCTCCGAGATTGTGCTACCTACGTAGGGTTCCTTTCCTGAGACTACAAGCCTTAGTAAGAGACATCATTTCCTTTCATAGGCTTTGGGAATCACACCTGATTTCTTCTAGGCAATCTGCTTGAAATAAGACAGCAAGAAAGCTACAAATAAAGATAGATGATCAGTTCTCCAGAACCGACATTGTTAGTAGTAATTTGTGATGTTTACAGCTAGGGACTATTAATCCCCCCACACATTGGGCTGTGATCTGGGAACTCCTTTTTTCTTTATTTCTTGTTTCTCATGCTACTGACATAGTGTTTGGTGTATAATGGGGTCTAAGTACATTTTGAATAATTTGATATACTTTAATTCCCTAAGAAAAGTTTTATTAACCAATTTTCCTGAAAGGAGAAGACTAAATTAAATTATTTGGTAGTTAACTAGTACTTTAAAACCAAATAGTTCTAAATAGCCTAAATAGTTGCAATGACCTAAAATATTGGAGGTAATTTTATAACCTTAAAGGGGCAGGTATTATAAATATCTGTGAGACAAAAAAATGTGATGTCAGGAGTTCTAGATTCACTTATCTTTCTTCCTTCTATACCGTATCAGGATCCTTAAATCATGCATATAATGAAGTAGTCAGGTTATCTCTTTCCCAAGAGCATTGATTGTTTTCTTTTGAACCAAAATATTGCTCTGTTTAAAAAAATAAAATAAAAACAGGAAAGGACACAGGGATAAAGTTTTAGAAACCTCCTGCTCTACTGAATTTTCCATGTAAGTGTGAATGATTAAAGATACTAATTTTTTCTCCCCACCAAGTGGTGGTGTTAAAATGTTCATTAACTGGAAGTTATATCAGTGCACGGCTGATCAATACAAGGTAGATTAGCCAGTGACAAGCACAAAAGTCCACAATGCACATAGAACCAATGAAATTGACCAAAGGATGCACTTGGAGATTAGACTCTACAGCTAGAAAATGTTTCTATTTATTCCTACTTTGTGCAACTCAGAAAAATATCCTGGCCTTTCAGTGATCCCAAGAAGGCTGTTAGAGGGACGCTTGTAGGATCTTGACTGTCAGTATTCCCCATGTCCAAAAGCACTCCCTGGTGCTTCTGTAATCATTGTGCCTAATTAAGTATATTTGACTAGGGGAAAAAATAAGAACCGAATTATACCATGTAAAGGTACAAATTCCCAATGATGAATGTCATAATATTATACACTGAAATTGTACCAGTAAACTTAATGAATTAAAAAAATCATCTATGCTAACTTTTCTATAGCGATCTAGATTTAATTACAACATAGCAAAAAAATCTAACCTGTAGACAAAAATTATAAGCACAGACATTAAAAGGCAAACACTTTGGATTTAGAAAAAAATCAATATTTCTGACATATAAATTCAGGCAAATCGCCACATCACTCAACTTTCTGTGAGATAGTAGCACATAATCTTATGTTACGTGTTTAGATGGAAAGGTCCAAACACAGTGGTTTGAAAATTACTGCAGACGGAACCTTAAGGATTGACCAAGACGACAGTTCTTCGAGGTTGCTTCCACTTTGGAGGCTATAAATTAGTGCCTATGTACTTCTCTCAGTAGGTTCACTTGCAGGATGACATAGCTAATTTGAATCTGTTATTAAAAAGATGGGTCTTCTGCCTTATATTTTGTTTTAGGGTCTTACTATCAGTTTTTAAAATATCATTAAATAACACTAACCAAGTGGTACCTTGATTCATGTACTTAATTATTTCTGTGACTCTATTCTCAAACCTCGTTGAATAAGAACTGAATCAAATTTTCCCAGGAGGTCAACATTCAACCTGAACTATTGGATTCAGTTCTCGACCATTTCAGTTTGCAACCAGAATCATGGAAAGAATTAAGTTTGTGAATCTAGGTACCACTGTATACATAGTTTTATGCAAAAAGGAAATATGCTGATAGTTTTAATTAATTATGCATAATAAATTTCAGGAAATAAGATTTATAAATGTAAAAGTATTTCATTTCTTTCTACTTGGCTGCCACAACTTTCTAGTTGTGATAGTCATAAGGGAAAGTATAATCTCTGGCAATGTGGCTCAGCACTAATTGTTATACTTTGATTAAATGTGATCTATGCATGTGTAGATTTCAACACTGATTTTTAAAAAACCCATTAGCACCATCAAGCGGCTAACTGACAAGCCAATCAGAGTGATGGGTCTGCTTATGTAACATATAAAATAATCACTTTAAGAGAAACAAACCTTTGTTTGTTTTGTTTTTTGTGGTACCGGGGATCGAACTCAGGTCCTTGCACTTGCGAGGCAGGCCACTGAACCGCTGAGCTAAATCCCCAGCCAAGAGAAACAAACATTAGAATAGTGAATTACAAGAATAATTCCAGTATTCAGGGTAATATAACACTTGCGTATTTGTTCAGTTGTCAAATCGGGCTTTTTGTTTCCTTTATCTGATGCTGTTTATAGGTTGTAGTTAAAAATCCAACAGTGATAGTGCCAGAGTCTAAGATCTTACTTATTTTGGAAAAGTGACACTCTGAGTTTTGACACATCAGTATTGGCCTTCAATCCTCCGGGGAATCCTTGGAAGGATTCTGTGCATTTACAGATCCCATCAATGGTATTTAAGTTATTTACCGAAAAGAAGTTCAAGTTTGCAGATAAGCAAAAGAGCTAGTCTGTGGACTACCCTAGATTTTCATCAGGTCTACTATTCAAACTTCCTATAGCCCAAATAATCTGATATTGCATGTATGCAACTAGTATAGATAGATACTGCATTAAAATTGATTACTTATAGCTTATTTCTGGCTCATCATTCATTTCCTTAAATGTAATCAAGGAAGACAGTTACCTCAACCAAAACACAGTGAATACAACACTAAGCGGTGTTGTATTCCACTAAACTCCTTCAGGACACAGTGCTGGAACATTGCATAGGTGTTGTAAGTCAAAAGCAGAATACCAGTCAGGAATTCAGATCCTAGAATACCAAGACTTCAGTTTTCAAAGATCTGAAAGAGGAAATGGTGACTCTGAGTTTTGAATAAAGATGAACAATTTTATGAGGGGCCAATGCACTCTATATTTTTTAAATGTTCAAATCACTGTGCTATGTTCTATAACAATACGATCCAATCAGAAATAGAAACCAGGGATAAAGAAGAGTGAGGCGACTAGAGTGACCAGGGCTTTGGGAAAAAAGAGACAGCCTTCATGACGCCATTCAGTGTTCACTTGGAGCAACTTGGAGGAACAATAAGAACCACGGGAAATATATATTTCTACTGGGTGGTCCACTCAGAAATAAAAATATGCCTTAAATACACACAAGACATAGCAACAGATTATGCCCTTATATAATTCAGGAATTCTCAACAATTAAAAGGGTGATGATTCTCATTTTCCTGATGATAAAGATGAGAATGCTGAGGTATAAGTAGTAGCTGTCTGAATATAAGTTATGCGCTGGTATAAGTCATAGCTAAGCACTCCAAATGCTTCACTCTTTTTACATTTTATACAGAAAGGAGAGCTGGTCATTGGATGTCCCTTTCCTTTCTCGTCTTAGATGAATTGCATTATCTTTTTCTTTCTTTCTTTTTTTTTTTTTTTT
>NW_022900933.1:27404651-27420304 GCF_012274545.1 Fukomys damarensis | reverse complement strand
TGGTACCGGGGATTGAACTCGGGTCTTTGCGCTTGCAAGGCAGGCCACCGAACCTCTGAGCTAAATCCCTGGCCCCTGAATCACATTAAATCACAGTTTACACAATGTAGTAAACCATGTTGCTCCCAGTAGAAACCATCAGAAAAAGTATTAATCACCCAGAAGAGACAGGGTACATTCTCATACTCCACTGTAATCTGAAGGATATGCTGTGCATCTTCTATGAATACTACATGATGTGCCGAGCAGTAGACAAATACTACAGCATCTTTATCATCAGCTTCACATTAGATTGTGATGTTGTATTATAAAGGCTGTGGGAGGGGAGGCAGTAACTGGAGGAACAGCTGATGGATGTTTTTAGGAACTAGACAAAAGCCTGATGGATAGGTGTTTCCCAAAACTGTAAGGCTTTATTTCATTTTGCATAAATATTGATTATACAGTATACATGTACTTCTACTGATTAGATGGATAGTCTCAGAAGTTGTCCGTAGACTTTGAAAAGAGACTTTGAAATGAGTTTTATTTGCTACTCCGCTATCAAATAAGAAATCCCCTTTGCCTTCAACAAATCCAATATAATTTTTGTCATAAAGCATAATTCAGCAGGGCTTAATTCTATCGTCTACCTAACAGGGCATAATCAGATCCTAAAATCCCATGTACCAAATGATAATTTCCTTTCCATTTTGGATTAGAAAGCTATTTGATGAGCTATAGTTGACTTTGCCAAGTATATGTCCTTAATATTTTCAGAGCAAATGCATATCAAAAAGGCAGAGTGGGCTTATAGTTCATTGATTTAATGGAAGCATTTTTTTTTTGCACAGTAGTGGCTTTATCGATATATGTTAAGAATTTTTAAATGCTCAAAAGCAAAATTTAAATTATTAAATACTTCTCACTTCTTGAAGGACAACTTTTGCCTTAATTGATTTCCTTAAGGGTTTGGTAATGATATCTCTATTCGCTCTCATATCACATAGTAGTTTCCCTCCAATTTTCATGAAACTAACTGTAATTTAGCTAGTCATTTATCTTTCACGGGACCACGGAAATTTACATTATCCATGTCTCTGATCTCACATTAAAAGTCAAAATATTGTATAATGCAATGAGCAAAGGTAGGAGATAATATCAACTTCTTAGATCAAGTACCAAAATCATTCTGATCTTGTTAAAAGGGATCTACTTGCGTTGGTTTTAGAGATGACTCATTTTCTCAAAAAGAAAAAGATAAAGCCCAACATTCTCTTTTCTCCTGGCTGTAACTCACCCTTAATCCCTAGCTCATCAATCAGGGTTTCCCTTTTCTCCGCTTCTGAAAACAAATGTAAGGCTCCTTAAATGCATTTTCTATTGATCCAGTGCTTATGAAACTTTCACTTTTTCACTAAGGTCTAACATTCATGCCAATCTCCCAAGATAAATCACAATTTCAAACTGAGATGTGCTGAGCTCATTCAAACTTATTATGAAAATGAGATTTTCCTTCATAGAAAAATTTGGATTTGAGTATGAACAGTCCTGAAAAAGAATCCTGATTTCCTGAGGTCACAAAATGAGGTTTTGTACTACAACATTGTCTTGAATTCATTTGGTTAAGGCAAACAAACAAAAAGTTGATTTGTTGGAATTGGAATGAGCTCACAGGAAGTCCAATGTTCATGGGATGATGCAAAAGTGTGAAGAGAATTTTGCCTGCCTGGATCCAAGCAGGGACATCCCTGTGTGACCAACTACCTGACTAGAAGAGATAGAGAAAGGACAGGTGGAACGGTCCTGTGTTTAAGCTGAACAAATATGGGAGAATTAGAAGTGGTCAGCTGCTTAGATGAGGAATGATGCCCTGAGGTGATATGTGCTGGAGGTTTGTCTTAGAAGCCAGTGAAAGATGGATTCAGATTAGGAAAGTGACAATTGACTCTTGGAAGAGCTACTGAGTTCTGGATTGAGAATAAAATGAAAGAAGTGAGAGTAGGATCACATAATCTAGTGTTTGATCACTGTCTTGGTATTTCTTTCACAGAACGTCCTTTTTTGATAGAGGACAGCAAATAGCAATTTCGACCTTCAAACATCAGTTATTTCCTTAAAAGCTTCATATTTCATTATATAACACAATTGTTAAGGGCATGGGTTCTGAGTTCAGATTGCCTGAATTGCTTGATATTTTCCCATTTCCTGATTTGTAAAATGTACCTTTCTCATTATTACAAAAATTCATATAACATGCATGCAAGGTAGGTAGCATGGAGCTTGACACAGAAAATATTCTGTATTTACAATTATTGCAATCTCAAAATTTGTGTAAAATTTTTCTTGATTTGATAATATAATCCTATTTGCTTTGATATAAACATAAAGGTTTGCATTTTCTACTGGCCAAGAAACCGATTCTCTGGAAAGTTGCCTGATCTTTCCAATGTGGCTTTTTGCATCCCTGTGGTGACACAGTGCAATCTTGATGTTTTACAATGCCAGGAGCATACGTCTATGCAAGAGAGCTGGTCCGTTATTTTTTGCCTGCTGAGGTTGGTGGGAAGAGAAGGCTAAGAATTCCAGTTGTTTGATGAAGAGTTTACCAAGTTCCTTACTAACTTGGACATTTTCATGTGCTTGTCAAGTAAGAACTGACTCTATGAGATTTTAGATGGGTGGAGTTAGACTCTGCTGGCTATAAATTGTGCTTAACAATGGGAGTAGCATTTGTTATTAAGCTTTTAGCTATGCCTGTAGCACAGTCAGAACCATTAAAAATGAAAGTATCAGGCCAGGTTTTGGCTCAGTGGTTCTGCTGCCTGCCACCCAAGCGCAAGGGCCAGAGTTTGATCCCCGGTACACACACACAAAAAAGTATCAGGTATTTAAGGGATGGACTTTAAAATTCATGGACAGAATTAACTTTTCCCATCAAACTTTCAGAGGTACTAAAACAAAATCAAAGTAGTCTAGGAAAACAGGGATAGTGACTGCCTTGCACAGGCTGTACCTCTAGCATGCAAAATTGTATTCACAGTACAGTGCTTTGAATAAATGAATGAATGAACCTGTTTTTGATTTGGTAGAATTAATCGAGAGGGTGAGAATAGTTTTATTGTCAATAGACAATTTACCCTGAAGATGGCGTGTAGGAAATACTTGAAATGAATTAAAGACCAGTGCAGTGTACATTTTTAGAGTCATTTTTCTTGTTGTATAGTTCAGGATATGAGTCAGTGTGAAGAATTCAGACTGATAAGGGGAAGCGGCTGTGTTTATGCCTGAAGACTCCCTATATGGGTGGAAATTCTTTCTGTAAACTGACACTCATGTTTTCCTACACACTGGAGGTGTTAGGCCAATAGTTTTGTTAAGTACCCAGAGAAATGACTTCTTTTTCAATCTAGGATGAACTCCATCAACACAGAAACTATAAAATGCTTTGAGGACAGGCAAAATTCCATTTTTTTTCCCCTTTGCTAAACATTGGAATTGCACATTGTAAAAAAAAAAATGCCATGGAAATTAGAACTCTTGGAGCATGTAGCTGAGAAAATTCTGTTTTAAATCAATGATAAAACTATAAATAGACAACTAGAGATTAAATCTCAATTCAAAAAGTACAATCATTCATGAGTGCCCATGCATGCATACACACATGGAGAATTAAAATTTTTTCTCTTTTGTTAGTCTTGCCTTGTTCTATAAATTTCAATTTCTGCTAGCAATGCAAAGTTTCTTTCAACTAAAAAACTATCTATTGAAACAAACTATAGAGGAAATACAAATTCATCCAATCAACTTTTGTTTTAAGTGACTTTCACCTTGTAATTTGTAACCAAATTTACCATTCATGTAATCTGAACTTTACAACTCTAGGCTCCATCATAGGTAAAGGCCACCTTTCTCCAAATTTCTCAATTTGCACTTGACTTAGGAGGATACTTGGAATTTCGGCCTTTGGGAGACAATCTGCATCTTTGCACTTAAGTATGCTACAGTGACAAAATAACCATGCAAAATAAAATCTGTGTTGGCATCAAGTTAATACTCATAAACCCTTTTCCAAAACTATAAATTATTTCCCTTTCCTAGTTCAAGCCACATGATTGAAAATAGTCTAGTTTACTAAGCTTCACAAAAGCAGGTTCAAACATTAAATATTCTCTTCATTCTTCATGTTTCTTTTTAAAGACAAAAATACTTTTTAAAATCTATAAAAAACAAAACTTAACCTTGAGTAAAAACAAGACAAGGTTTTGCTTAATAATTCGCCAGTGACAGGATGTATTTTGAAATATTTCATTACGATAATGAAGTTATTTAATTATTCAATACTAGTAATATTTGTTTCATACAAATGAGGCTACTTCACCAAGTATATGCACTTTATCTTCCTGATGAACTTTTCTCAGTCACTGTTACATCAAACAGACAGATCAATAAACAGATACATGAACAACAAAATTAATAATCATGGTCTATTGAACACATTCCACTATTACAAAAAATATGACTAACATTCTTCTAAACCACTGTGGCATGTTTTAGTATCCTGAATTATACAATTCTTTATCTTTAAGAATATTATTTCCAGGGTCGGGGATTTAGCTCAGTGGTTTGGTGGCCTGCCTTGCAAGTGCAAGGACCCAAGTTCAATCCCCGGTACCAAAAAAAAAAAAAAAAAAAAAGAATATTATTTCCAATTACATTCTGGCTCCAGATAGATTTAATGTATGTCCATCCCCAAGGTCAGGTTGATCCATGATTTGATTTATCCAGAGAATATAAGCCCAAAGGAATTAAGAAGTAACAGTACTTTACTTACGAGATTTTGTTCAGTCTCAGGTATTCTTGGCTGTACAGATGACTGTCCTAATTTGATATCTAGACTGCCCTGTATCATAGGGTCTAGAATAAAAAGATATGTGGTACCCAGTGGAGCCCTTTAGAATCAAACCTAAGTAAGGCTGATACTTAGACATTATGTACTGTGAATTAAGAAAGAAATCGTTTTGCTGTTCTTGAAAGCTGTGAGAAATTAGAGCTATTTGTTACTACAGCAGGAGCTGACTGATACGAGCACACTGAACATTTACTTAGATGGACAAAGAATTATGTGTGGTGAATAGGATAAAAAGCAATTCTCAACAACAGTTGAAGAGCATCATCTAGACAGCTTTTCTCTATCTCAACAAAAACCAATTTAAATGTCTTTTAGAAATTTACATGCATTTGGAACTTGGAAAGGACTTTGATAGCTAATTTGTGGGTTTGAAGGGAAAGAACTGGCTTGAAAAAAGATATTTAGTCATAGTTGATAATGAAAAATTACATTTGTAAATATTTAAATATGAAGGATACAGCAAAAATGGTAATTTCAGGGCAATATCTATCCTAAATATTTAAATAAGAAATAAGACAGGTAAAAAAATAAATGAGTTAAACACCCAGTTTGAAAAATAAAGAAGAAGAGCACTGAGTACAAAGGAGAAAGTAAAGATGAAAGCAAAAACCATTAAAAAAGAAAAAACAGTTCAGTCCCAAAACCTGGGTCTTTGCAATGCCTAGTAACAGAGAAATTTCTGGAATAACTGGGAGGAGACATTTTGAGAAAAATAGCTGTCATATTTGTTAAATATTTATTTATTTTAGTTTTAATTGAGTTTATTGGTACATTTTAGGTATACAGTACAGTTACATTCATTATTGGGATCTTGTACCTTTACATGACAGGTCTTGGTTCTCATTTCTTCCCCTTGTCCCTGCCCTGCCTTCATTCCCTCCTCCCCTCCCCATTTACAAACACTTTATCTCCATCTTTTCATTTTCTCATATTTTTTTCTTGTCCCTTATTCACTTTCCACTACCCTTCCCACTTTCCCTACACCTTTAGCCCCTTTCTTCCTATTTCATTGTTAATTATCTCATTAGGATCTTATGTACTAGTATAGTTTTTCACACCAGAGAAACTATTCAGTATTTACATGTGTGTGGCTTATTTATTTCACTTAGGAGTATATCCTCAATTTTTCTATGAATGAATCTAATTTCTCATTCTTTATGGCTGAGTAGTATTCCATTTTATAGAAAAATTTATAAAGAAAATACACAAATTTTATACACAAGATGATTTAAAAATGTAGAGATATAGAGTTTTCTCAGACTGTTCATAGTTTTTAAAGTTTTAGCCAAAACTCATTATCACATATGCATATATGTATGTCTATATGCAAGTTAACAAGATAATTCAAATTACTCTACACAACTGAAAGATGTATGAATATAGGATGTGCTTCAGAGAATAAAAAAAATTGTAATGAGACAAGAAATTTGTAGAGTATTAGATGACATAAGAGAAAGACAAAGCTAATGCTATTGTGACAATTTTAGGAGAAGGTGGAATTTCAGAGTAATGGGCTGATCTGGGGATTTAGCTAAGTGGTTCGGCCAACTGCCTTGCAAGTGCAAGGACCAGAGTTCGATTGCCGGTACAAAAAAAAAAAAACAAAAACCAAAAACCAAAATAACAGTGTAATAGGCTGAAATAATTTTCAGTAAGTAATTAGGAACAACTTGATATCTAGACTGCAATGGAGATACCATATATAAAAGGAATAAGTCCACAAAGATCATAAATCATATCTCACATGTATACAAAAGCTAGGTACAACTTTTAGAAATATTTGTTCATATTTAGGGTAAGTAAGCATTTTTGCTGAAAAAAAGAAAAATCAGAAATCACCATAGAAACACTCAACACATATGATTACATTTATATTTACAATTTGGGAATTATTACAACTAAGCAAGTGATAAAGCAAACCAAGTAAGAAAGATTACACAGTACAAATATGTAAAACAATTTACATGAATTATAAAAACAAACCTGTAACTCAGTAAGAAAAAGAAACCACACACAGAAGAATGAGATGAAGGGACAAGGTATTAGTAATAACTTAAAAAACACAAATTTTCTTTATAACACATTTCTTCTCTAGAAGAGCTTAAAACATTGTTTAATAAAATCAAAACAAAAAATTAGACTAGTAGATGTTGGTGAAAGTATTGAATGGTAACAACATTTATATATTCTGATAGATGTACAGATTCACTCAGACACTTCATCATTACCCACTAAATTATATTTTAGATATAACTTATGATCCTAAATTTCATTCTCAGTGTTACTTTAGAGAAATATGTGAACATACAACCAAGAAGACATGTGGCACATTTCATGCACATGCCCTTCTTAACAGCTCTAAAATGGAACCAGTCCCGATTTCTATGTGATAAATTCAATGTGCTATATATTCACACCACAATGAAGTATTAGATAGAAATAAAAGTGAATAAAGTACACTTACATGCCACAACGAGGATGAAGCCTTCCAACCTGTTATTCAAAAGAAGTCAAACACACAAAAATCCCTGTATTTTCCAAGAATAAAATGGCAAAAGCAGTCAAAACTGTACCACGTTACTAGAGCACGCTTAGAAAGGTGCACAACAAGGAAGCGATTATGAAGAAAAGTAGAAGATTGATGCTTATCAAAAGGAGACTGAATGGAGATATGAAAGATTTCTCCTATTTATTTTGTGATTGTATTATAACGTGATAGACAGCTGCACATTTATATGTTAAATACCTTACTGGATGTTAGAGTTTTCAGTAAAATAATGTTTTAGAAAATTATAGAGACTTAATGAATTTGGAAGAAGATCCAAGGTAATTTTTTAAAAAGGAAAATCTTATAATAATATACTCCTAATAAAGACAATGTGATGTTTAAGCAGGAAAAGAGAATTAAACAGTGGAACAGGATAGTGAGCTAAAAAGCAGCTCCATGTTATGAGAACTGTATAAATAAAAGAGAGAGAACAGAAAATCTTTGAGGACAGAATGCATTGTCTAACACATGTAGGTAAAAATTATGCTTATGTTGAAAATCATAACTCTAACACCAAGCTAAAAATGAAGCTCCACATAAATTGAGCACTAAAATACAAGAGGAGAAAATGAACATTTATTTTTCAAAAGGATAAATATCTTACCTCAATACATGGGAGGGTTTGTGAAACTGTAAATACAAAGTCCTGGCCTACCAACAGATACTAATAATGTTGACTGACATTACCTTGCTGAACAACTAATTGAAATTTCATCCCAATTCTACTACAGATCCCCACAGTTATTTTTCTTCTCATCCCTCTTTGTGCTCTGTGAATTCCTGCTTAACATTTTTCATCTCAACATCTTTCCATCTGCCCAGAGAAATTTGGGATGGAATATTTACAATTTTAGTTTTTTAAAAACAGACTTTTTGCTTCCAAACCACCAATTTTTAGATTGTATTCATTTCTAGTAGATCTACTATTTTGTGTAAAATCTTTGCTCAAATGTTTATCAAGCCAGATGCAATTCTGCAAACCTTTGTTAGATCATTGTGGATTTCTTTACTATCCAGTGGGGGGAAAAGCCTACCTTCTCCCCATCTCTTTTCTCAGCAGGGCTTCAGAGGTTGACATTGTTTCAGTTGAAGTGGGCAGAACTTCTGAGGAAACTGTTATGTAATTCCTAAAGCACGGATACCTTGGACCACAGCTGTCTCAAGGCAAGATTTTAACAGAGGTTTTGTATTGCTAACACTGCCTTAGGCAATTTCCACTGTTCCCATGTTACTTTCCTACTGAAGTATCTGTATTACATTTTCAGAAAAAAAATTCAACGATACTCCAAACTGACAAATGTGAACTGAAGTAAAGTTAGATGTCCCCAAGTAGCTAGGTCAGATAAGAGGTAGATGGATAGATAATCATTCTTGGTTTTTAAACATCATTGTAAGTTAACTCAGTGTATAATTACAGTACATACTCACATTTTTGAGACTCAATTTTCATTATTTCTTTCACTGAAGACAAACTCATACTCTACTTTGTGCAATGTATTATTCATACTTTCATTTAACAGAATTTAAGAAATAAGAACTTAAGAAATAATCTTATCAAATGAAAAGATATTAAGGGCCGGGAATTTAGCTCAGTGGTTCTGGTGCCTGCTTTGCAAGTGCAGGGTCCCAAGCTCGATCCCTGGTACCAAATATATATATATATATATATATTTTTTTTTTTTAAGAAATATCAGCAATCATTTTTAAGTATTTTTATTTTCTCTAAGTCACTGGCTCCAACAGGAATGTGATATTGACCTCTTAAACAAATGTTATCTCCTTATTTTTACTTGCTACTAAAAATGGAGCCTTAATTTTTGAATTACAGTTACTGTATGTTAACTTATTGATTAAGCCATTGAGCTTGTCAAAGTTCAAAATTTTATTTTAGTGTAAGAAATCCTTGAAGGGTGAATACGTCTTATTGAGATTTTGATATGAAGACTAGCTGGGAAAATTAGTACTCATCTAATCCTTGTGTAATCCTCATGTAGACAATTTAATCTTTTTATTTACAAAATCTCCTTAACACTGAGACTAACTATGAAGGGGATAAAGAATAAGACATTTCCTCATAATTAATATCTAGCATTTTAAGACCAGTAAAAATGATACCTTTTTTTTCTGCCCATAGGCGTCTTCCGGCTCATCTAATGGAGTACCAACAGGTACTTATTACAATAATTTGAGAGTCTACAGACCTCAGAGATTTTGGAAACCAAATGCAAAAAAGGGAAAATGAAATAGTTATTTAGTGGGATACTTAGGATTTCACTCCTGCCACAGTGCTGTAGATTGAGACATGTGGATATTTGCTCTGTTCTTTCAAGACTCCTACTAAAATTTCTGTACTCTGAATGTCTCTGGGAAACAGTACACTTAAAAATCAGTGTTATGTGATGTACTAACTGGTCTGGACTGGAATTTCACTATACAAAGCTCCTGGAGATTTCCTAATTTACAGATATGAATGTAACTATTCTTCATCTCTCTGTATGCTCTAATTGGCATGGAATTGATGATGGCCTGCTCAGCAGTTAAATAATCCTTGCATCTTTCAATAGTGGTCTTCATATTTAAAAAAAAAAATTTCTTCAGTATTTAGTCAGTGCTTTATAAATGTTAATTGGGAGAAATCTAAATTCTTGAAATAAAACAGTTTTAAACATGAAACGCTATGGTCTTCTCTATGATGAATCATCAAAATGATATTATGTTCTTGTCATTTACTATTGTCTCTTGATTATGTGAAGAAAAAAAATACATAAACTTCTCTTGGGTAATGTTAGTGCAACTAGACAATACTTGTCTGCAATAATTTTTGTTAATAATCAAAATACTCCCCTCACCTATGCAGCAGATGTTCCAAGACCCTAAGAAGACAACCTGAAAATATAGATAGCACTAAATACTATATATACTGTTTTTTTAAAAAAATATACAGTATAGGGCCGGGGTTTTAGCTCAGTTGTTCTGTAGCCTGTCTTGCAAGTGCAAGGACCTGAGTTCAATCCCTGGTACCCTCCCAACTATATATATATATATGATATATATATATATATATCATATATATACATACACACACTATATTAGTAAGTTTAATTTGGGGGGATTGAAACCACTGACAGGACCAGGGATTTAGCTCAGCGGTTTGGTGGCCTGCCTTGCAAGCTCAAAGACCTGAGTTCAATCCCCAGTACCAAAAAAATAAATAAATAAAAACACTGACAGCTGTCTCCAAGGCAGAAATGTCATGACATGAGGGAAGGGTGTGGCAGAGCAAAGTTCCATAGCACGTAGTGGAGCAAAGCTCTTTAGTACACTCCAGCCAGGACACAGAGCAGGAAAAGAGACAGAGAGGAAGGGAGCAAGAGAGCAGACCTTGGCGTGTGGTTATGCCTATATAAGCCATCCAGACATACACAGAAATGTGCTGCAACAATATCCTAGGAGGGAGGCCCAGTGGCAGTCAAACTCACCTTCCACTTTCTACCCCTTATCAACTTCATTTGCAAACACATCTCTTTAAATCACACTTAATCTGCAACTAGCAAGTTCATAACTTTGCCTGGCATGATTCAACTGAAAACCAACAATTCTTTCCGAAAGTCACCACAGTTCCACTATTTTTCAAGATCAAGGGAAAACCTCTTCTGAGAATCAAGGCAAACTCTTAGTTGTGAATCTGTATAAAAATCAAAACCAAGTTATATAATCCCAAGACACAGTGGCACAGGGTAAACATTCTGATTCCAAAAAGGAAGACTACAGGGGTTAGCAAAATATTAAATCAAAGCAAGACCGAAATCATTAGAACCAACATTAAAGGCCGGTAGCTCCATATGTAGGCTCCAGGACACATGGTGGGAAAATGTTGGTTCTAAGGGCTTGGGTAGCCCTGTGCCTCATGCTTGCCAGTTGCAGCTCCTACAGAGTCTCCCTTGGGCTGACTCCATTTATAGCTTATTACTTTCCTCTTCAGCCATTCCATGTTCTTGGCATCTCGTATTTTTTGGGTTCTCCACATTTTGGCTTCTTTCTACACATCTTCACTCACTGCCCTCTCAGAGGCTTTATGTCAGGCCTCCCAGACCTTCTTTTGAAATCTGGGTGGGAGCTTTCTTGACCTCACAATTCTTCATTCTGCATTCCTTAAAAGTAGTAGTCTGTGAAAGTAGTGATACGGCATCCCACTAGCAGGAGCAGTAGCCATGTCTTCTGGATTCATGGCTGCAGCAGACTCTAAGTGCCTGGATGACTGAAGGACAGATTTCCTGAGAGATCCTTGTTGAGCAGGGGTCTCAGGTACTATCTTCTAAAATGAGAGGTTGATACTTTTACAGTACTTGAGCCTGTAATGGGTGAGGATTTGCTGATTCCTGAGATGCCCTCGAACAATTTCTTCTTATTCCCATACAAAATACTTACTTTCCTTTCATGGTGTTTATCTCCTTAACAGCCATACCTCCTCTGGCTCCAGTTTTACACATGGATTCTTCTAGGCCAAATTTTATGTTTTTCAAATTTTTCAGCTCTGCCATTTTCTGCCAGTTCTCATTACAAACCTGGTTAAAAGCAGCCAGCAGTACCCATGTCACAACCTAAATGCTAGTCTGTACTGAAATTTCTTCCACCAGATCAATTAACCCAGTACTTGCAATCTCAAGCTCCTGTAAAATGTCAGGATAAGAGAATAATGTAGATACATTCTCTGCCACAGGAGTCCCTGCTACCAAATGATACCTCTTGAAGCTCGCCTTTAATTTTCTTGTTCCTGTCAACATTCTAATCTTTGCAGGTCTGATCAGAATCACCTGTTACACTCTTTTGTAATGTTTTAGGGCTTCTTTAGCCAAACTTTTGCCAAACTTTTCCAAATTCCATCTGAAAGCTCATTCCAAATATCTGTAAATGGTATGACTAGGTACAATCACAAGAAACATCATACACCTGGTACCAATTTCTGTATTAGTCAGCTCGTAAGTTGCTGGAATGTAATACTGAGCAACCACATTCGAAAGGATGAAAAATTTAATTTAGTTCATGTTTTCACAGGATTCAGTCCATGGTGCAGTTTTTCGAAGGCAGAAACACAGATAGTGAATTGCAGAGTTCCTCTTTCATGGTGGCTGTTAAGCAGAGCACATAGATGTGCCAGAGAGGAAGAAGTAAAGGTTTAGATGTAGACCCCAAGATCAGACCTCCATAACCTATCTGGATCCAGACACACCCAAAATTGTGCTCAACGAAACTCTAAGGATGTACAAAACCAATCAAATTGACACTCCACCCAAATCATCACACATACGCAGTTGTGATAAAGTTGAATTTACTGGGCATATAAGAGAATAATAACAATGCTAATAATAGAAAGATTATAGCAATATCCTATATACTTATATACCCTTATTGTACTTCCATCTTTCATTTGAAGAAAACAATTTATGACTTCTTTTTGTCATATCTGATTTTCCAGCATCTTTACTCTTGTTCTTTGTGACCATTATTAAGTAAAGTAAGGATTTTCTGAAGACAAGCACTGTGATACCTCAACAGTCAGTCTGATAACTGAGACAGCTATTAAGTGAGTATTTACAACAAGGGTAAACCAGACCAAACAATGATTTATTTCCTGGGTAAAATGAAGGAGGAAAGAGTCTAAAAATGATAATTCATCACCTTACTCAGAATGGCAAACACTTTAAAACCCATGAATTGCTTGTTTCTGGTAATTTACATTTATTGTTTTTCAGACTGCAGTTGTCTTTAGAGAACTGAAACGGAAGAAAGAAAAATTGAGTTTCAGTAAAGATTATTGTATGCCCAGTCCTTGCATATTCACTAAAGAAGGCAAGTATTACAGCATAATGGAAATTTTAAAAAGACAACTTGGGATAAAATGAAAACATTGAAATCACTGAAAAAGAGAAAGCACTAGGGGATTTAGAAACTGACCAACATTACTACTGTTTTCCATGTCAAGAAGTAAGCATTAAGTAAAGTGCAGTCTAATTATTTTCTGTGTTTAGTAGCCTGAAGCTATTCAAGTAAGATCTTCCACAGAGACTGTATCTTGTTCCTTTTTATTTCTGCTTTCTTAAATAATTGGAGAACCATTCATGGCCAGTGGATCATCTCATTCCATTAAATCTAACAATTTATATGTCAGAGTCCTGTATACTTGCGCTCCCCCCAGCCAACAGGGCTCAAACTCAGGACCCTGCACTTGTGAAGCAGGTGGCAGAACCACCTGAGCTAACTCCCTGGCCACAAAATCTGTACTTCTAAGTCCAACAAAAGTAGGAATTTGTTGAAGTCTGTACTAGATCACATCCCTGAATATAAGCTCTGCTTCTCTACAAATGAACTCCTTTTTTGAAACTTTGCACATCTAGTACACCAAATTTATCAGTCCTCAATGAGAATGGTAAGGCAAATAGCAATCATAATGCTGAGCTTTATAGAATTTTCTTGTGTGATTGCAAAGTAGTAGAGAATTTTCCATTACAGTTTATGAAGTTTAAGACAGAGCCAGATGTCATCCCTTATAGACTACTCTGCATATGCTGGTATTTTGGGAAATTCTAAGTCCAATTTAAGGAATATAGAGAATTCTCACAGGGTCCAGTTATGTTTTATTGTACCTTCACAGCTTTGACACAGAGGGAAAAAGAATTAGTCTTCTCCTTTGAAAGGCAAGTGACACCTGTGTTTCTCAGAGACATTATTGAGTGGCGAGCATGTCCACGTGCCAAAGACAGCAAAAAGTATGTCATGATCAATTCAAATACGTAAGTTTTCTGAATCTATTTTTCTAAAGCATGTATAATAATCTTGTACCAGTGTATTGGAAGCTTTGTGAGGACCAAATAACATATCATATATATTACATAAGAAAACAGAAATTTTTGCAAAAAATACCTGCCATGTCTGTCTACCTTTTACCACCCACTACGGTTAGGATGTGGAACAGATATTTATGGGCCCACACATCCCCTGTTTCTACCATGTGGTCGCATGCATTCACTGTCACAAAGACTGAGGGGTATTTTGGTTTTTTGTTTGTTTGTTTGTTTTCAATATCATAGTGGGAAGTGAACCCAAAGCCTTTCCATTGAACAACAGTCCTCATTCTTTGTATCTCTTATTCTGAGGCACGTCTCATTAAGTTTTCCAGGCAGGACTTGAATTTGCAATCCTATTCCCGCCTCCTCTCAAAGTGCTGGGATTATAGGTAGGTTCGCCATGAGGATTTGATTTAAAAAGATAGTCATTATTCCTCCCAGAAATTGATACATAACTATTGGAAAGAAAGACAAGTTTCGTGGTAGTACACCCAATAAGTTAAAGTTCTGGTTTTGAAGATGTTCATAGCTCTCTTCCCATAAAAAGAGTAAGACCCACATATAGGGATGCCCAGCTTACAGACAGGGGCTGTGTGGTTAGTAGGAAGTGAGGAGGTTATTCGATTCATTATTTCAATCCTTGATTTTAGTGGGTCTCATAATCTGTCTACTCTTGGACATACCATCCAATAAATTGACCCAATCATTTCCATTACATATGCTAATTATATTGAGAATTAATCCTTGCTGGAAATTGTACAGGCAGTATCTTCTGAGCACTTTTTGACTTTCCTGTAACCCTATTACAATCTTCAAGCAAATTTTGGTATAATTTGAAATCTTTTTGAGAAAAATATGTATCCTGATTGTCATCACTCTTTATCATTGTTTACAGTGGTTAGTCAAACAAGAAGGATAAAAATAAAAAGGAAGAAACAATTGAGAAATAAGTGAAAAATTAAGAAAAATGCAGGTACGTTTGTATGTGTGGTTTCAACATTAAGGTTTTCCCTCATATCAAGCATGAGAAAAATTTATTTTCAGTTACATTCCACAAAAATGGAGAATATGTATTTCTTGATACACATTGTATGTGTTTTGTTAACTAGTCAAACTTTTAAAAAACGTATCTTTTGTTGCTACCTAGTTCGTGATTCTTGAAAAGATACTTAGTCTCTAATCTTCAATTTGTGTTACTATAAAATACGGAATTTAATAATATTTAACTCTGAAAGTTGTTATATTAAACAATAGAGAAAAATCTGGACATGGCTGAGCAACTTGGCTAGTTTTTTGTATTATTACCATTGTTCTTTCTGAGAGTTTTGGCCCATTTTGGCTTAATTGGTCTCATTATATCATTTCTTCT
>NW_022900933.1:27388543-27404450 GCF_012274545.1 Fukomys damarensis | reverse complement strand
CTCCTCCTCCTCCTCCTCCCTTCTCTTTTTTTTTTGTTACTGGCTTCAAAGCCAGGACTTCAAGCATGCTGGGCAAGTGCTCTACCACTAAGCTTCAACTCTAGCCCCTAGGCTGCTTAATGAAGACTTATTTCCCCATTATATATACTCTGTGATTATATGAGGAAATTGCTATAAAATAAATGTAGACTCTTTCTTCTTCATTGTTTTTCTTGACTAAATTCCCTGTCCCCTTTCTAGCATGTCTGTTGCTTTTAGGCTGAGTTTACTTGATCAAATGCTTCTAATTTAATGTGGATTTAAAAATGAAACTCAAGCCACCTGCACTGATTTGGAGTCTATGAAGCGTAATTATTTTAGGAGACTCTGTAGAGGTTAACATTATTTTGATTATGAATCATATATACAACACTTTATTTTTCAAAGGGTTTTGGCATCATTTCATAATTTAAAGCCAAAAGGAACTCAGTGGGGGATATGTCACCCATTACAGATGGGAAAGGAAAACCAAAGGTGGTTAAACAATTGCAGAGTGAGCTCATCATTAACAAGAGGGTCAGAGCACAGCTTTCTTAAGACTGTTCACTCAAAGCTAAGTAAATCATCCAAGAAAAAAAGAATTCATACAACTGAGTATCATTACTTTTAATATCACCTTTATTTTTCTAAACTCTGAATAAGATTTTTGGAAAGTATTTCATTTAGCAGACTTGATTCATTTAGATGTTACTACAATGTGACTTACTGGACAATAGGTCATAGATTTAAGAAGCTGTAGAAACTGCATCATATTTGACTAAAGATTGCTATTTTAAATATTTAAGCACACTTTTTTTCATATAATACTCTTCATCCATTAGAAAACTGTTGTAACCTTGAACTGACTTTCAAACAGCAGCTTTCTCTATTCACTCGTCTTCTGCCTATAACAATTGTGAATTGACCATTTTAAGATTGGTTGTATAATAAATTGTTAAATTTCATGTTATTGTTCTGTCTTATGGTGTCTTATATGAATATAGTGTCCCATTTAAGTCATATGTTAGCCATTTGAGGCTGTTGTAGCAAGGTGACATTTACTGAGTATGTTAAGTGACAAGCAATTATCTCTCATAGTTCTAGAGGCTACAAATCTGAGTTCAGGATGCCTAGTTTTCACTACTCTGTGGAGGACCCTGTCTTAGTTTTCTCTTGTGGAGACAGAGGAGGCAAATTCTTTGTAATGTTTCCTTTTATAAGGACACTAATCTCATGAAGGATCCACTGTCATGACCTAATTACCTCCCAAAATCCTTATCTCCAAATACAGAAACATTATTGGGAGTTAGAACTTCTGAATATAGGGTGGAAAAAAAAGACCTTCTGAATACAGATTTTGAGAGGACATAAATATTGAGTCCAGAATTTCATACATGAAGAAGAGAAGTTCTCTTAAAATTTAAGGGCTAAGTTTTTTTCAAATTTGAGGTATATTAAAAAGCTCCCCAAATAGATAAATTATCATTTTAAAGGTGTTAAAAAATTTAGTCCTCAAGAAATCTTTACTGAAAAAAAGAGAATTACTCATTTCTGCAGAAAGTAACCTGAGTAACTCTACTCACATTGTTCATGAAATATCACCTGTTTGAATGTAAGCTTTGAGAAAAATAAACTTCTTCACAAATATTAACTTCAGTTTTTATGAAGGATATAAAACCATATCTAAACTGAATAATACGGAAAAGGTAGCAATCCTGAAAAGCTCAGGAGTAAGTGTCAGGATGATTTTGACCCAAAAGGCCATATACTAGAGTCTCTCCATTTTCTTCTATTTTTTTGTCTTTACCTGGTGGTGTTAGTGGATAGAAGTTCAGATTTTCCAAAGGTCAAGTTGAGAGAGAGAGAGGGAGAGATAGAGAGTGAGAATAATGAATAAGAGAGTGAATGAAGGAAGGAAAAGAAGATAATTTTCTCTATTCATTTGAACTTGAAGTTTAAGGCCTATTTTTCGTTTGCTCACTTTGGACTTAAATCATATGTCCAGGCCTTATCTCGGCAAATGCAATAGCTAGCTCTATTTGACTTAGTTCACATGTATATTTTGACAAAAACCTTACAGAATCAGAAAGTTAGAGGTGTTTGCCTAAAAAAAAAAAAAATTCAACTAATGTTGGGCACTAGAGACAACAGATGCCTATCAAAATGAATAACAAATTAATCACTTTTTAAATAATTTATGACATTCCATACTTTTCATGATAGGTTAAATAAATCATATAATTGTTTTTAGGAACCAGGGATCCAGAGACTGAATTCAGACTTTGCACTTGCCAAGCTGGCATGACGTCACTGAGCTACATCCCCAGCCCATAAGGGTTCTGTGTTGCTCATCACTTTTCTTTTCTTTTCTTTTTTTTTTTTTAATTAGGGATCGAACTCAGGACTTTGTGCTTGCCAGGCAGGTGGCAGAACCACTGAGCTAAATCCCTGGCTCTGTTCATCATTGTCTTTATTTCAATAAACACCAAAGTCTAGAAAAGCCCAAGACCACAGGAGAGATGCTTCTTAGCATAAAACTTGGATTAGAAGGTTAATTCATTTTTTAGAGAAAATGGCTACAAGGAGCTTTTCCAGTGAAAACGAAACCAAATAAAAAATTAGCCTATTAAATATTTAAACAAAAGGAATATTTTCCAGAGGTGAGCTGACTCTTGCATCTGGTTTTTAAATAAATGTTTTCTTTATCCTCACATTTTTGTTATTACTGTATCACTTCTATTATATATTATACAATATCTGAGAAACCATCTCAGTTTCACCAAAAGTTAACTCAAGGCAGCCAAATTAAATCATCCCAATGATTCAGTAATTTCTTAAGAAGACCTTCAGACCTGAAATTAAAAGGAGTCAACTTAAGTACCTAATTGTTTTTACAGATTTTTTTCTTCATTGATTTTAATTAAGCCTTTTCCTTGTCTTATGAGCTGGGAGGACTTTCATTATCTATTGAAATAACTTTATGTGAAGTCATGTTGTCCAACAAGTCACACAGACATAGCAATTTTTCAGAAACAAGTTACTTGGAAATATGGGAAAATAAGAACCTACATTCCTTTGTCAGTGACAGTTAAAACTGCAAATTGATTTCTGTTAAATATCTCTTGAATACCTGAGAAAAGTAGCAATTATATGCAATATGGAGTGTGACAGCTCAAAAAAGTGAACACAACCTCAAACAACAACAACAAAAAATTTCCTATGAACAACTGGTCTCTAAATTTCTGTATAAGCAAGTGGTTCATATGAGGTGGCTTTATGGATTCATTTTTCTCAGGCTAAGAGTGTCCATAAGCTTTATCTTTAACTTTCCAAGGCAAAACAAAAATACACAGTGTAGGTCATGTCCCTCCTTTAGTGGTCAAGAGTAACTTAAAATGTGTTTAATACAGTCCTCTGTTTAAAAGGAGAGGATTCTTTGTTGGATAATCTGGGTTTCATTTCCCACAACTAACTAACTAACTAACTAACTAACTAAAGTATACCACTGAATAATTGTATACTCTCTCCAAGTCTCAGTATTTAAATCTGTGAAATGGAAGAAACAATATTATTCTCCCCAAAACAGTTTGTATACGTACTATTCAACTTTTGATAATTAAATGTGTGTGGATAATGTTAAATTTATGTAACTATCGTGTGATACAATACATTTACACAAAATAAAAAGTGTGTTAGGTTTCTCTAGAGAAGTGGAACCAGAGGGGGGGTGTGTGTGTGTGTGTGTGTGTGTGTGTGTGTGTGTGTGTGTGTTTTATAGTGACAATGATTAGATCTAAAATGTCTTCTTAAAGTCTCATGTGTTCAGAGATTGGGCTTTCAGAAGGTGGTTGGATCATAAGGGCACTAAGCTCAACAATGGATTATTTCATTGCAGAGTTTAAAGCTGGGTGCACTATTAGGAAGTGAGGTCCAGTTGGAGAAAGTGGATAACTTGGAGCATGACTTTGGAGAGTATACCTCTTGCTTTGGCCTTTCCTCTGTCTGTGTGTACTGGCTGCAGGGGTCGAGAGGCTTCTCTCTATCAGGCCCTTCCGTCACGCCATTCCTCCTAACGCCAGTCAGCCATGGACTGAATGCTCTGAAACCATGAGCCAAAATAAACCCCTGCTCCTTAAAGTTGTGTATTTCAAATACTTTGTCCCAGCAACAAAAATTAATTAATGCTGTATACACATATACACACCCACATATATAGAAAATATAGAATATATTTAAGTATATGTAATCTGTCATTATCTGTATCTGTCTTTACTTATCTATCTTAACTGTACATGTGTATTCATTATCAGATAGATTGTTAGAATATAGATAGACAGAGAGACAGAAAGAGGAGAGAGCAAGGCAGACTGACAAACAGATTTTTCTCTGATCTTACGTGATCACAAAGACTGAGAAATGCCACAACCTGCCATCCATAGGCTGGAGAGCTGGGAAATCCAGTGGCCAATCAGGGAAGCAGTTAGTGTAATCCCTCATCTGTTGCAGGAAAGTCAAAATAAGATGTCCCAGCTGAAGCAGAGGCAGGAAAGACACTGAGTGAAAAACATAATAAGATCCTACTGCTTTTACCTTCTGTTTAATTCAGGCTTTCAACAGATGGGCTGACATTCCCCAGGGAGGGCAGTCTATGGTACTTGCATCCCCCAATCTAAATGTTCATCTCGTCTTAAAACATCCTCACAGACCCAGCAAGAAACATCCGTCAATGTGCATGCTTTGTGGTCTACTCAAGTCGATTTATAAAATTAATCATCATGCGGTGACCACTGTGCCTGGTCAGTGATCAGGGTGAGGTGTTAGCCCTGAGCCTCAAAGTAAGAAGGCACCCAAAACTCAGTAAGTAAGATGAATGCTTCTTCAATAGACTATTTAAGGAAAATCAATATTAATTCAAAACATCCATGAAGAATGAAATATTAAATAGTTTTAATAAAGATATAAGCTAACCCTGAGCTTGCATCAAGTCTAGCCTCCCTTGCTTTATCTTCCTCCCAGCCCTGTAGAAAAGTTCACAAAGGAAGGAATTATCTCACTTGGTCACTGCAGGAAGGGCTGAGAGGAGCTTGGCAGAAAGACAAGAGGGACTTAGAAAATATTCACGCAGAGCTGCTGTTTCTGAGAGGGGATACTCACGCCTAACACCTACAAATACTGAAACAGCAATGCAAACTGGATTCCAAGAGCCTTTGAAAAGATGCTGGAAGGAGAGAGGCAGATCAGACAAGGCAGAGGGTCTTACACTTGCAAAGTAGCAAGTCTTTATTTGGTGGAGATGAAAAAAGATAAGACAGACTCCCTTCATTTTAGATGCTTTAATCTAATGTTAGAAAATCCATTTTCCATGGTCCCTGTTCCCTGAGGAAATTAATGTGTTTTTTAATTATTTTAGAGATGGTGTTGACTTGTTTGTTTTTCTAATGACATAAAACACATGCCACAACTGAAGAGTGCTGACACATAACTATCAATTATCAAATGTTCTGTATGGTATCATCATGATTCGTATTACAACTGTTATTTTTATTATATCATGTTATTGTATTTCTTTCATGCCTGTCACATTAAAGACATGGAATAAACTTTCCTATGTTATCCAAAGCGAGACCTGTAGACTCTAGGAATGATTCCAGGTGTTTACTTCTCACACCCTTTCCAGCATTTTTGGAAAGTAACTCATTCAATCACATTGAACACCTTCAAA
Organism: Fukomys damarensis; assembly: GCF_012274545.1. Taxonomy (NCBI): domain Eukaryota; kingdom Metazoa; phylum Chordata; class Mammalia; order Rodentia; family Bathyergidae; genus Fukomys; species Fukomys damarensis. The sequence continues at coordinate 27,398,710 of NW_022900933.1, read as the reverse complement.
AACCATCAATTATTAAAATGGCAATTCTTAAATCTCTCTATCTTACATCTTGCCAGCTGTCTTGGGCAGATCACTGGATCTCACTTGTACACGTATTCACACTGCAAAAATGTTTATTCTTTAACCCTGAGAAATTTACCTCATGTGTGGAGGACTGTTTTTATATTTTGTACCAAAAGATGCAAAGGTGATTACAATTATGACAATAGCAAACACATGCACATCTGTTTAAGCCACACAGGTTATGAGAATAGGACTTTTACCTTCTTATTACAGTGTATAAAGGATGATTTGAGAGTCCTCCATATATGAAAATGTAAGACTTTTTCTCTCAATTTGTCTAGCTTGCTCAACAGCTTTCATCTCTGGGGGAATTGGGATGAATAAGATACACGATGTAATACAGTGCATTTTACTGCTTTTTTCTTTGTTCTTGTAGGTGTTATAAATTAAACCCTTAATTGCGGGGACTTGTCAGGTGATGCAGCTGGGCTGTATTTAACACTTCATGTAGATTATGGACAAATCATTCCATAATTAACTGCTTATACTGAGATCATTTTTAAGGGCATAAATATGTATGCATGAAACCATACAGTGTGCTTAGCAGCTAGAAAACACCAGAAATGAAGTGTAATCTGAGGTGTAAAGAATGTAGCTCTTATAACTAAGAGATCTATTTATTCGATCAATACAGAAAATACCAAAGTGAGTCACTGATGTCACATTTGGCGCTTTCAATCCTCTGTGCAGGACAAATAAACTGACTGCTAATAGATGTTCATGGAAAACAGGAAAAGACACAAAAAGACACAACTTTCCATGAGACAGGAACCTGGAAAAAAGCTGGGGTAGGTATCTTATTTGTAGACAAAGTGAATTTCAAACCAAAATTAATTAAGAGAGACAAAGAAGGTCACTGCATCCTTGTAAAGGGAACAATCCAACAGGAAGAGATGACAATTGTAAAAAATATATGCACCAAACACTAATACCCCCAACCATACAAAAGAAATATCAAGGGACGTAAAGCACCAAATAAGCACTACTACAATTGTAGTGAGGGACTTCAATACCTCATTGTCACAAATAAACAGATCATCTAGACTAAAAATCAACAACAAAATACTAGAACTGAACCAAGCTTTTGAATAATTGGACTTAATAGATGTCTACAGAGTGTTCCACCCACAAAATCAGAATAAACATTCTTTTCAGCAACACATGGATCATTCTCCAAAATAGACCACATGTTGGCACATAGAACATGTTTAAGTAGGTGTAAAGGAATTGAAGTTATCCCATGTATAGTATCAGACCACAGTGCAATTAAACTGAAGATCAATAGCATAAGAAACCATAAGAAATTCATAAACACATGGAAATCAAATAACACTCTCCTGAATAACCAATGGGCTATAGTAGAAATTAAAGATAAAATTAGTCAGTTTTTACAAATAAGTGATAATGCCAATACAACATACAGGAATCTGTGGCACGAAAGCAGTTCTACGTAGAAAACTCATAACAGTGAATGCCCTGAGTAGGAAAACAGAGCGAGCTCAAATAAACAACCTAATTATGAATCTAAAGTGCCTAGAAAAAGAAGAACAAAGAAACCAAAGCTCATACAAGGGAAGAAATTATAAAGATCAGAGCAGAAATCAATGCATTGGAGAACAATACAAAAAAATCAATGAATCGAGGTTAGTTTTTCAAAATTATAAATAAAATCGATAAATCATTAGGCAACCTTGTCAAAAAAAGGAAAGAAAAGGGTCAAATTCATGCAATTAGGAATGAAAAAGGTGAAGTCACACTAGGGCCAGCAGAAATCCAGAGGCTCATCAATACCTACTTTAAGAAACTGTACTCCAATAAAATGGAGACCACAGAAGAAATGGACAGAGTTCTGGATACTTATGAATTGCCAAATTTGAACAAAGAAGATAAAAATATTCTGAACACCTCAATTACAATCAGTGAAACTGAAAATGTAATTAAAAATTTACAAAGGAATTGAGGGCAGAGATACAGTCTATGGCAATTGGAGAAAATATATGAAAATATATGCAGAGCCATATCTCTGCTAAGGGGCTAATACTCAAAATACTTAATGAACTTGGATCTCTAACAAGGAAACAGACAACCCAATTAATGAATGGAAAAAGGATCTGCACAGACATTTTGTAAGGAAGCTATAAAAGTAGTCAACAGTTACACAAAAAGTTACTCAGCATCATTAATCATCGGGAAAAGCAAATTAAAATAAAAATGAGACATCTATTAGAATGACTATTGTCCAAAAGACAGAATATAACATTTATGATAAGGTATATTAGTGTAGTTATTATGGAAGCTATTATGAAGATTGTTCAAAAAATTAAAAGTAGGACTACTATGTGGTCAAACAGTTTCACTATTTGGTATATATTCAAAGGAAGTAAGCAGAAATATTAAATGCACTTCAGTTAAATATAGAAATATTCACAATACCCAAGATATGGAATTAAGTGTCCATCAACAGATGAATAGATGATTTTTTTTTTTTTTTGGTACTGAGGATTGAACTCTGAATTTAGCAAGGCAGGTGGTGGAACCACTGAGATAAATCCATGGCCCTTTCAACAGATGAATATATAAAGAAAATGTAGTATAAAATACACTCAGCCTTTAAAAAAGAATACATTCTACCATTTCTGACAAAAAAAAAATCTATGAACTTGGAGGACTTTAAGTAAGTAAAATAATCCAGGTACATATTCTATGGTTTCCCTCATATGTGGACCCTAAAGAAGTTAAACCCATAAGAGCTGAGAATATAGTGCTCGTTACTGGAGATTAGATGAGAGGTGACAAATGCAGAGAACTTTAAAATGTACAAACTTTCAGTTAAACAAGATGAAAAAAATTTGGAAAAATATGTTACAACATGGTAACTATATCTAAACAGCGTGTGTTGTATGCACACCTCAGAATAACTGAGGGAGTAGATCATAAATGCTTTGTCATTAAAAATTCCATGTATCCTAAATAAGGTGACAGGTGCATTAATTAATTTAGTTATCCCTACAATGAATACAAAATATCAAAATATCACTCTATACACTATACATTTGTATAATTTTCATTTATCAACTAAAATACACTTCCAGATCTCTCACAGAAATTTTGTATCCCTGTGCATGAAACACTTTTTTCTCTTGAGAGAGGAAAAGAAGCAAAAGAGGGATTTAAGGGATTTGTGCTTACACATGTATTGTACAGTGACATAATCCAGTAAGCAATTGGGGATGTTTCAGAACCATATTGAGTTTTGACCCCGAGATTGTGTACTTTTTATGTATTCGCTTTCCCAAAGATGAATAAAACTAAGGAAATAAGCTTGATTTTTCCAAATGCTATGATTCCCTATTATGAAATTTTTAATAGAATTACATTAATTCTATAAAAAGAATGTCAGGGGGCATTTAATACTTACTTGCTGGACTTGAGGTGCCTTACACAGATTACATAATCCTTAGAACAAAGATGTAAGGAGTATGATTATTACCTTTTAACATATCAGGAAGCAGAATCTTAAAAAGGTTAAATGTGGGCATGATTCCAAGAAAGTAAATAGAAGATTTGATTTGAATTCAAATTATTTCAGTGAAAATTGACTCACTTTTGTCATGGCTTTTCAAAGATTTCTGACACTATACTACATGGCTTAAATTGTGGATTCATATTCAATTTATCCCTCCTAAAAATCATACCAATTATTTGGTATCTATTTCTCAAACTTATTTTTAAGTCAGTTCTGTTTAATTTGTAATACCAGTATCACTTTTTAAGTGCTAAAAACATTGGTGAGGTTGGAATATTAGGGAATTGGGGTCATGAAAAGATGAATTGTAGAAAAAATTTCTAATATTCTGCTTGCAAAACATACAAAATAATGCTAAGGGAAGCAAACAATATATCAAGTAGTATTTGAGCCCCAAAAGGTTTTACAGAATTCTCATTTGGCCAGTTTGATAATAGAAGGCAACCTTACCTCATTTACTTTGGGGTGAGGGAGGGATAATTCATATATACATTGACTTCTCCCAGAGAATGACACCTATTTGATAAAACAACTGTCTGATCAATTATCCATAACAAAAATAATTAAAAAGCAAAAGGAGTAGAAATATTGTAACTGAAGAAACCACTAAAATTCTAAGGCTACAAGGTAAAGAAGTGATTTTTATTGGAGATTTGACTTAAATTTTTATGTACAAAAGAAACATTTTGCATTGCAATTAAGAAAAAAACTGAATTAGAGCAAAAGCGAGAGAGAGAGCGCGTGAGAGATTGAAATGATTTTTGTTGATTGTAGGAAGCAATGATCCAATAAATAAAGGGGTTGTGCTTTAAGAACTGTGACAGATTTCACCTTGAGGCTTTTACACTCCTGGGAGTCAACTCTTATAAGGATGGGGGTATCATGAATGTGAGGCTTTGCCAGATGGCACATGTACTTCAGAAGGAAGGAGGTTTATGAGTAAAGTCCATATTTCAAGTACAGAGTCCATGGATAACCAAAGGAAAACAACCAACCAATCTGGCATAAAAGAGAAAATGGAATGAAAGAATTAGACAACCCAAAATTTCGATTATCTCATCAATATTAAATAGAAATTGTGGTTAATCAGATTACATAACAATATAAAAACTAGAGGGGAAAACATTTTAATTAGTAATAAAAACATGAGAGCCTTTGGGAAATATGCATTATCCACTATTAATTTACATTTTTTGCCTAAACATTGGCAATGGCCATATATTGTACATTTTTATTATGTAGTATTTAGAAAGAAAATGATGGTGTTGGTTGTGTGTATGGGTTCTTCTAATTATCTTCTGAGGAAACGTGATAGTTTTCCTTGAATGATGACATGCTTGGAAAAATTCCTTTTATTTTGTTTTCAACTTGAATTTCAGGTGGGCTCTAGAATTGTTTTTCAAAGATGGTTCTCAGGAATCTCAGAACGTTTGGTCTAGGAGGGTTGCAAATTTCTGATTCAGTATTTTGTTTTGTTTTTAATTTTTTTGATAAGGAGGATCGAACTCAGGACCCTGTGTTTGCGAGGCAAGCGGAAGAACCACTAAGCTAAATCCCCGGCCTTCTGATCTACCGTGTCTTAAACAAAGGCAGCCACGTTCTCGCAGAACCTACTTCATCGCGTCACTGTAATTGTGGAGGACTGCCATATGACTGCTTTATATTCTCAGCTTAGATGCTCAGCATTAGCTAATGTGAATAAAAGCATCCCTGTGCTCGCTTCGGCGGCACATATACAAAAATTCGAACGATACAGAGAAGATTAGCATGGCCCCTGCGCAAGATTGACGCGCAAATTCGTGAAGCAGATTCGTTCCATATTTAAAAGAAAGAAAGAACGAAAGAGAGAGAGAGAGAGAGAGAGAGAGAAAGCATCCCAATTTCTCAAAGTTCAGTCACTAATGCTGTTTTGGATTCCTGATTACAAAGTTAATGAGAATCTTTCAAACTTTTTCTTCAGATATTTTGGATCCTCTTTTCTCAGTTTAAGGCTCCCTGGAGCTCTTGACCACAACTCCCTTCTGCTTTTCCATTTCTACCTCATACTTGATTTCTTTATTCTGTCTCTCACTGATTTTTGCAAACATAGTTGCCTGGAGAGCAATGAACTTTTAGTTTAGTCCATCTTCTTTCCCTTCGCTTCAGCACTGGCTATGAACTAAATGCTAACAGCCTTAAGGTAATCATACTTGTTAATGATGTAGTTTTCCTCCACAATCGGAGTCGTTACATTTAGTTTACTTAAGTAATTTATAGTCTGTCCACCCACCTTGCCTTCGCAGATGCATTACCCACCATTCAGGTTTTCTATGTAGCACCACCCCTAAGTATCCTGGCCTCCATTACTCCTCCCATAGTGAATAGATTTTTGCATTTCAGGCATGCATCTCATTAGCCTCCATAATCGCAGCACTTCAAATCCTGCATACAAATCCATATATATATATATATATATATATATATATATATATATATGTTATCTGACAGAAATTAGCATGTCTCATAATTTTTCTACAGGGAAAACTGAACATCTACCAGATTTTTTTTAACCAGATTTCATCTACCAGATTTTTTTTAACCAGATCTTTCTTAGCTGCATGCTGGGATAACTAATTGGTTAATTAATAGGAGTTTAAATTTCATTTTACTTGTATTGCACATTTATTTTTCATTTGCCCAATGGAAGTCATATTTGTATGCTATTCTATAGTCTCAGAGAAGGAAAAGTAAAACTTTAGCCTATAAGTAATGAAAAAATATTTTATATATTGCCTGAAGATTTGGCCTATCATACAATTATTTAGGATGATTTCCTGGATGTTCTGAAAAACCACTTAGGAAGATCTCACCAGTAGGTGGCTCTCTCATTCCTGAATTATAAAAGAGCATGGAACTAATACATTTGACTTCTGGCGAACAGATTTGATGTGATTGCACCAATGACAGGAATCAACTTCATGCAGACTTGCTGAAATGAGACATTTTGTGCTGTTTTGTCACGCAGCTTAAAATGGGAAAGCTATTCCTGACCCTCCTTGTCCTTGACATGTTGCAGAGATTGTTGAGGAAATCAGCACCAGCCAGAAAGATGATTTCTAAGGCTACGAAGAGAAAGAGCACAGGCTTCAACAGTACAGAGTAAGTTCTTCTCCAGGACATGTCACCCTGAGACCCAGAACTAATGGCAGAAAATGGATACCGGTGTCATCCTCGGGTAGTGAGTGGCAAGTTACTTTTCATAGGGGGGTCCCTGAGATAACTGCAAAAAATGCAAGGCTTACTTACATTTACTAAGAAAGAGGGAGATAGAATATAGGGGATTTAAAATCATGAGATATAGAGAAAAACAACATTGCAATTTACCCTCAGCAGAGAACATTATGCCTTTTGTATTTTGAAAAGAAAAATTTTGAAATAAAGACTTTTTAAAGTACAGTGATAGCCATATTCTGTTCCATCATAAAACAAAGGAAAGAAACGATGCTCATTCATCAGCTTATGCATGAGCGCATCTGCATAAGTGTGGTTGTGTAGTACAGAGTTCTATCCCTTAAGCAGACTTTCCCCCTTGTTTGGAGTGTTATACTTCATGACACGTTGTACATTCAGCTGCTCATTTCAGAAGCCAAGTTTTTAAAATCCTCAAAATAAACCTGGCAGAAGAGAAATGTACGTTCTGTCAGAACTTAGTCCAGGGTTTTAAGACACAGTTCATTTCAGTATCACTTCTTATAAACAAGACAGAGAAAGTTTCAGATGCTGTCCTCTGAAGAATCTGCATCTGCAGGTGAAGAATGGCTGAGGGTGGTTTGCAACGGGCTGCATGTGGAATTTGTGCACAGGTCTGACTTTCACAGTTACTGTGCTGCGTAGAATTCTGAATGCATAGGCCCTGCATGAAAGTCGCCTGATACTTCTGAGGACTCCAGTGGCGTATTTAACTAACCATTCAAATGAATAATCACAGTGGCTTGGACACAGTGATGTTATTTCACATAGCTCACTAACCTCACAAGACTTGGGTATGAAATGACCGATCGCAGTAAGCTCCCCTCAATTATTTCCATGCAATTTGAAGTTCTTGAGTGTGCCAGGTCTCTCTAGGATAAAGGAATCTGATTTTAAGCAGGAGCAGAAGGAAACCAAGACATTCAGCTTCTAGCTGAGCGCACAAAACTCCGCTGCCTAATTTGAAATTCCAAAAGTCCCGGATTTGACGTCCCTTAACCACTGAGATTATAAGCACAGGGATAAAGCTACTGGGGGCACCAATTTGTCAGATGTGAAATCTAGAAAATTTGAAAATGAACAGTAGTTGTTTCAAATAAAATATTACATAGGAAACAGAAAATGCCAACATAATAGCTGTCATAAAGCTTTTCGGTTTGGAAGAAAAAAGTGTCACAATTTTTGTTCTGTGTCACTTTATTTTTTTATAGCCATCATGGTCAAATTCAAGTTAAGGAGTTGGAAAACCCAAATTATCCCATGTTCTGACCATTTTTTATATCAAGAGAGTTGATAAACACTCACTGAGCTTCCAGAACTGTTGATGTTCCTTGATGAAGCCATCTTTCTTCATGCTTGAACTTCCCCGTGCACTTAGGGTAAACGGAGGTACTTTAACTCCAACACACATTGAATCGTCTGTTCTGTAGCTCGGAGTAGAGGTACGTAGGAAGGGACCTGGGATGATCGGAATGGCAGAATAAGAAAAAATTGCATTTGTTCCTCTAAACATAGGGAGCATTTTGAATTAGTTCTGATGTTTAAAACAGTCATTCCAGGGGATGCCAGCAGAGCAGAACATCATTTTCAGGAAGGTCTTCTTAAATTCCCTGGGATTAATGACTAAACAACAAGGAACAGAATAAGTGGACATCAAGTAACACACATTATAAAGAGGGAGATTCCCAAATTGAGGAACGCGAATCCCCCTCAGGGACTGGTAGGAAAAAGCTGCCTCTCCCCTTCCAGACTTTATAAAGAGAAGCAGAGAAGGCAGAATATTCGGATGGAACAGGCATCGAACTAAGGACAGCTAAATCTTTCTCTTTGATCCCTACCTGAAGGAGTGTCAACTACCCTTCCTATCTTGTAAGGGTGATACCAAGATAATCATTTATGAATACAGAGAGTTTTTGCCAGAAGAGAAGATTTCTATCTCTTTTCCTCATTAGATGTAACTTTAGCCTTGTTTGTGTCTTCTGCTTCAACCTAATCAAGTGCAAACAGAAGCGGAAGAGATTCCCCCAGGACAGAGGGTCCAATGCTGAAACATACAAAACTGGCACCTTTGGTTTGGCAGAGGTAATTGAGTGTCTGCTAGGCTTCAGAGAACATTAGGGCACATTGCTACAGTTTTAATACACCTTATCCAAAATTCAAAAGTGGCCAACATAATGTTATTAATAAGTGGGGCCTGTATGAGGTGATCAGGCCATGGAGACTGCTCCTGCAGTAATAAAATCAAGGCCCCCTTTAAATGAAGCTTTACCAATCATTACTTAGCTTACTCTTCTGCCACTGTAATGGAGGACACAGCAAAACTCATCTCACCAGGCAAAATCGTCATTGCTATCATCCTGAACTTTCCAGTCACCAGAATTATAAGAACTAAATTTCTGCTCTTTATAAATTTCCCTCTATGTGGCGTTCTCATATAACAAAAAAATAGGATAAGACACAGAGGTCAAGAACATTCTTCCTGGATTTTTGCTTACCTACAAGACTCCCAATCTGGTGAGGGACTTACATGACCTAGATCACCAAAAGGCCGTGGTTGATCACACAAAAGAGCATGAACTACGGGATGAGTGTGGTTAGAGAACTCTTTCATATAAAGCTTAATCTCCGGAGCTTGTTGAAAAACACTCCATGCTTTAGGTCTGCGAGGCCATGCTTCTGTTAGGCCTGGATAGCCAGACTGGAGGTACAAATGTTGAGTTGGATTAGACTATACTATTATTAGCTCAGCAACGTAGAAAAAGTATGAGAGAAGCCTAAGAAATTTATAACTTTTAGAAACAAACAAGGAAAGAGAGATTCCCATAGATCATTTGGAGATTATAGTTAGAGAAAAATGAGATATTTCACTGCTGTACCCCTATGTTGAGGGCGCATAATAAACTACCCTGTTAAGAGTTAAGTGCGGTCATGACCTCTCAAGCACCTGAGTAATGGGGGGCATTAATTCATTTCTGTTTATTTTGATGTTCTGGTATCTGGTTCCCTGCTCTAACTCCCTATGTTTCATGAATGTACATGAATGTTTTCAGATCTTTAAAGTGATAAAATGGCGGACTTACATGATATCAGCTAACACGCTGATTTTATAACCCATTTTGCTTAAGTATTATTTTTGCTTCTAGGCAACTCAAAAATCAAGAACAGATTTTTGCCAAAGGAACGAATGACTATAGTGATGTCACTTGCTCATCTGATTCTTATTATAACATATAAGGAATTCACAGCTGAGTACTTTCTACCATTTTTTAGTTCAAGATGTGTGTATCTCTCTCTCTCTCCCTCCCTCCCTCTCTCTCTCTCTCTCTCTCTCTCTCTCTCTCTCTCTCTCT
>NW_022900933.1:27328952-27388462 GCF_012274545.1 Fukomys damarensis | reverse complement strand
GTGTCTCTCTCTCTCTCTCCCCCCCCCTCTCTCTCTCTCTCTCTCTCTCTCTCTCTCTCTCTCTCTCTCTCTCTCTCTCATACTAATTTGAAAAGAATCAGGACACCAGGGTCAAGGTGGAGAGGTGGAAGGAAAAGAAAGCAAATATGGCAATTGCTATTAAATAAATTAGAAACTGTTGCGAAAGGAGATTTTACCACAATGTGATTGCACTTACCGCTGGAATTTCTTTAAAGGCTGTATTTAAGAACACATTTTGCTCCACATTCATGTCAAAAATCTGGCCTGTCCTCTATCACTATCAAGTGAGGAGAGGAAAGGAGGAGGGAAAATAAAAAAAGAGTTTGAAAATTAGTAGAAAAAGAGCACTTCAAAGAAGCCTTGTTGTCTTCTATAGTTGGCAAGCTGTGAACAATAAAATGACCACACAGAGTGTATACATAACACGATCTTCACAATTGCCAACTTTTCTATAGTTTTTTACCTTCCATAGTGAAATTATGCCAGCCCTCACACATAAATACATTGGATTAAACATGATTATCCAAATCACTCATTTTCTGCAAATAAGAGACATTTAATTCTCTCAGATTTAAACATGGCTTATTTTACTCTTTCTGTCTTTAAAAATTTTTTAAAAATGCTAAAATTTTATTCATGCACTTCAAATATATTTTTGTTTATGGTTTGCACATGTGCAATACATTATTTAAAACCTCATTCCAAGAAACCTAGCCCTACAGTATAATTTTTGACAGTAATATTGGGTGAGAAACTAGTCATTTCCCATTGTAAGTATTACGGGCCTTCTTATAAGGAACATGCCCATTTGTGTAAATAAAACAAGATGCCATTCTGGAAAACTGACTCCTCTTTAGGGCTGAGAAAATTAGCAACAGATTTGGGAATCTCAAAGAAGAGTGGGTTAATGATAATCAGTTTGATTTCTCTGTAAATTACATGATCTATATAGACAGATTCAACTGGAAAGATGCTGTGGAAATAATAAAAATTTAGGCTACTTTGATGACACAAGTACATTATGTATTTTCCACATGCCAGAGTCTCAAAAATAAATACAGGGATTTGGCCAAGCACGACCAAACTCTTCACAAGGCCCGGCTGATTTGTAATACTGCTCCTGTTACCTTCTCGTCTAACATGGAAGCTATGATTCCTCCTCTGATTTGTGAAGTGATTTCCACCAACTGCACCTCTGCATTTTAAATAGGAGGGCAGACAAGAAACGGCACACAGCACTGACGAGAATGTCATCTGCAGGCCTTCCTTCCACTTTCCAGCCAAGCTTGTTCTCAGAAAAATGGAAAACTGGACCAATTCTACACATCCTTTCTGGAAGCAAGGCACCTATGTTCTGAAATCTGCACTGATAAATATTACGCTGAGGAAAACGGCACTTAGCTATTGGGCTTTGTAAAATGTCCAGGTATCAATTTCAAAATAAAATTCAATGCAGCCTCCAAATTCATTTGGTTTCCCCAAATATACTTCCATACTAATATTTTTGTTGTTAAAAAGGGCAGATTTTCACACAGTGACTTGTGTGACCAACTAGGTCTGACCTTTTACATATGCACAATACATTACTTTTATAGTAAATTAAAAATATTACCAGGAAATATTTATTTTTCTTGCATTGGATCTCCCTCCCCTGCTCTTTAGGTAGAATAATCTGAACAATTTCTTGCAAAGTGAGAAGAACACAGCATCATGGTTAATAGCACTAATTCTAGAGTCAGATTTCTGATACTTGCTGATTCATCTTGGCTAAGTTCTACATTTTGTTGGCTAAGTTTTCCTTCTTCTTTTAAACTTAATTTTTAAAAAGTGTTTCAGGTTCACAGTAAAACATAGAGGAAAACATAGTGATTTCCCATATACTCCTTACTTAACATATGCATGATTTCTTCTATTGTCAGTATCTCCACCAGAGGTGGCTGACATTTTAGCCTTTCAGGGCCTCAATTTTCTCATTTTTAAATTAGATAATAACAACTCCTACCATTAAGAAATCTACAGGACCCTCAGGAATTATTAAAATGAGTAGATTATTCATATTTGTGAAGAATTTGGTACTATGCTGGGCACTTACATACCTAGGTTCATGACAACTTCTGTTCCCCAACAACTTGGTTCATAAGGGGAAGCATTTGGCACAATTTTGCTTCTCTTTGCAAACTCTACATCAGATAACAAACAGGATTATGGCCATCTTCCCCAGAATTGTGGAACAAATAAAATTTGTGAACCAACGAATCATTGTACAAAATGTAGTAAAAGTGTTTACCACATTATTTGAGTGGGATCAACCAATATTCATGGGTAGCCACATTATTTACTTTAAAAAGTAAACTCTTTAAAAGGAGGGAAATCAACTTGAAAAATATCGAGCCAGTGCATCTTTACCAGGACTTTCTTGGCACAGAGCAATTCAATGAACTGCACATTAGGTGTAAGGTCCTTCTGAGCTGTGTCTGGCTGGGGGGTATTCAACTTTAGACAGGGACCTCTTCCACATAAAATGCTTGCTTAGTATCTTTCTTTCTGTATCAGTTTCACTCAGCTTCTCCTGCATACATTCTGTGATTTGATCAAATCTACTCAATCAAAATATAATATTGATAATGCCATAAATTAGTTGTCTTTAGTACTCCAGGCACAAAGCTATAGTAATGCATTTATTAATTCCTTCACTGGAAATCTTGTAGAGGAACGAGGCTGGAAATGACTTCTGTTACTACTTTTGGCACTGGTGTGGGCTTTTATTAATGCTAGACTGTATTTCCATCCTAAAACTTGAAGGTTCCCAACATGTTCATCAAACAAAAATATTCTGTGTATACACTGAACATATAAAAATATTTGATAATTCCTTCACAATTTTCCTGGTTTCTCCTAAATGCTTTATGGTCTAAAACTATACTGACACGTTTTGTTGATAATGTAAAAACTTTAAAAACAAAAAAACCTCAATAAAAGAAAAGTTGTTGACAACAAGAGGAAGCCTCTTGACGTAGTTTAAAGAATATCACCATCAGTGGAATATGAGAAATTAATCATACTGCTTTTGGAACCAATTATTCTAGTTTTAATTCCAGCATTTTAAACTTTAAGAATGTGGACTTGAGCCTTTATTTTCTCATCTGTGAAATGGGTACAAAAACATCCAACACATAAGAATATTGAAGAGATGGAGAGCTGCTGCATGTAGGGACAGGCACACAAACAAAGGGAGTTCTTAATTGAGATAGTTGATAAATTATTCAAGATGTCCAATCACATATTACAAGTCCCGTGAGGAAAGGCACCATGCACTCCACCAGTTGTACTGAATACTCAATAAAATAATCATTGGTTGGAAGTCAAAGTAGACATCAGCGTCCAAAGTGATTACAAAGCAAATCACCTGGATGTTTGGGGACTTCATAAAACACAGACCTTCTCTGAGCGGTGACAGATTTGAAGACAAAAGCTATTCAGTTTTGCCTATAGGACAGAATCATTTCCCTTTCTCATGATGGACAACTAGTATTAATATCACAGTGTGCCACAAAAAGTAAGTCCAAGAATGAGCTGTCAATATCCTCAGCACTAATTAATAAATCTTGTTTGACTATTCAAAGAATGCCCTAAACTTCAGGTAGCATAGACACTTCAGAGTAACAGTATAATTTGCCTTCTTCCTCCTTCCTGTAAAATATTAAATTCTATATTGTGAAAGCTAAGACTGGCTTCCAGAAATCTCTGACATTTGGCTTATTTGAATTTTCATGAAGCTCAAATTGGTAGGGCAGAGTCGTGCTTTAATAGATGCCTCCTATGGAGGAAAATCTGTTTGTTTTATGTAAATGGGATGCATTTGCTATTTTCCATCCCTTCCATTTGTAGAGCTGGACATAACTTGAACATTATGTATATTTTTCTAATTGAGGATTCCATTTTCATTCTCTAACAAGCTGTTATATCAGAAAGTGAGTCATGGTATGAAGACCTCCCTTACCCTGCGGCAATGTTATTTGGAAAGCTAAAAGGCACTGATCTAAGCAAGTAAAACAGACTTTTGAGCAATGTTTACTGATGTTTTAAAAAAATCTAAAATTTCCAATACTCAGTCTTTGATTGTCATAAAATAGGGATACTGAATGTGGTGAAGTATTTTTCCATCCTGAACATTTCTAGAGAGATTATAATACTGGAAATAAAGCTAGGACATGAAGCTTCCTTGTCACTTAACTTCATTACATATTTTTGGGAGAGGAGTTTGTCTTTTGCAGTGAAATCCACAGCATCATTCATTTAACTCTTAGAAAATCAAATTAAACAATCTATAGTACTCTTTTCCTGGGCCTGTTATTTGTTTTTCTGAAAACTCTTCTTTCTCCACAACATCAGATGGAAGGATAATCATAAATGGAGCGAAACCCTATTTAAGCTAACTGTTCTTTAAATAATGCTGGGTAATAAAACGAGAGCTCAGATGAAAGAGTAGGCACAGATTATGAACCTTTAAAGAGAGAATTAAACTTCATATCCATTGATCAGTATTTCTGAGAACTGTGTTGGAAAAGCTTATCAATTAAAATTTTGGTAGATAGTCAAAAAATAGTTTTAAGTTAAAGTTTTCAAATGAAAAAGTGTAGCATGACAATAAGAAAATGAAAAGCCTGATTAAAAAAATGGGCTAAAGGTCTTAACATGTATCATCAAAGAAGATACATGACAGGCATAAGCATTAGGAAGCTTAAGAGCTTATGATTAGAAAATAGCACGTAAGAAAAGATAATCAAGGAGAAAGCATTGCGAATCTATTAAACTGGCCACCATCCAAAGATCTGAGCACACCAAATGCTGGTGAGGATGGAGAGCAATGGACCTCTCACTCCTTGTTGGTGGGAATGCAAAACGGTGCCATCAAAATAGCTGCTTAGCGACTACAGGCAGTTTAGTAACCCTTTACAAAAACCAGCATACTCAATATTTGTCTAAAAGTTGAAACCTTAAGTAAATGTTATATCAGCTTTGTTTATAGTGGTGAAAACTAGGAAGCCACCATAATACCCTTTAGTAGGGAAATAGGCAAATTAAATGCAAGGCATCCATACAGTGGAACATTGATTAGCTTTACAAAGAGCTACCGAAGGAAGAAAAATATAGGAAAAATGTTAAATACACGTCACTAAGTGAAAGAAGGCAATCTGAGGAGGCTGCAAGATGTATGAATTCATGTTTAGGGCCTTTGGGAAAAAATAGAACTATGGATAGAGTAAAAAAATGTCTGCAGTGGCCAGAAGTTAGGGGAAAGGAAGGGTAAACAGGCAGAGCCCAGTGGATGGCTAAGGCAGAGAAACTTGTCTGCATGCTTTCTAGCATATATGTATGTCAGCATACTCTTCCAAACTCTTAAGAGGTACTGTGTTGGTGAGATTTCTGTCACTAACACTCCAGAAACAATTGCATTATGAAGGGAGAAAGCTTATCATGGTGCACTCTTTTTTTTTTTTTTTTTTTTGAGACAGGGTTTCACTATGTAGTTGAGACTGACCTGAAACTCACTATGTAGCCCAGGCTGGTCTTGAACTCACAGCAATCCTCCTGCCTCAGCCTCCCGAGTGCTGGGATTACAGGCGTGCGTGTGGTGCACTCTTTTGGAGATTGAAGTTCATGATCAGTGAGTCCCACCCATTTAGGCCTATGGTGAGGCCTCATATTGTGGTGGGAACATGCCAGAGCACATACCACTGACATTCACAAGCCAGGGAAGAAAAGAAAGAGGAAGATACCAGAGTCTTACAAGAGCCTTTAAGGGAACATCCTCGGTGACCTAAAGTCTTCTAGTAGAATTCACCTCTTAAAATTCTACCACGTCCCAATAGCACAATTATGGGGACCAAACTTTTAACATATGGGCTTTAAGGGGACACCCAGTATCCAAGCCACAGCATGCACAGCAAGAACAAATCCTAGTGTAAACTGGATTTCAGGTGACAGCGATGTGGCACTGTGATCGGTCACAAATTCTAACAAGCATTCCTTTTGGATGGGGGTATGTTGATGTAAGGCAATTGTGTAAGGCAGAGGGTATATGGAAATCCCCTACATTTTCCAACTCCATCTTCATATGAAACTAAATTTCCTAAGAATAGTTGAAGTTTCCATGAAAAAAAAAAAGACTTGTATAAGACAATATAGAAAGAAAAAAACTTCTGAACATTTGATTATATATCAGTGGATCACAAAACTTTGCAATGATTCAATGGTACACATGCATAATCAATACAATTTAAATATTAATTCTCAGTTGTCTATATTCAGAAAAAATATTGATGCATACTTTTGGTCAATTAAATAAGATATTATTGTCTCTGCCCTCAATGGTCTTAGGGTTCAGGGGAAAAACACACCACTAATTAATCACAAAGGAATAAAAGTTTTATTTCAAATGTTCAGGCCACTATGAAATCTCAATAGGAAAAATCTGCATATAAAAACCTCTCAGAATTGAGAGGTCGGGGAATCTTACCTGGAGGCTGTAACAGCGGTGATTTGTGACCATTAAGCTCAGAATTAACTTCCAATGAAGAACTCATGGCTGAAAAGTAAGTGTACCTTATATACCTTAATAGCCTCAGAAGCCCCTGATATAACTCTGTACTGTGCATTTCCACAAATATAGTGGGTTTTGGTATTGTTCTGCTTGTACTTTTTAAAATTTATAGAATACTTCTTCACGGAAGCAATGACCAAGGAAGAAATCAGAAAGGAAATGAGTGACATCTGTGGGTTTCTACACTGCTCACTGAGAAAGTGTGAGTTGGAGTTTGGTCTCCACTAGAGCTTTTAACTGTGCTTGTATTTTTGGAAAGAAATATGGAAGCAACAATTTATACGCAAAGAGTTTATGGGGGATTTAAATTAGGTGGGTTCGAATTACAAACACAGACCATCTCTTGGGACCATTTGAGCCTCATCAAAGCACTTAATGAATGATTAGCCGTCTAGTGGGAGAAGGGTACATTGTTGCCAGTTGCCTTCTTTGAACACTAGAATGAGCACCTTAGAGATATCTAGACAGTCCTTCCAAATATATTATCCGAATTAATTTCATTCCTGTGCGTGGTGTGTCTGACATAGGCATAGGGTAGAAATCACTGTGCGCTACTTGCCAAGAAGTCATGTTTGACCCAGTGCTCAGCCTGACTTCTATGACGCTACTCTAGTGACAGCTTATAAAACAGGTGCACCTAACACACTGACATTTCTGCTTCTTTCTCATCCTCTCTTTCTTCAGAGACACCCGTTCTTTGCTTGAGTTAGACTAACTAAGCTACATATTGTGCTCTCATTGCTAACCACATCCTTTGTGAGTACATACCGAAGGAGAACTTCTGGTTTGTTTTTATTTTATTTACTCTAGATCATTTGAAATACAGAAACATTCTTTCCTTCACCCCGCCATATTCCTTTTATACGTGCATAGCGATTAGTGTTTGGGTTACAATTTAAAATGGCAGATAAATATGCTATTATCCCAAGCTTTGCATAATTAGTTTAAGTACAATACATTCACTTTTGAAAATGTCCATACTTCGTCTAAGCGCATAATGCTGCCAGAGTATTTTTTTCCCCTCCTCTCTGGGGTTGAATCTCTGTTTTGTGTCTTTTCTCAGACACACAATTAGTCATAGCAGGTATATTATAACGGTCTTACAGCCTACATCACCAAATCTTCTTTAAACATCATTTTAGCAAAGTAAACCCAGGAAATTCTGTTCACCTTTCCTAAATGCTTGTAACTTTCGTATTTTTACAGTTCTTTCAGGCTCAGCACAGATGGGATTTGTCAAATGAGAACCAGATGAAAGTGAACAGGGGTCTCACCCTCCCAAACCTATAGGCAGGAAGAGGCAGACCAGGCTCTGGGCTGTAACCTAATCCGATCGTGCAGCGCGAGTGTGTTTCCAATCACTGCGCAGTTACCTGTCATTAGCGACTCAAATCAGCATTCTGTTTTTCCTTTTATAATTTGATGTGGTAGAAGGAGAAGTGGGCTTTCAAATCTCTAATCCGACTCCACCCAAGATGAAGAATGTTAGCACTCTGCCTCTGTGGGGGTGTTTGGATTTGTCCTCCTTTTTACAAATCCTGTTTAACATACAATTAAATAATAATGTAAATATGTGGCATAATCTCCCCAAGCTACAAACTTTCACTGACCCTGGTGATTTCCTCCCCTTGGGGTTTTAAATTTGATTTCTTTTGCCCTTCCTTACTGAAATATATATCTGTGTCTTTTTCAGTTGTGATTTGCTAAATGGTCATTTAATTTGTAATGTCTTTTTTGTTTATTTGGAATAATTCTTAATGAAAAAAATACTGCTTGCTGAAAAAATGAATCATTCTAATTCTGTGGCTAATTTAGTTTGAATTTAGTTTTTCATTATAAACCTAGTTTATCTCCAAAGTAGCTTCCTAAATTGGCACAGATTGAAATCAGTGAAGATTTGCAGCATTAAGACTCCTCAAGGTAACAGGTCACAAACGGAAATGGCATATTTGCAAGTTTTAAAAATCTCTTCCTCTCACTGTAATCCCAGCACTTGGGAGGCTGAGGCAGAAGAATTGCAGTGATTTCAAGGCTAGCCTGGATTATGCAATGAGTTGAAGACTAGCTTGAATTACATAGCGAGACCCTGTCTCAAAAACAAAACAAAACAAAACCAATCTCTTCATCTATCCTAATATGCAACTTAGACTAAGAATCAGACCTAGGACCTCAATCTTTCCTTCTTGAAGGGGTATACTTTTGTGTTTCAAAATGTTGGGACTTTCTTGTACATGCAGGAAATAAAAGAGATAGCCAAGATGGAAAAGAACATGAAATTTTTTGAAGACACACATCCAATCTCAGGAGGTATCTTCAGCAGTAATAAGTGATCTTGGTATCATATCCTACTTCTAATAATGGACCTGTGGAATGAAGACTAGTGTGTCCTAAAACTACTTAGAGTGGCTCTACCTTCATTTCTGTGATGTCTCCTCAGAGGTTTTGGTGCAAACCTTCACAAAGTCAGAGGCATGCACACCATAATTCTATTAGCCTCATATCTTGTAGTACAGCTACGGAGGATCTCTGATATAGCTCAATTTAAAAAAAAAATATTAATGTGGTGATATCAACTTGTGAGTATCTGCAAAAAGCATAATTTGTCTTGGACACCTGTCTTTCTTCAGGTGTCCTTCCTTGTCTCTATAAAAAGAGAAATAAAAGACAGTTTTGAAGTTGTTAACCAGGCATGATTACAATGGATGGTGTAGATTTTATTTCATATTATTTAAGAAATTTGGGAAGAAAAAAATCATGATTTTTCAAATTTAAATATTGTATTATACATTCCTGGGTTTTCTTGAATAATTATAACTCTGCTCAGTGGCTTTCACTATTATAGTATAAAAAGAGAACACTTTTCATGATAGTCAGATTTTATCATTAATAGAATGGCTAAGCATTTTATTGCAAATAAGTGGAAAATTAACTTTTAACTAGTAGGGATACTATGAACTATTAATATCTGCAGTTGGAAAACTTAATTGTAATATATTTTTTAATGTTTTCTCAAATTCTGAGCTAGTAAACATGGTATTAGATCTATTAAAATAATGTGCAATTGATTTCACAAGTTTTGATTTCAGTGTATCACACTTTCAAAAAGGTTTCCTCTCTTCATTCCTATATTTTTATTTATTTGTCTCATATTTAAAATAACACAAATATTGTGCAACAAATTGGCATCACTTGGAAAAATTAAAACAGAACAAGATATATTTTGCTATTTAGATTCAGATACAGGGAAAATTAGAATTTGCAGAATTTGTATTATTTTTAGTCATTCTGATACACAGATGAGGTTAAGAAACTCCAACATGGTCTAGGAAGATAGTAAATATGATCAAACAGTAAATTAATTGATAAAATAAACCATGGAATTTAAAGTGTTTAATGTGTCATAGTTAGAGGACTGACCACAGAGAAAATTGGAAACCACCATGCAGGGTGTGTGTGTGTGTGTGTGTGTGTGTGTGTGTGTATAACATAGAGAATAAAATACTTTACTTTGAGAGGGCCTATTGTAGACATCAATAGTACAAATTATAATGGGACCATATCTAGAAATATAAAATATCTCAGAGACAGAAAATTTAAAAAAAAAGGAAAACAAGGGGACATTTGATAACATAGTGATGGTAGTTTTCTCTCAGATTTCAGAAGAAAATATTCATAGGACATACGTTTCTACCAGAAAAAAATGAGGGGAAAGGACAAGCTTCCTAGTTTGACTTCCTGGTTTATAATTTGGTGTACAATATTAGGCATATTGCTAACACTCCCATTTATTGAACTATACTTCTAATGTGTGTCATTTTTATGGGTGTTGTGAAAACAATGAAATGCTGTTTCCCTATGTAAAATGCTTTGTAAATTGTACTGGTGCTCTCAAATATAGGTAGAGCCATTTAACTCAAAGTGGGATTCCCGATTTTGACAAGAATGGAGGGTTTATTAATATGCCAAGTGGACATTTATTTGGAGAAGCACTGCTCTAAAAGAGCATGATACAAATAATGGACAAAGCCCTTACTCTTGGAAATAGTCAGTTTTAAATTAGATTTGTTAATGCTTAAATTAAATCATTGCAGCACCTTCTTTCTCCCTCTCTCTAGGTCTATGATGTCATATTGATCAGCCTTTCCTTTGATGGGACAAAATAACTAACATGCACGGCTTACAGAAGTTCATTTTGGTTCATTTTATTACAGGGTTCAATTCATAGCCACCAGGCTCTAAAACAGAAACATCATAAAATAAATGGATGGTGAAACAAATCTGCTCACTCACGGGAGTAAAGAAGCAGAAAAAGTAGCAAAGAGACCCAGAGGAAGGAACCAGAAACCACATATGATCCAAAGGTTACTCCGCCAGGACTTACCCAGAAGTATGCTCTACAAATCTCCGAGCAGTTCCTTATGCTAATCAGCTTGACAATCAAGATTCACCATCACAGGTTCAAACCATTTTAGAGGTTCTCTGAGGAGCTCTCGTGCCCTGTGTATGTGCCATAATCTGTTATGAGTGATGTTTTGATTTAATTTGAACTGATATCATTGTTGGTAATGATTACTACTTAGATATGTTTGTTTAGAGTATTTTTTTCAATATTACTCTCACTTTCCTGTGCTCATCATTTTTCCTTCAAAGAAGAGGTAGGGATTGCTATCCCGGTAGTTTTTATCTCCACAGGCTCCACATAACAGACTTGGTCTGTGGCTAATGCTGCCCATCACAAGTGCAGCAGGGGAATAAACAGTCGAGAACTTTTAGAATGAATGGTGTTTGAATATTTCTTAAATTCTGATAAAACATCTATTGAGCAGAAGCACAGTGTATAAAACTGTGCAAGAAGATTGAACACTATAATTTCACTTGAATATCACTTCATAAGTTTCATGTTCTGTTTTTAATTCTTTTCCATATATGACTAATACCTAAGTTGAAAGTAATTAGCTTTGTTCTTCACAATGAGAGTGGCTCCCTGTGACTGTGACATAAAGGAGAGAAGCAATTGACATCAGTCACGTACTGCATAGCTAATCACCCCGGTGCTCTGCAGAGCCAGAGGTCAGGCAAGTGTGGGATCGATGCATCTGCCCACAGTCAGGTATGAAACAGACACTGACAACCTGAAGACACCTACCAAGATTCAGATGAGAAAGAAGGAAACTATGAAGGGGGTCCTTTAAGAACTTTGGCAAAGGGCTCTTTGACTGTGTGCTGGACAGGTACATAGAGTAGTTGCAAAATTTATGTTTTCCCTGGGAATTGACCCCTGAACAATGACCCTCAGTCATAAAGTTGAATGACAAGTTGCCTTGAGCGTGCCTCATGTTTGAATCCGACGCCTACCTTCTTCCTAACTCAGCTCTATTTCTCATTTGCAATCGGGGTCCTGATTTCCACTGTCTACTCTAACTTTAGGGATGTAAATGTGGATTTTAGTTTGTATACATGTAATCAATCATCATATTTTTCATCTTAATTTGGACACCTATAATTTAAGTTTGCCGACCTTCTTTTGGAACTTTCAGTCACTCAAAATATGATGCTTTTAGACAATCATTCTTAAAACAATTTATTGATGTATGATTTGCATGTTATATGGTTCATCAGGTTTAAGTTTAAATTCACTGATTGTTAGGATGTTTAAAGAGTTGTGTAACCATCATTGTAATTTTGATAACATTTTCATGCCCCCCCCAGCAACCTTGTATCCATTAGCAATCACTTCTCACACCACCATCTCCCAGCCTTAGTCAATTATTAATGTACTTTGTGTCTCTGTAGATGTGCTTATTATTGTTGCTACACAATGCAATCAGTCCCGAAGGACTCCCTTTCCCCTCTAAATTGCTCACTGCCTAATCTCTCTCTTTTCAATATGAAATTATGTATCTTGCATTAGGTTCAGAAATGTTAGTTATTAGGAATGTGTATGTATTTGTACGTATTTTTATGTATTTTTCAAAGTCCAGTTAGCGATTCTGAAATTATCCAATATGTTTTTTTTTTTTTATTCTCTACTGAATTTCCTTCGGTCGGTTAGCAGTATAAGAAGGGGCATAGCAGCAAACCAGGAACACATCAAGTATGACTTCATTTTATTCCCACCTCTGAATTATTGGATTCTATATATTTGAGACTTCCCAGGAATGAAGTGCCATACATGGTCTCTGATTGACTAGACTTTTCTCTTTCATCCCAAGCTAGGATCAGTCATGAATGAAATGAAACTTTCCTTCCCATTCATATGCACTTCCAAACCTTGCCAAATTATACTAAATGCCCCCTTTCCCTTTTTACATAATACAGATATAATAGAGGTGATATGGAATTAAATAACTTCATCACAGCATACATGAGCAAAACATATATTGAGTTGGGGGATCACTCCAATATAAGTAAATTTTTATGATTCTAATGAATAAATTAATCTCATTAAAATAATAATTTAGAGTGACTAGTCAGACTCTAATAACAGAAATTTATGTGTCTATTATAAATTTGTGGATTCTTGATTAAAACTAACAGAAACAGACCCAGGAAAATAAGAAAATAGGGAAGAGTTTAGGTAAAGAATACACAGGCATTTGTAGGATTGATGGACAAGGATAAGAAATATGTCCCAACATAGGCAGCTACCAAGGCAGCCATAGAAATGCTGTAATGAGAATTCAATAAAGAATATAGTAGTCGGGATGAATAAGTTTCAGTGCAGTCTGTGTGCACCTGCTTATGAGTTTAATTTCAGAGGGGGAGCGATTAGTCTAGTTTGGGTCACATCCCTATCTTTCTGTCAGGATTAGCTGTTGTTTCTGAACAGACCACATCACTAAGTTTGCATTCAGAGATAAGAAGTAATGTTTTCTAAAGCAAATAAGTGGTGCTGCTTTCAGATTAAGGAAATTAATGCTAGATTGTCAGCACAGATACTATTTATTTTTCAAAAATGTGTATAATATGTACTCTGCTGTGGGCACTGTTCCAAGCACTTTACATTAGTTGCTCATTAAATCTTTCCAACAATCTCATGTGGTGGTAGGTACTATTATTATTGATTCAATTTATCAGGCCATAGTGCTAAAGTAACTTTCCTGAAGTCTCCCAGCTTGTAAGAAAGAGATGAGATTTAGGCATAGCCCCAATCTCCAGTCTCCCCTTAACCTACCCTGTGATTCCTCTCTTTGATCCCTACAGGGGATATTTCTCTTTTCCCCCCATAAGATCCGTGTGAGATGAATCCCTCTTTCAAAAATAAGAAAACCCAACTTGGGGAATTAGGACTTGCTAATCCTCTAAGAATCCAGTACCCAGAAACTTTCATATCACACTGCCTTTCTTTACTATTTATGTAGTGTTGATTGTTCATATTTGACTAACGGCTTAAAATGTTACCTAGATGCTTAAACAGCTGCTTTCAGATCTCTGTGCTATATTTTTCCCTATGTAACATTTAACAACAGTTTGTTCTTTTTACAATTGCATGCATTGCTTTCAGAAGAAGGCAAATAGCAAATCTACAAGGAATACTGTGTGAATAAGACAGACCCTGGGAAAGCTGAATCAAGATGCTGTTTGGATCTTGTCTCTCATTTTCGCCTTTCCCTGATCTGTTTACAGTTCTACAAAGGAACATTTCCTTCATTCTAAGCATGCCAGAGCTCAAATCCCAAACAGAACAGCCCAATGAGGCTAACATCTTTCTAATGTTCAACCTGTCCAAGATCTAAGTGAAAAGACAGGAAGGATCTTTTCTTTTCTTGTGTGAATGTTAATTATGCATTTATTTTAGACCATGTGAATTTAAAGTTCAAACACATTCAGTCTTTGCCTAAATATTTTCAACTTGCAAGCATCTTTAAAGGATTTTTTTCCCCAAAAAAGCACATCTTAAAGTAACATGGAAACATGAAATTTGGGGAGAAGATTTTGTAATCTGCTGTTTTGGGTTACATTTAAAGCATTGAGTGAAGTCTGACCAGGTTCACAGTATCCTTTTACTAGTGGATGCAGTGTTCTCTCCAACAGGAATATAGAATAGGTGCATTGACCCTGCATTGACCTGGGACATGCAATCCCAGAGATGAAGCCAACAGGATGGACCATTCCGTGAATGAGGCTTGTGTGGTTCCACCACCCTTTGACTCATGGCGATATTACACAATGGCTGAGCGTGTCCTTTAACAACAGACAGCCAGAGTTCTGGCTGTACCTCTTTCTAGCTGGGTGACCTTGGGAAAATTTCAGTGTCCATAGAGTATTACTGTGAAGATTATGTGAGACCATGCATGGCTTAGAAACCAGAAAGCAATGGCCCTATTAGGCATCACAAGAGTCTCATTAGGAAAGGTGAAAGGAACAACAGTGAACAGTGTAGAACAATTATTGGAAATATAAAATAGTTTTATGTTTATACGCTAGGCTGCTTTTCTTCACAAACAAAGCATTATTTTTTAAATTGCTCCAAAGAATCTTCACAACAATTAATAGATACCATTTGTCTTTATCCTGCAGTAGAGAATTGTTGATCTAGAGGCCTGGTAAAATCAGGAAGAAAGGGAATAAAAATAGAAAGCAACAGGGTCAGATACGATGACAAAGTGCCTGAATCAAATATTTCTCCGTCTTTTCTGTTTTTTGTTACATGTTTTACTATATTCTTGTTACTTCATTCATTCTACACAAAAACTATTTGAGGAAGATATTATTCTGATTCTGAAAATTAAAACACTAAGGATTAGAATTTAAGTATTTACCTACAGAATATAGACTGAATTATGTTTCTTTCCCAAATTTGTGTTGAGGCTCTAGCCCACAATATAACAGTATTGGGATAGAGCACTAAGGAGGTAACCAAGATTAAATGATTCTTAAGTGTGGGACCTTAATCCAATGAGATAGTTGGGTTGAGGGTTTAGTTCAGTGGTGCCACTGCCTGCCTCGCAAACACAAGGTCCCAAGTTTGATCCCTGGTACCAAAAAACAAACAAACAATGAACTAGTTGTTTGCAATGCATAAGAATTATGATACAAACATATAGCAAAAAATCCAAAAAACAAAACAAAAGAAAAAACAGAGCTTACTCTTTTTTCTACCTCATGTGAAGATACAACATAAATCCAGCGTCTGTATGCCTGAAAATGCACCTTCATCATAAGCTGAAGCAGTGAGCACCTTGATCTTGGATTTTCCATAACTTTGAGGAAATATATACTGTTTTTCTAAAGCCATGAATATTGTCATATTTTATTGTGATGCCCCAGATTAACCAATACACTATAATTATGATTCTGGTCAGAATTTGTAGTTCAAACCAGATAGGAAGATAGAAAAAAAAATTAAAGAGATAGATTTCAGAAGATCTCTGGACAGACGGTGGTATAGTATAACATAGACTGCTTTATTCAGCCCCAAAATGTTCTAAATGCAATCATTTACAGTTGACCATTTATTTGTAGGTCTTTCATGGAACATTAAAGTTTTCTAAAAGGAATGAAATCAGATATGGATGCAGCAGGGTGACACCATGCTCATAATGGGTAGAAGATCAACCATCACTCAAGATTCCCAAAGCAAAAGAGCATGAAACATTAGTAATAGTTTATATAAATCAATTTTGTTTTGTCATTGTTCACTTACTTCTTAATCTCTACTTTGAGAGGTCGGGAATTTTGAACTCATTTGACATTTTAATAATATTCACCAGTTTCATTGCTGCAATCTAGATCTCTGAATGTCATTCTACTACTTGAAATACATCTAATGCAGTAATATCCCCTTAGCTCATTGTGATGTGGCGGTTTCTTATAAAAAACAGCAACTTCACTTTTCATTTAGGTGAGTAAACACAGATTTGCTCAAGAAGGAACTAAGGTAATGTGCTAATCACAGTATCTTAAATATATTTTCTTTCTAATCAGTCACTTAGAGCATGTAGCAGAAACCTCAGAGTTCTTTGGTGATAGTGCTATCGTTTCTTTGCTATCCCGGAACTCACAGTTCATTATTTGTCCATCTGTTTCCTTGCTCTGTCTAAGAATTGCATACTATGCCCATAGTATGCCTGCTTTCAAGTACCATGCTTTAAGACCTTCTTCCACAGTACAATGAACATGTTACCTCTATGGAGTCTAGCCAAGATCGAGAGCATCAGCACTGAAACACCACAAAGCACTGGCTGCATGATATCCAGAACAGTCTTGGAAAACAAACCATCTGGGGAGTTTGGATACAACATGAATACCAGGTTGAATATGTGTTCCCAAAACAAAGGGAAACTTGGAATTCCATCCATCAACCACGGTGGTAAAGTCATATAAACCTTAAAATTCTATGATAAGCTTAAGTGGGAAAAGGACAATAGTTTAACCACCACAAAAATAGATTGGTAGTCATCCATGCACTGGTAAGAAAGGAAAAACTACTGCACAGCAGCAGGCATTGCTGCATATCTGTTCCTTGTGATTTTCTTTTTCTTTTTTCTTGTTTTTTTTGGGCAGCAGTGGTTCCGGGATCAAACTCAGGTTTTCGCACTTGTGAGGCAGGCTGTGGCACCACTGAGCTAAATCCCTGCCCCTCTTGCGATTTTCTATTGTAAGACTTCTAGACAGATTTCACTATACATGACTCCTGTCATGTCCCTCATTTCTTTAAAATGCTTCAATAAACACAGCATTTGAGACCCTTTGGAATATAGCCCAAACCACATTTGTTGTTACTGCTTTTGTCTTTTGAGACAGGGTCTCTCAATGTAGTGCAGGCTGGCCTTGAACTCACTGTACAGACCAAGCTGGCTTCGGACTTGCAGTGATGCTCCTGCTTCAGCCTCCTGAGTGTGGGGATTATAGGTGTGCATCACTACACCCAGCTAGCCCAAACTACTTTAAAACTACTCTAGGTGGCCAAATTCTCCCTTCTGTTAAACTTCATCAAGCTTAAAGCTGGCCATGAGTTTAAAAATATATGCCTTAATAATCTCCCTCAAATATTTATTATTTTACCTGTCAACAATGAATCCACCTTAGACATTCAACCTAAAGCCTTCCTTGGAAGACGGAATCCCAAACTCAAAACACTTCAAAGTCCAGGCTTAATGAGTGAATGAGAAGGTTTCTGTGTGTGTTGTGGGGGAGACAGAGGAAGAGAGACAGAGATAGAGATGATGATCTGTTATTTTTTTCTCTTTGTAAGGGCACCAGTTTCATCATGGTGTCACCAGATGGGGTGCAGTGAGGTCCCTCCAGAAAGATTCAGGTACCTCTACTTGGTCCTCTAAGCACACTCATGACTCAGGTCATAGAAAGAGAAGTTCAGGACCTCAGTGTGAGGTAGAGATAGGTTTATTAGAGAAAATTACAAAGTAAGAGGGGATAAGAAATAACAACAGCTAGAGGAGCTGGAGGAGTACACTGCTGCAGAGCTCTGCACTGGTCTGCTCACAAAAGCGCAGGGCCAGCTTTTGGGTAGCTGAGGTGGCCAGGGTTTATTGGAACATTTCTCAGTTCTGGCTTCCATATCTCTGGAGGAATCCTAATGTATTGAGGGGCACTTCTGTCCCTGTGAGATGATTTCTTCTTTTTGGGAAGGTAAACATCACATTGGGTGGTCTGCAAGGCTCTGCTTTTCCCAGAACCTGAGGTGATTGGAGCTTTGGAGACTTCTAGGCATTGCTCCAGGAGGGTCTGGAACTGGTAATGAGATGCCCTTGTAAATCCTGAAGACTGCTCTTGGTGTCCGCACTCTTGTAGAGCCTTGAGAGACACTAAGTAAACTTGGAGCTAATAAAACTTGTTTTGCCAAATTTTGTTAAATAATGAACATTTCTATGTGCTGACCCGAGCCAGAATCTGACCAAGAGTCTTAAAGTAATAAGGGAGACAAAAATGAGTTTGCTTGTCTTCTTTCTACCTATCTTTATTTTCCCCATTCTTCTTTAGTGGGAACTCCACACTTCTGAGCTCATCTCAACCTGATTACCTCCCAAAGCCACACTTCCAAAAACCATGGCACTGGGGATTGAGACTTCAGTGTCTGGCATTTGGAGGGACAAAAATGTTAATCCATAGCAATGTTAAAATATCCTTGTCGAGATTTGGGTGACCGTCCATATAAAACGATGGGAATGGAGGTAAATGTGAAAATGGCGTACATTTAACAGATTGCTGTGCCAGTTACCGGCTGTCATGTGCAGTTGTCAGCAGAGTTGATCATTTCCTTTATGGAAAGCCTTAATATTTGGTCATTTACATGAACCTAACTAATATTTAAAATCTATCAAGTAATTTCATTTAAAAAACATTGGATCTAGTGGTTTTGTATCGTGTCTGTTTGCAACTGTATCATTCAAAAGGCTTTCCCAACGTGGCACTGAGTTAAGGATGACGATGAGAGAACATTTTTGTGGGATTTCAGTTAGAAATGAAACAAAGAGCCATTTTTGCTCTGTGAAAGCCAGCCCTTCGGCTGGTCTGGCTTGATAACTTGGTTTGCAAGCTCGGGCTATTGTTGTGGGGCCATGACCTGACTTCCTGTTCCTCTGCTTCACCTTGGATCTTCTACTGTCTCCCTGGGGATTGGCCCAGTACATGTTGGTCTCTGCTAAAGACCCTGGCAACCCCAAAGATTACCTGGGCCAGCAAGGATGGAGAGAGAAAAGCAGATCATTATTTTGATTGGTCCTTGTGTGCTCTCATTTGTCAACGAGGATGCCAAATTTCCTTTGTCCTACTCACTTCAGGTCTCATTGTGTTGTCTAACTTCACACCTGGCTGTTACAGAGCAATACTAGACTCAATACCTATTACAGGGGCAGCAGCCCTGCAACAAACTCTCCTCCAGCTCCCATGATCATGGAAGATCAAATCTCCATAGCAATTTCCTTATTCTGTGTTAACTCTAGGGCTCTGCTGGTCTGAGTAAACCTTGATTGACTGAACTTTGACATTTAAGCAAACTTACTAGGGAGAAGTCAGAGAGTAATTTCTCTCTCAAATAATGTCTTCAAAAGCATCCTAAATTGGAAATAAACTCCTCTCTGAAAACCCATTCTTTTGAATACCATTAAACATATTATACATCTAATATAAAATTTACATTTTTTACTATATTTTGATTTATTTCAGCTCACTTCTTCTCTCACTCTTTTCTATCAGTAACTTTAATACCTATTTATCCAGTGTTTGCCAGTCATGTTTGGCGATATTTTTCTAATGGAATTTTGTACATTTCCATTAATTATCCCCCCAACACTGTAGGTGAGATAATGTTGTAATTATGATGCTCTGGGCTATGAGAAGCGAAATTCCAGACCAAACCATTTTTAAATAATAAAAACCATTATTGTTTTATGTTTATGATGGACCAGAGGTTAGGTAGCCTTTGGAAGGAGTGTAGCACTTGCTGATCCCTACTCCTTAGTCATTCTCTTGGCTCTCTCTCTGTCTGTGCTTTTGGCTTCAACTCCACACCAGCTGAAACATGGCTGCAGTTGTCCTGTGAGCTTTTCTTTGCTCACAAAGTGACTTCCTGAAGAGGAACTAGGAGGCCGTGGGTGGTTCTGGCACACATGTCCTGCATCTGATAGGAAGCATGAGGCACCCTTTGATGCTAGGTGTGTATATCATAAAGCAAAGCAGTTGGCCTTATTTTAATCATGTGTATGTGAAGCATCAGTCAGTTGTGCTCATAATACCAAACAATTTATGCCAAGATATTCGCATCAATGCTTTAAGGATGTTCTTTTTAGATTTGAGGTGGGGATGACATTGCCCACCACTCTGCCTCTAAAGAAAGGTAGTAGCTACACTAGATCTCTCTTCAAAGAAGTGTTGTGAAATTCTTGTTTTTTTTTCTGGAACTCTGTAATCACATGTAATTGGCTCAAGAGAGTGAGTCTTAGGGTTAAAGTGACGGTCATCAAACTTCAAAGAACTCTATTTTTCTCCACTTCTTTGGTAAGTCCAGCATAAGTGGAGTAGAAACACATACCAGATTGTTTCTCTGATTGATTTGACCCTTCATATAAAGTTGACATCAAGTAAGTCACATTTTAACTAATAATTAGATAAATAAATTCTTTATGGCATGTTACAAATTTGCCATAGCCAGAATGACTTTCTCTAATATGGTTAAGTCAGGTATTATATTTGATAATAGCGGTGATTAAAAAGACTATGTTTATACACTTTCTTGCTTAATAAAAGTTAGACTTCTTTTTAATCCAGTTTGCAGATAATTTCTTATAGAGAAGCTGCATGAAAAGAGTAATGCATCCAAGATTTCATCTACTAATTTAATGCTTATGCATGTACCTGACTCATAAAATAATAATGTAAATAATCTTTGCATATGCCACATGTTAAATTGTTTTCATGCGTTATTTCTGTTCTCCTAATAATCCTGTAAAAGAGTATTATTCATTTTATGAGAAGAAAAAATTCATTAGTTTTAAGGGCACTTCCTGGGTGCTTATGACTATTAAATAATAGATTCATGATTCGGTTATTTTAGCTTTGTGTTTGAACCCAAAGACAGTGTTTTTCATTGTACACACTAGTTAATCCTTTAAACTTTATGTGTCAAAAATAAAGCAAATGAGAAAACCTAGCATCTGTAAATTTTCAATTGTTTATATTTACATACAACATCAACTTTCAAAGCTCATTTATACAATGCCTCATAGCATTTCTGTGAGTAGGTAAGCAAGTGAAGTAGCTTTTCCATTTACCAGATGACAGAGACTGAGGCAAACACCCAATTAATTCAGTTCTTTCTGCACCCAACCATGACCTCTGGTAAGAAGAGACTGTAGTCCCCTAGGGGAGAGAGTGGATATAGCAGGGTATGTGCAGCCTGCTGGAGGAGAGACATCATGGTTGTCTTGGCTTTGTGATACAACTCTTCATCGTCTGTTTTGTGTTATAAGTTTTATTTATAACTTGCATGGTATTCATACCTCCCAAATGAGAACTGTAATAATATAAGGCTTTATAACTCTTTGAGCACAGATCTTGACGCATTGCATATTTTCAGGGAAGCATGTAAGTAGCAAGTACTATAACAGCATACTGCTTGAGAGAAATTAATTGGTGTACATTTTTAAGTTATAAAAATTGTTCAAAATGTATGGAGCTTGTGTGTAGTAGGAACTTTAAAGTACTTGCTGAAGTCCACGTTTCCAATGATCTGTGGAGTCGGTTATGATCACAGACAGGACTTTTCTAATTTTTACTGCCCCTGTTCAGTTAGGCACAGATTTGAAAGTGAAGCTGTACTTTTTTGAATAATTTGCCCTAATTGATATAATTTGGGCAATTTTTAAGAAAAGAAAGTAGAGTTCTATCTGCTTCAACAGATTTTGAAGAATTTGGGGTGGAACTGAAAGAAGCTATCAGCAGCGTCCGATAGATTTGTAGTTCAAGAATTTTGGGCCTAATGTTATTTGTCTTCCATAATGGGCTCATCTAATAGAATACACTCCTTTTTAAAATCTGTGGTCCATTATTTTGAAAAATTTAAGATAGTTCTGAACATTATTTTTAGTTGTTACACAGGCAGAACACTGTTTGGCAGTAATTATACTATTTGCATTTTTAAGGAGTAAATTTCAATCAAGAAAAAATTAACATACAAATTGCTGTGTAATATGGTATTTCCAGAATGTAGTGTTCATTTCTATTATATGCACACTGTATCTATCTTAGAAAAATAGTCAAGGAAGGAGAAAAGGAAAACAGTTTCCAAAGAGATTAAGAAGACACAGCTTCTTTTTTACAAAAAAAAATTCTTTTTGTCTAAAATTTGAAGAGATGAAGTATTTTTCACACTCTACACTGGAGGAAAATTGGAAGGAAATTCTTGCCCCTTTTCAAACTTTCATAGCTGCGTGCTGCTGTTGCTTCTTTTCTGTGTCTTCTTTCTGCTAGAAAGCATTTATGTGATTGACTATTTCTGGGAAGTGCGTATCTCATATATTTAACCCTAGATATGTTTAAGTGAATATTGATGAAAAAATGAGAAATGGTGCTGTTATCATTGAGATTTTCATAGGTAATAATAGAGCTTAATAGTTTCTCTTGGCAGTAAACGGAAGCAATACTACCAGAACAAAAGCAAATAGCTTTACCAATAAAAATCCCAAACATTAAAAAATAATCAGTACTGATCAGCATTCTCTGATTGGATGTAACTGGATGCATAATTTTGGCTTTTCCTACGGAAAAACCTTTTTGCCTGAACCATGTAGTCTGTGTAGACAATAACTTTTTTCACAGATATGATGCATTTTATATTTAAATTTCATGATCATTTGAAAGAAAAATTTTACGTAACTAAAAGAATAAGTCAAGCAATTGTTATTTGTCCACTTCACAGTGTCAAAGAATTAAGTATGCTTTTGCTTCATTATTTTTACTGAAATAATTTAAGAATTTTAAAAGCTAGAAAAGGACTTATTTTGAATCGGTTTGAACTCAGTAATTTTATACATAATTTTAAAAATAAAACTTGTAATGGCCTAAAATTAATGATATAAGTAATAATGAGTTTAAAAGTACATAGTGTCCATGAAAGGAATTTTTCAAATAATTATTTAACTTTTGAGACATTAATTTGAGAAGTGTCAGTTTATAAACAGGGTTGTCTATGGGCTTTTGATGTCTTCACCTAAATAGGAAGATAAGCACTGAATAAAGCTTTGCCATGAAAATATTTCTTGTGAAAATAAAAATTGGATATTCCTTCCTAGAGGGGAAAATGGAGGAATGGATTTGTAAAGGAATGACTGATGAAAACAAGTCCCGTGCAACCCGAATGCAGCGTTTTCCTTATGTTTGTGGTTGACACCATGGTGGAATTTTTCTTTCATGACTCCACCAAATCCAAGCCCTATTCACACTAGGAGTTAAAAGTGAAAAGACATGAAAAATGCATTGCCTTTGTGAAATGTCTCAAGTGGATTCTGATATACAGCTTGATGCATATTTTAATTCCTGGAAGAAGGACACTGCCTGTAAGGGTATTAGTGTGAAATACCATTTCATTGGCAATGATTTTTTTCTTGCATGTCTATGAGTTTCCTTGCATCGACTGGAATGTAATACCTAGAAGGTTAATTAGATGTGCCGAAAATGTAAACATTCAGCACTCTCAAGATGCCTAGGTAATTCAGCTCTCACGCAGGATTCTTCTATGCCTTTCTCTTTAAAACTGCCTAGTTTTTCGAGTTACAGAGGTCATTTATGGTTAGCATCCTCTGGACCTTTTCAGTAAAGGAAAAGGGTATTTGAGATGCATGGGCAGTCAACATCTAACAAAATCTTAAGTCTCAAGTTTTGAAAAGAACGATGTTGATTAATGAGAGATGTTTTTATAGAGCTAATGCAATTACTTGTCCAAAAAGACAAAGAAGAGAATTAGTGTTGGCATTCTGGTCAAATTGTGTTGATCCATCATGAAAATGGAAACTACTCTAAAAAATAGATAGATTTTTTACTTATTTGTGGTCTTAGTGAGGGGGATGAAATAACAGAGAGAATGCATGGATCATGAAGAAAAATCAATATGGACACTCAGTTAAAGAAACGCATTTTATATTTGTGTCAATTGACATAGAAATAAAACTGTGCCTACAAAGAAAAAGAAAACACTGCTACTTATGAATTTTTATTTTGTCTCTTTTTTGTGTTATGCTCTTAGTTTGTTCATTGTTCAGAATTTTATAATATTATAGTCCAAATGATCAATTCCCATTGATTTAGCAGTTTTTAAATTATTTATATGTCTATCCTTATTTGTCATAGAGTTTAATAAAATATATACTTTGGAATTTGAGTTTGTTTGTTACCTGTTATTCTTACAGAAAAAGAAAACTAATAAAAGTTCAGCAAGAGTTAGTTGGATTTGGAATTTGAGCTAAAAGAAGTGCCTGGTAAATATTCAAGTTTATTTGGAGGAAGTGTCAGTCCATCCCGGGACATGGACACCTTCAAACACCTCCAACATCAATTGCTTGGTTGTTCAAATATATAAACGTTGCCTTAAACATTATTTTAAAAAGAAACCATCAATAATTTGTAGTGCCATTATGAAGGAATGAAGCTAGGAGACTCACTTGCCCTTTGCCCTTTCCGGACCTTTGTAGTCATCTTATCCAGGAGGACAAGAGGGGTATGAAAATTACTTAATTATGATCAATCACTGTTATTTCTTAAATTGCAAATATTGTAACACCTAATCTCAGAAGAACTTTGGAGTACTTTTATGTGGCCAAGCATTGTTTATTTATAAGGATCAATTGCATCTCTTTTCTTCATGTCTGTAACTCCGTCCATGCAGTGAGTTCATGGAAATTCATGTGGCTTTTTCTGTACTGCCTTTCCGTTCAAGCTTCTCTGTTTATAAGCTTTATAGAGTGCAAACTCTCTGGCCTTGCTTCCCTATTTACAGAACAAATGCAGTCATGTGCCTATGTGCCCAGTACTTGGGAGAAACAATAAAGTAATCCATATATCAGAGCTTTATAAGCTAGAAAACAGCACACGAGTATAAGAAGCTGCTACTACTATACTGATCTGTGATCACTTATTTGCCTCCAATTGAATACACCTTCTGAAACCACTAACTTGCATTCATTTTTCTAAAGTACTATTTGTTTGCTGAGTGAGTTCCTAGGACTACGTACTCAAACCTAATTTTTAGGCTGTCAGTCACAAAGGAATAAGGTATATAAATGCTAGGAACTAAATGAAAATGTTTTCAGACAACTGAAATAACAACTCAGATGCTTGCCCCACTGATAGCTATTCAGTAACATCACAGTTTTCTGTAAAACTTTAGCATCATTTTGAATGCAGCAGTATGACAAAATCCTAGGTATAGAAATGCTATGGACTCATGAGATAAACTAGTAAACTGATTATGTGATTAAACTGAGTCTAGATCAAATGATATAACGTACATAAACATATCTCATAAAACCATGGATTAGGACCCGTAGCCCAGATGTGCTTCTAAGCACATATTTAGAATTTATGACTTATCACTTTAAGTACTTATAAGTAACAAGTACTTTTAAATTTCATTTGTTTTCACCAGGAACCTCATTCCACTGTGTTGCAGGTCAAGGTGATCCAAACCTTCATATTGAGGATTGGATATTTTGTTGCCCTTGCATGTATAAAGATACATGTATATAATTTTATTAACTCTCAGCACTTAACAAGATACTTCTGGAACACTGTAGCATAAACCTTAGGTTGTATCTATTTTATTTTCTGTCTGCATTATAGAGCAGCAATCTTACCTCACCTAGATATTCAGAATCAAGAAAATCAAGAACAGCCTTGAACTCTTTGTTCTATTACTCTACTGGCATGAAGAGCCTCAAGGGCAGGCAGTAATTTAGCTTTCAATTAACTGAATTGGACCCTGCATTATCAATTAGGTAATAGTTTTTGCTTTCCTGTAATAAAGCTTCTAAACTGTACAACTTCAGAGTCATATGGATAAAAAACAACATGCTGCTAGTAGATCATTATATATAGTAGGAAAAGTATCACTCCCACTTCTTTCCCCGAGTTCTTATTTCTATGAATCTGACCATAGAGAAAATAGAACCATGAATCAGTTGTGGTTCAGAGTATGAGCTAATACAGAACAACCATAACAAATACAGAAAAGGCTACTCTGTGGTTGGAAATATTCAGCTGTTTCTGAATCTTCTTTTTTTTTTTCTTTTATTGAGTTAATTCTACATTTTTGGTGTACAGTACAATTACATTCATTATTAGGATCTTGTACCTTTACATGACAGGTCTTGGTTCTCATTTTTTTCCCCTTAGGAAAGTTTTTCCCAGCACCAACGTGCTTCAGTACTTGGCCCTTATTTATCCATTCATTTATGTGTTTGTTTACATTTCTTTTTCAGTGGAATAGAGTGCTTTTAGATCTACAGTGATATTATGTGGGATGTTACTACTGTTTTCAAAATATGCAATTTCCTAGTCACATACAATAAGCAAAACAAAATCCAGACTATGACTCTTCTACAAAGGGGAAATTATTTCCTCCACCAAGGTACCCAAAGGTTAAAAGCCACTGGGTGATTTGTCTCCTTGAAGTCGTGATGATATTAGGCCTTAGTTATTGTATTGTTCCTGCAAAGAATATCAGTCACTAGGATCACTGGAGAGGTGAGACTTGGCTATGGGACATCAATGTATCTAAGCCTTTTTAGTCTGACTGTTTTTATTGCCACTATCAATTTGTCCAAGAATCTCTTAAGCAATTTCCAGGGTAGCTGGAAAGCCTACTCTTTGATAGTACTTTAATTGTCCTTTTGACTCCCTAATTATTAAGAACCTCCTGTGAAACACAAATAATTTAAAAATTACTATACTACAATTCTTCCTATATTCTGGGTCAATTCTGAGAGCTTCTCCTACATAATTTTTTCCAAACCTCATATCATCACCATTCAAATGCTTTTTTAAATACATTTTTCATCTTCTGTCAAAATCACAAATTATTACATGAATTTTAGGATATCCCGCTGAGGTAAGGAACAGCCTCGATAAATTAGGAAGAGTGACTACATTTGCCACCAAATGATTCTAAAAGTGAATTGCCCATTGTGTTTTCACAATTCCCTGAGACTTTATGTTTTAGGAAATTTCATGAAGGTCAAAGGTTCATTCTCTCCTAAAGAATGCTCCAGGGCAGGGATTCAGCTCAGTGCTTCCGCCTCCTGCCTCCCAAGCTCAAGGTCCTGAATTTGATCCCAGGTACCAAAAAATAAAAAAATAAAAAAGGAGTGCTCTAAGTTTATTATGTGGGATTCGAAATTTAATTAGCAACATAACTTGGCAACCTATAGAAGCAAGCCCTATGTTTGGGTTCTGACAATATTAGTCCAGTGGCTTCCAGAGATAAGGACTCTTTCAGAGAAGTCACAGGGATTTTCTTGTTTTATTTGTACCTTTGAACAACAATCCCCCACCAACAAAGAAATTTGAACATATGAATCTTTTTATTTAGATTAGCTTTTCCCATTAGAACAAATCACCCTGCCTGACAGTATATTTTTAAATAATTACTTGATGAATGATAGACATATAAAATTCACCCTGCCATCTTGAAGTCTATTTCTCACATCCCCTGGCTTTCTAAGGTTTGCCTATGAGGGTACTTTTTCGCATATAATTGGTCTGTAATTTGACAGTGCATACCCTGGAATGATGAGACACCTATTTCTTAATAGTTATTGGACTACAAAAACTGTCCCTATTTTTACACAATTCCAACTAACAAATCCCAAGTTTTAATTTTTCTAAATATTTTCAAAAGTACCCACTATAGGTGTCCGTTTCTTGGATACATGAAGTAGAAGAAGAATTTAAATCAAAAGAACATTGGTGATTCAAAGAACATCCAGGAAAATTACAGAATTAAGCATGGAAAATAGGCAGCAATAAGAAAAAAAAAGTGTAAGTAGCAGCCAGGACCACAGCACAAGCCAGGATTATGCCAGTGATGCTGATCACAGCCTGTTTGTACTTAAGGTGCTTTCTTTTTTTTGAGCTTATTGGTACATTGTAGATATACAATGCAGTTACATTTATTACTGGGACCTTGCACCTTTACATGACAGGTCTTGGTTCACATTTTTTCCCCTTGTCCCCGCCTTAAGGTGCTTTCAATATCCAGTGGGTTCTAATCATTGCCATTGCAATTTTGATGTTGCTGGTTCTAGAATTTTAATGTGGCTACTACTGCTAAAATGGTTGTTCCATCTCTATTCCTTACCAAAGATCCAATCAGTACCTTGGAGTGGGAATATCAACCTGGAAAGTGTGACTGGTTAAGTTAATATCCAAATGTTTCCACATCAGTTCTGTCTTAGTAAAGTGTCTGTGTCTACTCATCATTATCCAGAGGTTTGGGGGGCATCTATGTACAAGGAGGTCACCTAACTGAACATATATTTTTGGCCCTTTTCTCTTGACTATCACCTTTAAATAAATAAATAAATAAATAATATATATATATATATGTACACACACACACACACACACACACTGTTTTTTTCTCATTGAGTTTGTTAGTACTTTTTAAGTATACGGTACAGTTACATTGATTATTGGAATCTTTTACCTTTACATGACAGATTTTGTTTCTCATTGTTTCCCATACCCCTGCCCTCCCTTCACTCCCTCCAACCCCTCCATTTACAAAGACTTTGTTTCCATTTTTTCCTCTTCTCCTATTTTTTCTTTTCCTTTATTTCCTTTCCTCTACCCTTTGGACTTTTAAATATTTTCATTCCAGTGCTTTTGCTGAATTAAGAGTGACTGTTTGAAATATTTCCAGGCAGAGACATGTTCAATTACACTGATGAATTTTTTATGATGTTTTGCCTTTCCTCATATTAAGATAGCTTCTGCCTGTTTTATCTCTTCTGCTTCTCTTTCTCCTTCCTCCTGCTCCTCTTACTTTCCTTCTCCTTGTCCCTGTTTCTCCACCTCTTCTTCTGTCCTCCTCATCCTCTTTGTTCTTCCCCTGCTATGAACACAGACATAAGGTCAAGAGTTATAGTAACATCTTTTTATTGTGCTACATATTGACAAATTACACATGAAAGCGTGGATATTATTGAGCCAATGAACAATGCCAGTGAAAATAAGATCCATACTTTTTATTATGTAAGAAACATAAACCCATAAACCCTTTTTGTTTAAATATTTGAATTCAAGTTTTCTATTGCTTAAACCCAACACATTCTAACTGTGCATTAGAGAATTCTCCAGTTCCTGGGCAGACAAATTAAAAAAAAATTAAAATAAAATATTCCTCCATTTAAAACAATAAATAAAGGTACACATGCCCTTATCTCTCCACATTCACATCAGAAATAGTTATTAAGGGTAATTAGAAACTTGGCCACGTGGTGTGTAAGTTGATGACAACATTTTCCCCATAACATGAAAGTCTGACCCATGATATACACAGTCTTCCTATTAGATTCCTAGTCTATAACATGGTTAATAGTTTATATTTCTTAAATTTACCATCCATTTCAAGATGAAACACAGTCACTATTTCATGTTTTCCCTTAAAAATAAAGGTATAAGATGATATGTAACCTATATTTTCTTATTTTAATACGAACTGATGTACAAAGGTAAGATAATAATAGCCTGCCTTATAACTTCCCTGATACTCAGTTAAGATAATCACAGATTCAATCACTATACAGCACTAACAATTCTGAATAAAAGTTATAAAGTTCAAGTGTAGAAAAACAAGCTTAATATATTTAGTTTTCTGACTAAATGATCCAGATTTCAGGGGCCATTGAAAAAATGCTTCCAGTCCAAATTCCTGTTCAGATCAGAAAGAGATGACACCCAGTCTGCTGTCGTGGTGCACAAAACACCGAAAGAATCAAAACACCCAAGAGGACCTGGAAACAAATGTCACACTAGAGCAGACACGAGTCACCTCCAGCTGATTGTGGCCTCACTGGAAGAAATCACACTTATCAGATCTTTTCATTCGCAATGAAACTGAATATCCTAGATTTCTATGAAGTTTTTAAATTCTTCCCAACTATACTCAGTTAAACGATGTTTACACTATCTGGATTTGGAGCCAAAAATATATGACTTCCATGTTCAAGAAAGACTTACTTGTCCAGTATTGTTCTGCTCAATTTAGTTGGGAAAAATTACACCTTGAAAAATGAGAACATCCCGTGGATGCACAATTGTTCACATGCACAAAGAAACACACAGGAGTATGAACAGCAATAAGTATTTTTAAATCTTTTGATAAAAATGCTTTCTTCTGTAGGCTTCTCCAGCAGAAATGGTTATTAAGGAATTGAGATAAGCTTTTCTTTGTCCTGGAATTATGCTTTACACAAATATATTTTAAAACATTGTGTTGATTTCCTATTACTACCATATTGATGACGTCTGCTTATATTTTTTAATCAGTGCAATGCTAGTAACAAATAAACCCTAAGGTACTAAGGTGATGTAATAACAAATGTTGATTTCTTATTCGTATTGTGTCTAATTGGTTAACCAGTCAGAGAAGAGGCGATTTTCCTTTGTGATGTCATCCAGGGGTGGAGTCTGATGTGGTCTCGTGGTTTTTAGCATAGGGATTTTCTGCAATGGATGTCTAGTCAAAAGAAAGGATAGATGTAGTATATGAGAGCCAAGACTAGTTATATCACAGGTAGATTTACTCTTTCCATACAGAACCAAGTCACAGTGTTTTCACAGGAAAGCAAGAGGGACGTTCAAATTATTTCAGTGTCTGGGTTGCGACATGTACATGACAGCTTCAACACAAGGAAAGGAATGTGAGCAGTCAGTGAATATCTAGCCGTCACTTCAGAGAATTCTACACTTGACCAGCTATCTTTATTTCTACTGGCTTTCTTTCTCCAGCATGTTGGCTGGATTAGCAGCTAATTTACATAAGTTAAGAAAAAGGTATATTTTGTGGCATTCTGTAATAAGTTTACTAAATTACATTTAGTTACGTTGGCTATCAGTCTCTAAGCTACGTCAAATGTAATTCCACTTGATTTAATTTGTCCATTGATATTTTATTAGTTAACAATTTTATACCAAGCATAGTGATTTTTTTTTTATGAGAAAAGAAAATATAAATACCTGCTGGACTTGAAGTTAACTGTGGTGGATGGATTATATGAATTAACATCTAAAACCTCTTCCAACATCACTGAGCTGAGAGTGAATAAAGTATATGAGACCACTGAGGTGGAAAATAGTCCAAGGGAGAAGGGGGAGATGGAAGAAAGCAGAGGGGACATGGAAGTGAAAAAAATTGTTGTGTTAATTAACATGTGACGTGTATAGGTACTGATTGTCCCCAATGATTCACTGTGCATCATTAACATATGGTAATAAGCAAGCAAGCAGAGACAAATAAATAAGAAGTTAAAATATACATGAAGATGTAGTAAATGGAAAGAGGAATCAGGGAGTGGATGCTGTAAGGTATTTTGGGAAGCATGAAAAACACACAGAGTGCCTGATAACTGACAATGTACCTGAAAGGCTAAAACCCAAGTCTCTGGAGAGTGATGTCAGCAGCACTGGAAGGATTAAAATTGTAAAGTCCTTTAGGAGATGACGGAGGTACTTCAGGCATTAACAATGGGTGATTAAAGTATGCTCACCTTATTCCCTTTTCCTCCCAGGCATTTACCTTCCCCAAGGGTATATAAGTATCTAGTAAAAAAATTCAACACTGTACCTTTCAGATTCATGGATACAAACAAAACAGGTGTTGAGTCCATGCAAAAAGGATGATTTGTTAAGAATAGTTCATACGCATTTCTCTTTGTGGGTTCATATGGTCTCTGGGGCCAGTTTATATACACTCCTGTGAGTCTTATAACCTGAGTGGGTGGGCTTCCCAAGGAAGATCCAGGATCTCACCATACAGAAGCCCAACAGTTACTAATTCCTGCATGTGGAGAAAGAATTCTGTCTCTCAAAATATGAAAGAGAAAAAAACAACACAACTGGCATGAAAATGGGACCTCACAGGAAACACAGAGTTCAGGGTGCAGAAGAACAAAATTCCATTAACATCTAATTGGTATCCTGAGATATATGGCAAAATATACTGTTATGGTCATTTTGTTGAAATAAGAAAATATCTATTAACCTCTTTGTCAATAGTACGATTATAGTCTCATAGTACGATTATAAATATGTGTAGCATACTTAGAAATATCAAGATCATCATAAATGCGATGTGCTAAATATATTTAAATTAAACAATTTCATGTTTTATATATTTATAGCTACTTCATAAATGTTCAAAAATATAGATTATATTCAAATTAAGTGGATACGACTATGAAAGTGAAATTCAAACAATTCCACTTATAATAAAATCACAATTATAAAATATTTAGTAATAAATTTATCAAAATAAATGCAGGACTTGTATATTGATAACAATAACAGACTGTCGAAAGAAATTGAAGAATTAAAGATTTAAGAAAATTAATGGAAAAAGTCTTTTATACACATAGATTAGAAGGTCTGTGGGAGAAACATCATCCTGGGAGGATGTGAAGCAAAGATGCTTAGTCCACAGCTCCTGGGAGGAGGACAATGCCAGAGATGAAGGGAAAGGGACCAGACAGAAACCCCAAAGCCATACTTTCATGACCTTCCTAGACAACAGCCGGAAGTGAGCCCCACAGCCCCAGTTGGGTCCCAAGGTTAATCAAGTTGATATCCATCCTAACTACCACCCGTCACGTTTACATATCTCATGAATGATAAGAAGGAACCAACTCCTGTTCTGGTTGTACCCCCACATATAAAGGCATTGAGGTGTACTGTTTTCACCAGCATATTATCTTTTTCTTTCATTCATTCAATT
The DNA here is from genome assembly GCF_012274545.1 of Fukomys damarensis. Taxonomy (NCBI): domain Eukaryota; kingdom Metazoa; phylum Chordata; class Mammalia; order Rodentia; family Bathyergidae; genus Fukomys; species Fukomys damarensis. Next base: position 27,355,394 of record NW_022900933.1, on the reverse strand, counting down.
TCAATACACATCACACAAACTAGGAATCAATAAGACAGAAACTAATCACTTGCTCCAAGAATACATTAAAATAAAAGTATGCCCGAGGAATCGCAAATGACTTTCTAAAATGCAAAAACCACATGTAATATTTACCACATTCTTTTTGTATTTATTGTCTTATTAATTTTTGTACCATTATGAAGTTGGTATAATATGATTTATTGGCCACGGTCTCAGGCTGCTTGTTTTCCATGATTTCATTATCTTTGTTCTGAATTATGACTTTATTCATTATTTTTCTACCATTTCTATAAACAATTAGATTTGCTTCATTGAAAGTCTCAGGATCATTCATTCCAAGTGAGCTCTTCAAAGAATTCTATATGGGTTTATTATCCTACAATTATAGTATTAACTTTCTTTCTTTCTTTATAAACCAAGATTTAAAAAAAAATCACATGATGTTTACAATAGCTGTTATTTATTGCTTTTAGATTTGAGAACACATTTGGATTTCTTTGGCTATTTCTCAATATAAATAATTGCTTTATAAATTGAGAAGATTAATATGGGAAAATAATGACTTCAGATAGGTAACTAAGTAAAATACAATTCTGAATAAAGCAATGTCAATGCATGTGGTATTCACTCATTCTTTTCTTCCTCTTCCTCCTCCTCCTGCTACTTATTGTTCTTCATCAATTTCATGTCCAAGCCAGGTAAAATAAGGACAGATTTCAAATGTGAAATCACTGCTAAACATTCTTCTCGTGCCACACTCGCACTCTGGGCTTCAGATTTTCCTCTAAGTTGTGTATTGTGGTGCTTTTCATGATGAACAGGCAGTGTGATCAGATGCTGATTCTGAGATCTTACACTTCTCTGCTGTGTATTTCCAAATGTGACACATGGACATCATCACAGCAGCCTCTTCTATGACAGCTCAGGTGCTATTTGCCCTTCAGCTTCAGTAATTCACCCCTCTTTCAATGAACAAAAGTGTAATCCAATGATGAACACAATGTGCTGGAAATATACTCAGGGGAATATTCACTGACCTGGTCTGTGCTATTGAACACAAACACTTCAGTGGTGCTTGTATGCCAGCCACTGATCTAATTATTTCACAAATCTTTACTCAAATCCTTCACAAAATGGATCTGCAAGATCAATATTAGTATTACCATAATGGCAAATGTGAAGACAAGGCCCACAGGAGAAATAAACAGCTAGAAATTGGAAGAATCATGATGGTTTGTGGCCTCTAGATGGTTACCCATGTGCCTTTTCCAGGGAGGGCTGGCGCTATCTCTAGAAGAGCTGTTCAAATATATAATCTGCCTACTTGGAAATGAATTCATTATCATAGGAGATAAGCAAAAACCGAAGACATCATCTCATGTCTTTATACTAGGCATATGCACATTTTCTAGGTTTCTCAGACAAGCATGTCTTTATCTCTGGAGCAGTAAACTAATTGAGCATTTCCAGGCCCTTCCTGGATTCAACAGTGATTATATTATCAAGAAGCAAAATGCTGTGAAAGACTTTTCTCTTGAACAATTTGATCATAAGCATAAAGATACTACAGAAAAGAGACAGTCAGCGATATCATGAAATCTAAACATTCTTCAATTAGTCCATCCTTCAGTTTGATGTATTTATATACATCTGCAAAAATGGTCCCTTGTAGACTCAGATCTCCAAATGTAAGACTCACTAATTCTGAATATATTTGTCCTAAGGATACAACAAAATGACTAACACATAACATATATTAACAAATGTTTCATGATGAATTAATTAATACATGGGAGGAAGGGAGCAAAGAACGGAGGAAGAGAGGGGAGGAAAGTAAAAGGACAAAGGGAGGGAGCATTACCACTTGGTGAAAGGGTGTGTTTCTTATCAAATCCCAGACAGAACAGTGTAGTCATTTCCCCATTTCCTTTTAGAATTTTTTAAGAATCCCTTTTTATGCATTAGATCTTTCAAATACACAACTCACCATATAGGTATTTACACTCTCATAATTTTAATTTCAGATTCTCGTAGAGGCTGAGCACTCTCAAAATCATTTCAGCTGTACTTCATGCATGTTAGTGGCATAGAATTTCCTGTTTCAATGTTTACTAATTTGGAATGTCTTCCTATTAACTGTGGTGGGAATTGTTCAACAGTAACCGAACATGGTTCACTCTAGGGAGAAGAGAGAGCTGCATTCTTGAAACGCTATGTTTTTCTCTCTCAGAAAGAAACAAAGATCAAAAAGAGAAGACACCTCCAGAAAAAAATCAGGAGCAAGAAGATAAGTATTTTCTTCCTTCACAGTCGTCACAAATGTGTAAACAATTTGCGGTCTCAAAGTTTGGATCTGATTAGTCCCTGTATTTGCAGCGTAAGGTATCATTGCCCACTGACTAACCTCAGCATAACCACACCATCCCAGGCTGCCTGCACATTCAGCAGAATGCAGCGTCCATCCACTGGGCCTGCCACTGAGATGTGCAAAATATGCAGTGCTGTAAAGGAAGTGATTATTCCATCATTCAGCGCATTATTTTTTTTACTGTTGTGTAATATCTGTCAGCCTAAAATATTACTTTACAACTTGCTGTGATACCCTGTCATTTGGGAGTTGCTTGTACCAAAATGGGTGCTTGTGAAGCTTAGCATATGGTTGTTTAGATTATATGGTGCCTACACACATATAAGCACATGTACACACACTGTACACACACTGTGCACACACACATCATATATTTGTGCCACACCATCAAGTGCACATTGCCCAAAGGATCATACTAATAACCGAGACGTAAGAAAACAGATTGGCATTTCTCCCTTTCTAATAACAAAAAAACACTTGCCCTTTTGTCGAACATTATTGATTGGTAGACTGTGACACTCCTTGCAATTGGACTTCTTTCTTTTTGTTATTTCTTCTCTTTCTGTCGTGTCTGGTCAAGTTCTTGGCACTTCTCTCAATTCCTGCTTGCAGACTACCAAGTTATTTAAGGAAGAAAAACAGGTTACAGAGCTATGGAATCACAGTTAATAATCCATAAGTAGGTGTTCTGAAATAAACTAAATGTTCCTGGACATCTCCAACTGTCTTTTTATAACAACTATGACATATATATCTATATACATATATATCTATATAGATATATATACATACACATACATAGATATATCTATATAGATATATATACTTAGATTAAATTATAATTATCCTATTTCTATGCTTACATTGTTGCATTATAATTAATATCTAATGGATAACTGTTAATTATTACACTATAATTTCATTTATATCAAAGTATATTTACTATGCAAGAAGGAGAAAATCCTCAAAAGTATCTGGAACTTTAGACAAAGTCCAACTGTTCCATACCAATGATAACCTCTTTAAAAACTAGTAAAAAATGTCATTAAATTCATCCATTCCTGCTTTTCTTTTTCTGTCTCTTCCTTTCTAAATGTCCTATGTTAGGGAATGAACATGTAAGTGTGGGTTAGACAGGGTTTGGTCTGCAAGTAGCTTACTGTCTAATGAGCTTGATTTACAGAGAAGAAACTACATAACTGCACAGGATTGTCCTGGCCAATTAATTATCTTTGGAGCAAAGTCAGATAATCAAGAACTGCGAAGGGAGAGTTCTGGAGACATTCTTCACATTGTTCTGTTGGCATGAACATCTCAGGGGCCCAACAGTCAGAAAATAACATCATAGGTGCCATAGAATGAAATACGGAGTATCAGACTCTTTCTTTGCTATCTGGTAACATAAGCAAAGTTCGTTACCACTGTCATGCATGTCACTGTGGGAATAAGCACTGTATTTTACCAGGAAGTCAGCCTCTGGTTAGAAATGAGAAGAAAAGGAGAGATATAAGAGTGGTGGTTTCATGACTTTCTAGCTTGGCTTTCCTTTGACCTTAAGAATTCTGCAGAGTTCTTAGGATAATGTCTCTGGGGCCTGCAAGAGGAGATTCTTTAAAAGGTCTCTGGTCAAGTATCATGAGAAGGATGGAAGGGGCTGGATGAATGATCTTGCAAAGACAACTGGCTGATCATTTGTTACATCAGCTTCAAGTGTAAGGCTACCTGACATTCTACATGAACAAGCCCCATGGCAGCTTTAGAACTTGGCATTGGAAACCACAAATCACTTCCAAAATACAATAGTGAGCTTATCAAAGTCACCTTGAAGAAGTCCCACACTAGATGACCATAGAGAAACACAGTGTCCATGTCCGTTATATTAATAAAATCATTAAGACAATCATGATAAAGTGTGTCTTGTTGGTTAACTCAGATGAAACTGATATCTATGCGATGTAGTATATAAGCTTTCATACAAAGGTTGCCATTAAACATTCACTTAGTGGCATATTGTTTGACATGCATTATCATATTAAATCTCTACACAGCTCTACACAGTTGGTGTTTTATTCTTCTTTTATAGATATGGAAGCCCAAATAGTTTTATCACCAAATAGCAGAGATAAAAGGTCAAAGACCTGGGATACAAACTCAGGTAAGTCTATTCCAGGTTCTGATTTCCTATTATTTTATGGAGTTGCCTCTCCAAAGAGAAACTTAAGACATGGGTTCTTCAGTAAGAATGTACTGACCTTGTAATACAAACAGGACCAATAACTGATTATAAACGACATATATGGCATACGACTACCTCTGTGGCCCAAAACTATAAATTAAAATAAAGTTTATGAGTTAGTCCCTGCCCTGAAAGAATGTTTCTTAGAATTTAGAAATGAGATGTTAAAGATCGTTTAAAAGAAAAACAGTAACATCAACCCTCAGTTTATGAAGGGGGCTTTCATTTTGAGGAATTAAACATGCAAGTAACTGACTCAGAGTCATCTGGTTCACTATGGAGAAACCAAGGTCATCATCTAGCAGTAAGATGGTGGTGGTAGTGGTGGTGCTTAGCATCATTGGTGTGTGGCCAATGCTTGTGGTCAAAGACCCCAAGGGCTTGTGGTCACAAAGATTTAGTATTTTGTAGTTGATGTCATGAAATTCTTAACAATTTGTCTTTGAATCAAAGATTTGTAAAGGAAGTCCTGAGGAACAACATAGTATGCACTGGAGGCTGGGGGTCTCCCAGGTCACACCCACCTCCTGGGAGTGGCATCTCCTTACCTGCTGCCCCATGGGACCCTGGGAATCCATCCGCTGTCCTCCCCAGACTTCTCCCCAGATAATCTTCCTGCTGGTCCACCCCAGCAGAGAGCTTGCTTAGCACATAACATGGATCAAGGACTGGTGTGTATTCCATGAATTGTTGCTGGCCAGGCCATGGGACTGGCAGATCCACATGGTACGCTATGGATTACAAGGTAGGGACAGTTCTCTCATTCACTCTAAAGTCCTGTATGTGTTCTACGGAAGAATTTGGAAACTCTGGAGTTTCCTTGTCTACCGTGATTAGGATAGCCATCCTAAGAAAGAGAAGATCTGACTCACTTATTTCCCATTGATCTGTGCACTGGAAGGAAAGGGAGACCTGGGAGGTGGTGAGCCATGCCTTCCTACTAATGAGGCAGGTCCCTGAGGCACCTGTGAGGTTTTATACTTTTCAGGTGATTGTTACTGTGTGTCAGACTGCATGGAACTAATTAGAAAATAAATAACGGACGACACTGTGTGTCATCAGAAGGACACAAAATTTGAAAAATGAAACAAAAGAGTTTTGTATTTTAGAAATGAACACATCATGTTCTTTTTACACTGGGCTTGTGAGTTCTAGGGCTGCAATGGTTTCTAACCTTTGAATGCATAGTATTGTACTAGACATTGTGCTAAGTACTCTACCTGAACTAAGGCATTTAATCATTATAACAAATCTAGGACTAAGACAGTTACTAACCAAATGTTATGAGTAAGGAGACCAAGGCTCAGAAAGATTAAGAAGGTATCCCTAAGGTTCCACAGCTAGTGAACAAAGCCCAGCTGTATTGTGTGGCATTTGTAGTCCATGTGCTTTAATGTCTATGCATTATTGCTTCCATTCTCCTTGGTTTCTGGTACACACAGAGCCCACATGCAGCATTGTGCCAAGTTCTCAGGCTGCAGAATTAAGCCAGTGTGGTGGCCAACCACACTGTGCAGATAAAATCAAACTATTCACAGAAGGAAAAGGCAGGATTTTGTCCACATGAACCTCTAGAAAGAGATGGTGTGCATTTTTTTGCATGTAAAATTTATGTTTTCTATGTATTTATAATAGGGAAACTTTGTATGGGCTCAGAAATACTTTTGTTGCTTAGTTTAATTTAGTTTAGTTTTATTTCCTTTCTCTCAGAACTGCACTTTTGTATCAGTAACCTATCATGGATCCTGAAATTCTCACGTGTAATTTTGAATGATGACATTAAGGGATGAAGCCAAAAGTTCCATGTTTAAACACCAAGCCATTACAATATAGACACATAAATGCATAGGTATTCTTCTTTAATTTTGCAGTGTGTGTGTGGTACTAGGAATGGTACTATTGCTTTTGCACCGAGCTACATCCCAGCCCTTTTCAAATATTTTTTAAGACAAGATCTTGCTAAGTTGTCCAGACTAAGCTGGAAATTGTTATCCATCTGCTTTTACCTCACGGAGTGCTGGAATTAACAGGCATGAGCCACCCTATCTGACTAGGCATTTTTATTTGGAGATAGAACGGTTTTCCACATCTTGGTTAAGAATAAGATCATCATCTCCTCAGGGAAGGTGCATGTTCAGATGGATTCTACCAGCAAGTGCAAACATAATGGAAGAGAAAGGAAACTCTAGGGAATCAAACGCACATGGGATGAGACATCCTCAACAAATTCTTGTCTCTGTTTCTTTAGTGAAGATCGATTCATATCTGCTTCCAACCAAACCATTTTGCTCTTCACACAAACTGAGGATGCTTGCAAACATCTGCCTTCTCACCTCAGTTACCGAGATCTCCTTTATTTGGGGAAAGTGAATGTAACACATGAGGGTCCTTTTCCCACCTCTTTCTTCCCGCAAATGCTCATTTATGGAGGAGCAGGTTTTCAGCCTCTAAATGATTACTCCGTGCCTGGCAGGTGGAGAATGCAGCGCCAGGCACATTAATGATTTCTGAGGTGACGCTCAGTCCTCAGAGGCTGCTTGGCAGAATAGCTAGCAGGAAACTAATGAGTATCCCAGCATGAACCTGAACTATTAAAAAGGGGGTGTTGTGTTGAGGTGGGGAGAAGAATAAATTAGAAACCTCAACCTCTGTTAAGCATATCAGTGAAGGCACTTAATGCAGTCTAGAGAAGAAAATTAAGCATCTATAATGATTGGGGGTGTGTACACACATTTGATTTAATTCCATTTGTAAATATTTTCCAACAGAATGATGCATGGTATCAAAGAGGGCTAGGAAACACAATCTGAACTTGATTTAATCATTAATGAACACGGAATGGTGGAAATGACAGTCATAGGAGTGTGTGCTTGGGTAAGGCATTCTTTTTCTAAAGCATATGTAATCTAGGCTAAAAGATTACAGGGTTCTGCAGTGGAGAAGAAGTGGAGTTCATAGTTTTATATACTGGGGATAATCAATTATTAAATTGGCAAGTTAGAAGGCATTAAAATACTTGTGAAACTAATTTTGAATTATTTGACAATATAAGGAAAATATGTGTTTATGGTCATTGGGCTCAGATATGTAACTGCTATTCATCCAAGTAAAATAAATACAGATTAATAATTAAAATGTTGTTTGTTTGTTTGTTTTTTTTGGTATGGGGATCGAACTCAGGACCTTGCACTTGTGAGGCACGCATGCAGCGGAACCACTGAGCTAAATCCCTGGCCCTTAAAATGTTAAATAAGTTTTCTGAATAAATCGGGCTTCATTTCTGAATGACAGGACAAGAGATCTTACAAGGAAAGATTTATTTCCATAATTCATGGGAATATACAGTCAAACACAGTAAGAAACAAAATGAAACATGAGACTAGTCATTAGCTATTATAATTTAATTTATTCTTTGGTTAAATATATTCCTTTTTATCAAATCAGTTAATGTTTTTCCCTTAATAACCTCAAATTCTAAAAAAAATATTATAATACATTTGAGGAACATGATAAATACATTCATAACGGGGCATTGGTGAATATTTATAACACAACTTGATCTTTTTTTCCCCTACCTCACCCTACCCGCCCTGTTCCCCGTGCCCTTATTCTCTTCCCATGCCCAGTCTATTTCCTTGTCTCCTGTCTTCTATCATTTGGTTTGCTCTTTAAATGAAAAAAAAAAAATAATAATTTCACTGTTGGTTTCTCATAGAAGAGAAACAAAGTGATAGTTAATCTTCTGTGTGTGATTTATTTCACGTAGTATTGTGAACTCACGTTGCTTCCATTTTTCTGCAAATGACTCAAAGTAAACTATTTCCCAATTACCCATTTGAGAAATCAATCAAGACTATTACTTAAAAATCTACAGGTTTTAACTTACTCTAGTTTCAATGTAGACTAACAAGAAATTTATACATGGCAGTTGTCCAGTTGTCTAGACTACTTCAGAAAAAAAGTCAAAACATTCTTTACAAGAGGTATAAATGTTGGTCCTCCACTCCACTGGCCTTGAGAAGCCTGGGTCTTGGGAAGTCACTTAATCTGTCTATGCTTTATTTTTATTACCTATTTTAAAATACAGTAATTTGTAGTCTTGGGCTAATGTATTATAAGGTATGAGAGAATTTGTACACTGAAAAGTACATTTTAATGAGATTCTTTTACAGAGAAAAGGCACCAGCAAGGCAATGCAAAGTCGAGGAAACCTAACAGGTTAAAAATGAAACGACGCATCTGGGATTGGAGTACTGAACCCTTCAAAGAGAAGAGTGGGAAATGTTTATTTGGGTGTAATTAAGTGTCTTATACTATCTATCAGCTCTTCGATGGTAATAAGCCTCAGCGCACAGAGCCCTTTCCCAATAGGACATCTTCCAAAGGCAGATAGGTGTGTTACTATTCGCTTAGTGGTTCTCCAGGACTTCCTGGGTCAGACACGTCAGACATGCTTGTGTTTTGCTAAGTACTGAAAAAACAAAACAAAACAAAACAAAACAAAAAAACAGACAAATGATTTGATACAACACCTAGAAGATACACTAAATGTAGAGAATAAGATGTATAAATCTGTGCTCAGTAAATCACTTCTGGAGCTAGGATAGATGCTCACTGTGCTCAGAATAATGAAGGAGGTCATTTCTCTTTGAATTTCACAATTTGATTCCTCTTCTGAACATTTCAAGAACATAATTGCTTCGTTTCATATTTATTTAACTCTGTTCCTCTAAAACCCATCAATTATGCTTTTTTGTACCTACTTCTTTTAATTGTGAATAATACTTGTATGTTACATATGTTCGAGATTTTTTTTAGATCTATTGAAGGGAATCAGCATGTATCTAAATCCACTATTTAGATAATGCTTTGGGTATAAGAAAAAAGAAATGTGTCTATTTTGCTAAATCTTTCACATTACCCATTTTAATGATTTGTTTTATAACAAAAGCATTTTAATTTTTATTATAATTGCAGGTCTTTTGGCACTAAGAATAATAAGTTTTATAGGCTTATTTTGTCATCAGTATTTACTATTTTATGTATTCTATTCATGATTTAAATTTTAAATAGCTAGATTTTCTTACTTTGTGTGAATAATTATACAATTCTTGAAAACTTAACCAGTGCAACATGATCTTGTGCCCTCAAAAGTACATTTGTAAGTGCAGAAACAGATATTGCTTTCCAGTTTTAATTTTAAAATATTATGAGCTTAATAAAATGAAGATTCTTCTTTCTCTTGTTCCTTGGTCCTTGTGATAGAAGATTTTGTGAGGGCCACAGCAATGGTGCAATTAACTGCACATTGGTGTGCATACCCACTCCTGATTTTTCAAGCTGTCAGCTTATACTTTGACCGCTGATAACATGACCTTGCTGTCCTTATGCAGTCCTGTCACAGTTGGTTGCAGACATCTGTAAGATTAAGTTTAGAAAATGGAATCTTAGATGTGTAAAAGAAAGACTTCACAGTCTGAGAAGAGATTTAAAAAAAAAACTAAAACCTGTTAATACTTTGAATGCAAAAAAAAGGAGATTACATCTTATTCTTGTGAATTCAACACCTCCTTTTACAATAGTAAATTATGTATCTGATACATCTAAGACAAAACAAACATCCATCTCTTTAGCCAGAATATTTTGGTGACAAACTAGTGTATGGCTTCCAGTATACAGAGTACATGCCAACAAGGCATCATAAAATAATGGACAAATGGTGAGTCTATATACCTATCTATATCTATATCTATATCTATATCTATATCTATATCTGTATCTATCTATATCTACCTGATTTTGTTGCCAACTCAGATGAGAAACACCTAGAAGATTTACTCAGCACAGGTCTGAGTGTGTCTGGATGCTGTACTTACAGAAGTGGGAAATCCACCCTGGATGTGAGTGACACCAACCAATAGGCTTGTGTCCTGGACAGAATAGACAGGGAAAGAAGTAGAAAGTCTCACCTAGCTTCTTTGGAGGTGCTCCATTACTGCCAAATGTCCGTCCCCAGCTTCTAGAACAGATTCTTCTGCCTTCTAACTCAGACCTTTTGGTTTCCAGATATAGACTCACATGGGTCTCTGCAGTGATCTCCAGGCCTTTGAATTTTGACCAGGTTGTCCAGCTCTCCAAGACAGCATTTTTTTTTTTTTTGCATTCTTATACCCCTGACTCTTCAGGCAGCTGTTGTAAGCCTACTTTATAAAATATATATTTAACTTTTCTTTTTTTTATAAATACTTAATATATTGAATGTTTTGCACTAAAGAAGGAGCTATTAGCTGATGACTTAGACATTTCAGGAAAGTTTTAAGAAAGAAGGAATTCAATAGTGTATTTATCTGTTTTTTTATTTTAAAGTATGAGGTAAACATGATTCTTAAAGTTGGGACTAGTGGCATAACACAGAAAGGAAGATTAGGATCCAATACTGGCAGAATTATTTCTGGTTTCTAACATGTATATTTCCATTAGATCTGTGCTGTTTCTGGCATCTATATATTAAAATATTAAATATTACTAAGCAACCACTTTGGTAAAAAATTAAATGAGTAAATGTCTTTTTACTTATTTGGACTGTGTAAATGTGAGACCTTGACAACCACACATTGTCAGATAACGAAAAACATGTTTTTCTGGTATCTAACTGTGTCACTGGATGATCATTGAGTGGAACAGTTTCCTTAAGGTGGTCCAGTCAAATATCTGTGTAAATACAATGGAAATCTTTGGTGTCAACAATGTCAATTTATTTCCTTGTCACAGAGACTAGAAGTCATCTTTCACAATCCAGCCATTTCCAAAGTAGGTAAGTGGTTTGAGTAAAGGAATTCACACACTTTTCTGTTTTTATCATCTGAATGGAGCCCCATTTGGTCATGGCTATGCAGAAGGACCATTTTGCACTTGTTTTTCCAAGTCTACATGTGGAAGGACCATCATTTATTTATCTTTTAAAAAGTGACCAAATAATGCAGAACTCTCTGTGAGCTCTCAAGGACTTAATGGGTAAAAACTGCTCTCTCATAACACAGAATGGTTCAGAAGACTGACCTCACCTTCCGTCACCATGAACTCTTAGTAATCTATGCAATGAAGTGTGACAACAGCTTTAATAGCATGTGAAAACATTTTTTATTATGGGGCCATTAATTTGTCCTGCTGGCTAGCTGATGTTCTCCATATGCTACTTGGAATAGTGTCCTTCAGTTTTGAGATCTTTCCCGATGAGCTCCATGCTCATTTAATGTGGAGCTCTAACGGTACTCTGTTTTCTACTCTGCCCTTGGCAGACACGATACTCATTCTATCATTTCTCTTGTGCACAGAAGAGTGGAATGTCACAGAATTCTGTCCTGCAGTGTTGCATTTTCTTTTATTACCCAAAGGTACCTGCCAAGTTTTGGCTTTTGAGGGCTTAGACAATGAATTCATGAGCATTATTATCAAGAGAATTATTTTTAGCATGCAAAGTTGGAAATAAATGTCTTCATTAATTTCATAAAATGTCTGTGAAAAGATGCGTAGGGTAAAAGAGGCATATGTTATAAAGGTTGATATTTATTATCCATATCAGACAAAATTTGCACACTGTAGAAACCTGAGGAAAAAAATCACCATCATTTGATTCATTTGATTTTAAACATATATATGTGTTATATTAACATAAAATGATTTTTCTAAGTATAATTTGACATCCAAAGGACCTTTAATGATAGTTTTTGTGAATATTCTAATCTTACATTTCTTTCATTCAAGCAGGTTTGTTTTTAAAGACAGGATCTAGCTACATATTTAAGACTATCCTTGAACTCACTATGTAGTCCAGACTAACCTCAAAATCATGGTGACCTTCTTACCTCAACCTACTGAATGCTGGGAGTACAGGTATGAGCCACCACTCTTAACTTCAAGCTGACTTTAATGAATGGCATGTTTTTCTAGGATTTATTGCAAATATGGTGAGGGAGTGCAGAAGAGGAATTCTGTGATTTCTGTTTTTAGTAGATCACTCTTGCATATCGAATTTAAAAAGCTCTTAAACATTTGATGAATGCATATTACAGATAGAATAAACTAACAGATACAGCATGCACAGATTGTGAAAGTGTTAGGATGCATTCATTTGCAAAAGAACATTGAACAGTCAGAGGACTCTCCCCAGAATGAGGCTCTCCCAAGGGATAACTTTGTACTCATTCTTCAAAGTGGAGTCCGAATTTTTGAAAGAAGGATTACATATTCTACTAGTTTTCTTAAAAACACCTTTCTCTCATCATTATTTACATTCGCCATTCAAAGAATTTGGTAGCATGAATATTCGCTCTTGTTAAATTTCTCAGTTCCTTGAGATGCTTTTCAATCTACTTTTATTTTGTTCAGAGTTAGCAGCTTGTGTTGTTACATCTTGTATTTCACTAATTGTTCACTCTATCCCATTCATTCTTCTGTTGAATATATTCCTTGATGGTCTTGTTTTTATTACTATTGTTGGATTTTTCCTAAAACTTTGAGGAGGTACTTTATCTGTTCTATTTCTTTGCTTATGTCACCAATTGAGCTAGTGCTCTTCTTTTGCTCAATTCACATGACAACCATGCATCAGCAACGTGAGCTCTCTTGAGGCTGCAGCTCTGGGCTCTGAGTTCCACTGGCTCTTGGCCCTTGGTGTTAGTGACGTAGCCCTTGTCAGCTCCTAGCCTCCTCTATCACCTTCCTGCCTCAGTAGCTCTCTGGAGTTCTTCCAGCAGCTTCTACTGCTTCTCTGAAGCTCTGTACAGATCACCACAGACTGCTGTCACTCTGTGCACTGCTGCTCTTTGCCACCAGTCATCTCTGGTCTCTGGTGCTGGTTGCCCAGTCTTCGCTGAATGTCCCTGTTCACAGCCATCAGTCTCCAGAACTCTTTAGCCTGAGTTGCTCCTAGTGTCACCAGCTCGTTTACTGCAAAGCCCTCAGCCCACACAGTGAGAAATAAGAATCTTGAGCAGATAGTAGGACCACAGGAGTGAGGCTCTATTGAAATCTGTGCTGAAGCACAACAAAGTATCCTCCTAGCTGATCCCAGAAGCATGAGGGAGCACTGTCTGCTACACAGAGCAGGAGCTTCTAGCACCAACACATTTTCCTGATTTTTCAATGACCGACTTGAGGATTTTCAGAGTAATGAGAAAAGCGGCAGGGCCATATGGAGGTTACAGGTTAGCGATGAGGGAGGATGAGAAGACCTTTGCAGACTCTTGGGGAAGTGGGGGGAAGAAGAGGGTGGCAAGACAGAGGGCAGTCAGATCACACCTTCAGCTCATCAGGGGGAGAAGGAAAGGGTTGGGACTCATTTCTCTTCTGTCTCATGTAGAATTTCTGCTTCCTTCTTAAGCCTAAATGTGGTTGTAATTGCTGATTTAAATGTTTTTGTGATGACAACTTTAAAATAATTTCATATAATGCTATAGTTTTAGTCACATCATATTTGTTGTTTCTTGATTCAGTTTGAGAATCCAGCCATTCAGTTTGATCTTTCTGCTTCTTGATGCGATTGGTGATTTTTCTATTGAAATCTGGACATTTTTGTATAAAGTCTCAAGATACTGAATCATACTTAAGTATCCCACTGTAGCTGCCTGGGAAGGAAACCTTGTCTTCCTACTGCCAAATTCAGGTAGAAGATCCATGTCCTTACCTTTGTCACTTTGTTTGGGAGAAGTGATAATTCAGGCTCCCATTGGGTCTCACTGAGACCCCTAATTAGAAGAGGTAGGTGTGATTCATTACTTCACCCCATGCAGGTCTACAGTGACAACATAAGTGGGTGTCCTCTTTACCACTGGAAAAATGTGAAAATCTTAACTCTTCACAAGCCACCATCTGTTACCACCTCTCCAAACCAGGTGAGGAAATTTGCACACTGATAGTTCTGGTAAAAATCCAGGCTCCTCAAATATTTTCCAGTAACACTGCAGAGGGATGGGACTTCAGTCCTGTGGTGTTGTGGGTGTGAAATCTATGGTTTCCTGTTTGGTCTTTTGTCTTGCCATGACACCATGTTGCAGCTAAGGTAGTTGGAAGTCCACTCTTCTTCTTGAGTCTTTGGTGGTATGAAAGGTAGTTTGCAATGGAGAATTTCTTTTTCTGTTGTGCATGGCTAGATCAGAGAATTTAATATAGAAGTCATTTATGCCTTGCTTCTCCTGATCCTTTCATTAGGGAGAGTTGCTTCTTCATATGATGATAGTTTTGTCAGCAGTCATTAATGTTACACAAATGTAAACTTCTTTAGTCCAAAATCTGGGGATTAAAAAGCTAAAAGTAAATTCACTATTATTTCCTTCCTTGAATTCTGAGGCCTCTGGCTATTCTTCTTACTTTCTTTATCTTTCAGAGACTTGTTCTGTATATTTCATTAGTCTACGTGTGTTAGTCTGCTTTTCATTACTATAACAAAATCTCCCACATAATCAATGTGTGAGGAGAAAAGATTGTTTTCTTTCATCATTTGGAGTTCCTGTTACACAGGAACAAACTTATTTCTTTTGGACATCTGCTGGGGGTGACAGAGGAAACCATCGGGTAGTTTGGGCCAATCATGTTCTTATATTAAGCCAGAGAGAAAATGAGAGGAATGCCATGGCTCCTCAGTGTGCGTCAGGGGCCTGAACACAAATACCTATGAGTGTTCTACTAGGGTCCCCTCCTTGAGACCCTACCATCTGGTTTTGGAGGACGTTTATTATCCAAACTATAACAGTACCCAGAGTTTCTATTTGTGTCCTTTGCAGAAAAAGAAAATATGGAATAGTCTGTCTGCCTCATCTTCTCACTCAGAAATCTAGCAAATCATATAAATAACTCAACATTATCTTCAACAAAAATGTCTTTTGTAGCATTCCCCCTTTCAACTACAGAATGTGCAAAATCATTGTGCCTATCTAATTGTTCATACTACATTTTTCAGACTCCTCTCCCATCTGCCAGGGACGGACATCCTCTTCCTGAGCCCTATAATCTAAATGTGCTATAGATCTGGTATTATCCTGCCCACTTAAGCATCAAATTCTCAACCTGACTATCTTTATTGTACTGTTTTTTATTTGTTTGTTTATTTACTTGTCTGTTGCTTTTCTGCTGCATCTTATCTCTCACCCCTGTTAGTGTCATGTATCAAATTGAACAGACTCCTGCCTGAGGGAGCAAACTCTCCTAATATGCAGGAAATGATCTCAACTTTTAGTTTCTGTTCATTGTGCATAAATTAATTCTTGAAGAATTTTAAAAACTGATAGACAACCCATCTGGATGGATGATGCATCATAGGATAAAAAAGAAAAAAAGATGATGTGCTCGAACTGAATGCTGAACCAGATTTCTGAGATTCAATGGATTTGTGTATTTCTTGATGCAGAGACTTAAACCTTTCTTTTTGACTTTGGGATTTGTGAATTTTGACATACCATTGACCAAATTGGGTCATCCATGGAGTGAATTCGGCTTTTAATACATATGAATATATATATGCATAAATAAATAAATATATATATATATACACACACATATGCATTTTATCTGATGCAGTTTTTATAATCTATTATTACTTTATAATTGGCCCATTTATACTAAGTAAATAGACATTTCTTAATTGTTTTAAGTAGCTCAAAACATTAAAGAAAGCAAAGAAAAAGTAAAATAATTTTCATGTTGCCTAGAGTGTATAGGCAATGATATGTAAAGTGCTATTTGTTCCAAATATAATTTTCAAATAACTCATGTCTGATAAGAATGTTCCTTTTTCACTGGTAATAAAAAAACACCACATAAACTGAAAAATAATTCAAACTGACTTTCCATTTTATTCTTAATTATATGCACCTCTATGGGGATGAAAAGACAAGTAGAATTAAAGTTACAATAGAAAGGCATTGCTTGTCCTTGTCTAAGATCTTCTCTTTTTCCTTAGATAATAAAACGTTAGCTGGATATGGTGTCACCTGCCTGTAATCCCGACCCTCTGGGAGGCGAAGTTGGAAGGACTGAAAGTTTGAGCTCAGCTCGGGCAACTCAGTGATTAGTAAGGTGCTTTTTCAAAAGAAATAATGATGATAAAAGGGTTGGGGATATAGCTCAGTTGTTAGAATTAAAGTTACAATAGAAAGGCATTGCTTGTCCTTGTCTAAGATCTTCTCTTTTTCCTTAGATAATAAAACGTTAGCTGGATATGGTGTCACCTGCCTGTAATCCCGACCCTCTGGGAGGCGAAGTTGGGGGGACTGAAAGTTTGAGCTCAGCTCGGGCAACTCAGTGATTAGTAAGGTGCTTTTTCAAAAGAAATAATGATGATAAAAGGGTTGGGGATATAGCTCAGTTGTAGAGTCCTGGGTCCAATCCTCAGTACACACACACACACACACACACACACACACACACACACACACTATCTCTCTCTCTCTCTCTCTCTCTCTCTCACAAGCCTTGTTTTTCTTTGGGTAACTGCCTCATGCATAAATTCTATCACTGTCTCACTGAGAGTTGGCCAATCAGCAAGCTTTGTTGTTGTAGCTCACCCTAACTTGAGGGACTGGCTCAAGAATGCCATGTGACCCCAGCCTAATACATAAGGCTCAGACTTTGTTCTTTTTTAATCTGGAGCTAGTAAGAAAGTCATAGATATAAAGATGAGAAAAACACAGCATGAACCTGTTGTTAGAGACACAAACTTACTGAAGTATTTGCTTCTATTATCTTTGGAGTAAGGATTTGTTTTGATATTATGAGTGGATACAAGCACGGAGTTACTAATAGTCATCTTCTTTCAAGCATCCACTAGAGAACAAATTCAGCAAGCTGGAAGAGTACACCTAAGATGTAGTAAGAAACAGGGTCAGACAACATCATGGATCATCTGAGGGCAATGCTGCCTCTACTGGCAAAATTTATAGCTTTTCCTGTACCTTAATCAACATTCACTATGTGTCTTCTTCTTTTAAGTGAAGGATCCACCAAGAACATGGGAGAAGATGTTTTTCCTGGAACAAAAAGCCCAATATCAGCAAAGTAAAAAGGTCTAGAAATAATTGCATACCATGTTTAGTCAATACATTCAGAAAGTACTTATTGGATGCCTACTATGTATCAGCTACAAGCCAACAGCTGAGATACCAAAAAAAAAGAAAAAAAACTAAGTACCCAATGCTGCCTTAAGAGAATACTGCACACTGAGTAGCTCAAAAATAGAAATTATATATCAAAATTCTAGTGGCTAGAAGTCTAAGCTCAAGTTACCAGCAACTGAGTTTCTGACTAAGGCTTTCTTTCTTCCTGTCCTTCCTGGTTATTAGTCTGCTACCTTCTCATGGTTTCCTCACACAATCTATTCTCTGCACATTCATGAAGAGAGATCTTTGGTGTCTTTTTCTCTTCCTGTAAGAACACCGGACTTATGGGATGAGAGATCAGGACCTCACTGTTCTGACCTTAGCCTCACGTACCTCCCTGAAGATCTTCTACTCCAATGCAGTTGTGAGTTTTAGGTCTTCACATATAAATTCGGGGACACACAACTTAGTCTCTCACAGTAAGTAGCAGAGCTACCTGAGTTCAAGGGATTACATAGTGGAATAATAAAACTTCAACTATTTTCTAAAGGATCCTTTCAGTCAGGGAAACATAATTCTTGAAGGATATCCTCAAATGCAGTTTCTCGTAAGTAAATGCTGAATATAAAAGCTTGTATTGCTGGGATGATTCTTAGTGAAAATAATTCTGCTAAAAGATATTTTACAGGAAAAAAAAGATGTTTGTTGTGCAAGAGGGATTAGAATGCATGTTAATCACATTGTTTATGGAGCGAACTTTATAGGGCCAGCTATGGATACAGAGATTAAATTATCGCAAAATAATCCGTGAGAGAATGACAGAGCCTGGCCTGTCTACGCTGTGTTTGCGTAGACAGATGATTCTGCCGAGTCCGTGAACGAAAGCAATGAGAAACAGAAAACATTTTAGAAAATTAAATAAGAAAAAAAACTGTTTATTGATCTGACAGAAGAGTTGATAAATGATTGCACAGATTAATTGAACTAAACCTTTGTAGCTTCCTGCACCGAAATGATAAAGCTTCCAGGCAATCGAGTATCAGGGAGGCAAAGGGTTGTAGCTGGAAGGTGCTATTTGGTGAATTGCACCGGACAGCAGAACGCTGACAAAGAATCAGCCCCTCATGGTGCTTTACATATCAAAATATTTTTGATTTTTCCCATTATTCTAAGAAGTCTGCATTATGTGCCCTACTTTCTAAATGAAGAAACTGGGCAAAGGCCTTTGTTGTCCAAGCTCAGCTGCAGAGTAATCACATTTCACACAGCATACATGTAGCTGGATACAGTGCTTTCTCTGTATTTCAATTTGCCCTGTGCTGGCTGGGTGTGAGCTTTACCTGTAAGTACATTGCTTTATCCATGTGTTCTACAAAGAGAGAGGAAAGCCATGGTAGGTCAGACATGAAAACTCCAGGAAGAAATAGTCAAAGGAACTAGGAGCCTATGCTCAACACCCATTGTTTTATGTGTATTTTAATAATATAGATTAATTTAGCTGGTCTTGAGTTCAATTGCACATTTTAGTTATCATTAAAATTTTGTCATGATATTGGTTTTTAAAATGCAAAGTTGATCTAAAATTTGCACTATTCAGAATGAAAACACTAGCAGTTAACCTCCTTTGCTTTTTTTCTTTTTCTTTTTTTGATCCTTATTCCCACTCTTTTAGCATTTTCTTCTGGTATTTAACAAATTTCTGAATACTCTCATGATCTTATGTGGCCATTTCTGGATTTGATTATTTAGACATTATTTCTCAATTTCCTACAATAAAGTATGAGGATTTTAGTTCTCTTTGAACATTATTCCACGCCCACTTCCTCTAAATGTAATTAACAAAGCTGCATTCCATTGTAGGAGTTCTTCTTTTAAACAGTATCATAGCTTTCTTTCTGTCACTCATCAGGGGCTGCTGCCACTTTTCAGAGACATCCTACAGATTCCTGATACAGCCAGCATGGATTATCTGCCATCCTGACTTGTCCTGGAACTTCATTGCTTTTTCCCTATATAAAACACTGCTTTAGCCCATCAGTGTGCTAAGACAAACTGCCAACACATGGAGGCTTATAAATGACAGACTTTTACCTGGAAACTAGAAATCTAAAACCAAGGTGATAGCCTGGTCATATTCCTGTGAGGACTTTCTTCCTGACTCATGGCTGGGTATTTTGCCACTTTGATTTCACATGGTGAGGAAATCTTTGTGATCTGTTCTATAGTCGGTTCATTGAGGCTCCTCCCTCATTACCTAGCCACTGAAGCAAGACCTTTAAATGCCATGCCAAAAGGGTTACGATTTCAGTATAAGAATTTGGAATGGAGAAGAAATGTTCAGTTTAAAGCAGATTCCATCTTCCCTGAGTTCCAGGTGTCCTCATTTTGTTGATATGTATCTTCCAATATCTTCTTTGAGGAAGGAGAGGTTGATCATGCGATTACAAACTATGGTATTTGTGACAGGCCTGAAAAATATCACTATTGGGCTTTCATGCTTATTAGTATTTTCATGGTTGTGGAGACCTTGGTTGAACATTTCCTTACAAATTTTTCAAAGAAATATACCATTGGATTTCTCTTGGCCAGGATCTTGCATGAGATATTTATTGTTGTTTTGATTCTAACCCATCATACAATATTTTATATTTCTCCTAATCTCCAAAATATTTGAGCATTCTGTCTCTAAAATTTTAAGTTATATGATTGTTCATACAGTTATTTCCAATACCTGTGATAAGTAGTTGATAAAATCGTTGTCTCTAAGCTCATAACTTCTGTGTGGAGATCTTTTCCATTCTATTATTACAATTTTCCTTACTTCTCTTATCATTCTTCTTTATTTCTGGAACTCCTATTACTTGGATCATATGACTTCTGTCTCATCCTATAACTGTCTTGTCTTTCCTATTCAGATCATCTAAGTGTTTCTTTTGATCTACATTTTATCTTCCAAATCTTTTGTTTCTTAAGAGACTATTGAGGTATGAGTTTATAAGAACCATTGCTTTTTTCCTCATTTAGTCTTCCGTTTGTATATTACACATGAAAGATATTTACTCATCTCCAAATGTCTGTTATAATACATTGAAATTCTGCTCACTATTTTGTCTCTGAGATACCATCTTCTGTCCTTTTGTGTTAGCCTCTGATATCTAGATTGAGCCATTTCCCAGAAATGCTGGTATACTTATTGTTCATTCATTTTTATGAGTATGAAACTAATTGTACTGAGCATTTTGTTTGGTAAGGTGGCAAATCTGTCACCTGGATTTTATTAGGAAATGCAAAATATTATATTACTTCATCAGGAAGTAATAAGAACAGATCTAAATGAAACAGAAAAAAGCAAAATAATTTATTAGGAAAAAATGCTGAAACTGGAAAAGATTGACCAAAAGGGAAAAAGAGAAAACACAAATAATAGCTATCAGAAGAAAATCATAAATATCTAAGATGTACATATATGTGGATAAAAGGGAGTACACTGTAACATAAAATTTTGGCAAATCAAATAAAATGGATGAATTTTGTGAAAAACTTTAATTATCCTTCCTTAAAATGAAATAGACAACCTGTGTGTCTCTATAGCAAATACATTGAATTTATAATTTAAGAATCACCCTTCAAAAGAATCCAGATCTCATATTTTCAGACAAATAACAAAAACCGTATAACTTTTCTCTAAAAAATAGATGCATTTTGAGATCAAGATGGTCAGTAAAATAAACCATACCCAGGTTAAATATTACATGTTTTTTCTTACATGAGAAATTCAAAGGATAAATAATTTAAAGCGCAAAATA
Organism: Fukomys damarensis; assembly: GCF_012274545.1. Taxonomy (NCBI): domain Eukaryota; kingdom Metazoa; phylum Chordata; class Mammalia; order Rodentia; family Bathyergidae; genus Fukomys; species Fukomys damarensis. The sequence continues at coordinate 27,333,890 of NW_022900933.1, read as the reverse complement.
AAAAATAGATGATAGGAAACAGGGACGTAGATTTTGTGGGGATGGGGACGGATCTGTAAATGGGAAGAGACAGGAGGAATGGGATCCGAAGGTGAAGCACAAAGGATCAAGATACCATGCGTATTTACTCCAATTTCCCATGATGAATGCATTTATTATGTATAACAAACACATATTAATAAAGGGGAAACAAAAATCAGACAAAATGTAGGAAGGGGAAACACCCATAATTTATTGATAAAAGTAGCATTATTGGGGTAGGGATTTAGCTCAGTGTTTCCACTACCTGCCTCAGAAGAACAAGGTCCCAAGCTTGATCCCAGAAACCAAAAAAAAAAAAAAAAAAAGGAGCACTATCTCACTACTTAAAAACAAACCAAAAACACAGAATATATTCTACTGAGCATAGAAGTGAGTACCTTTAAAATATTACCAAATTAAGTTCAAAATTTTATAAAAATAATTATACACTGTCACCAAGTGGGGTTTAATACAAGAGTGCACAATTAGCTCAATATTCAAATGTCAATGTATTCCACCATATTGAGAGAGAGACTAATGGAGAGAAATCACACGATATTATTTGGTAGGACATTCATTTATGTTATAAAATCTCAGAATAGTAGCAACTGAGGGGATCTTTCACAATTTAATAAAAAGAATCCAGGGTGAAAGAAAAGAGCTACAACTGAAAAAAAAATGAAAAAAAATTTTAGGTAAAATAGCTGGAGGAAAGTCATAACATATACTTCATAATTTTTCACAAAGTACTGTAAGTTCTGGAGCATATAATAGTTAAGACCAGGAACAGAAGGGTCATACATCAGAGACATAGGAATAAAATTTTGTCTATTTGCAAATGCCATGATTATCTCTGTAGGAACTCTAAAAAAATCTGAAAAGAGATCCTTATGAATAGCTGAGTAGAACTTTAATATGGCAGGATACAAGATAAACATAACAAAATTCATTCACATCTCCATGTATTAGGAATAAATATACAAACACCAAAATTGAAAACAAAATGTAATATATAGTGATTAAAAATGTAAATATTTAGGCTCACATTTAACAAAAATAGACAAAATATTGATATGAGGAAAGCTATGAGTATCTACTTTAAGTAGTAATGCTAAGGAAATCAAACAAGTTCTAAATAAATGGAAAAATCCACCACCTTCAGGATCTAAAGACTCAAGATATAGCAAATATATAAATTATTGCTTGTTATACAATTTTAATGTAACTTCTACTGGAATATATACACAAAGAGAATATATTCAAGATGATTATGGAAAGTCAAAAAAGAATAACTACAATAACTTTAAAAAATAAAAATTTGAGAGATATTGTTCTATTTAGTTTCAATACTTGGTAAGTAGTGATACTAATAAAGGACACAGAAGATTGGTGGAAAAATAGATACATAGGTCAAACGAATATAATCGATCACCCAGAAACACACGCACACATATCTGTCCAGCTGCTCTTTGACAAGGATTCAAAAGCAATACAGAGGAGCAAAACACAGTCTTGAACAAATGATGCTGAAGCAGTTAGACCTTCAGAAGCAAAAAATAAATAAATAAAATAAAATAAGTGTTGGACTAACTCTGATCTCTTCTATAAGAAGCACAGCATAAACTATAAAACTTTGAAGAAAAATTATAGAAAATTATCAGTAGGATCCAAACTAGGCAGAATTCTTAAACTTGACACCAAAATGAAAATTTGATAAAGGAAAGCAATGGTAAACTATACCTAAGCAACATTTTTGAAAAGTAACTTTTGCTCTGCAAAGTACCTGTTAAAGACCAAGAAACCAAAATGGATACAGTGGGGTGTGCACTATTTGAAAACCACAAATCTAGCAATGTCCTACCACCTAAAGTATACAAACTCTCAAAACTCAATAAGAAAAAACAGACAGTAGTAAAAGTAAATGAAATAATTCAGTAGGAATTACACATGGTGTGTCGAAACAGTCCAAATTCTAAAAGTAATTAATTTAAAGAGCAAATGAAAGAGACATGGTAAGAAACAGAGGTAAATTTTATGTCAATAGGAAGAGGATTTCAAGAAGCAGAAAGTAAAAATGATTGAGATGCAATATGTATATATACTATTTTCACAAGATAAACATTATTATGGGTCACAAAGATAGGCCAAAAAACCCATAATGAATTTCAACCAAAATGTCCACTTATCAGATTGGCTAATTTCTAAAATGACAGTAACAACACCATATCATAGTGAATATGCAAGAAACTGCTCATTTATGTGATGCTAATACCAAACCATAGCAATACTCTGGAAAATTTTAGCAGTTTAGTTGCAAAACTATCCACATCACTAACAGCAACTGAATTCTTGGGCATTGATGAAAATTGATGCTTGTGTAATACGGCAGCTTCTCTTTTACTGGTACACAATACTGGATATGCACAGCTTAAAGGAAGAAAGATTTCATTTGCCTCATAGTTCAGGGAATTCAGTCTATGGTCATCTGGTTCCAAGAGAGAAACAGCATGGCTGAAGGATATGGTGAAACACGGATGCTTAGTTCATTCTGACCAGAAGCAAAGCAGTGGAACGCTGCCCTGGAGGAAGGGCTGAAGGTCCAAATACAGCACTAAGGTGATGCTTCCCTGCCCCACCCAGACACACCCAGTAGAGTGCTTTACTGGTCCTCTCACAGGCTCCCAAACCAATACAGGTAACACAAGGAAGCTTGATTATCACACATGTAAAGCTAAACAAAAAGGTTCATTCATGCCTGGGGTGTTGTGTCCTCCAAAATCCTCATGTGCTCATAGGTGGGACTTTTGGGAGGTGATTGGGTCATGGACACTCATCGGCGGATTAGTCCACTAATGAATTTATAGCTAAATGTGATGTTGGGAGCCTGAGAGGAGGAGGTAGGTTCCTGGGGGGGTGGCCTGGAAGGGTCTCCTTCCCTCCTTCCTCTTTTGATCTTGATCTCTGCCCTCCTCTCCCTCCGTGGGCTGCTTCTCCTCTGCCACAGCACTCAGCCTTGGAGCCAGCCAGGTGTGGACTGAAACATTTATAAACTGTGACCCAAAATAAGCACATTCTTCTTTAAATTGTGAGTGTCAGGTATTGCAACCCAGTGACCAGAGAGTAAGACATGTGGCTATCAGAGATGTCCTTCAATTGGTGAAAGGTTAAGCAAGCTGTGGTATACCCATCCTTGTTCTCCTCAGCAACAAAAGGGAAGGAACTATTGATATCCTGTAAAAAACAATCTGAGAGACTCTCCAGAGGGTAATGCCTATTGAAAAGGACAGAGCAAAAAGTTACAAGCTTCTTGATTTCATTTATAAGGTAGTGGTTCGGAGGAGCTAAGGGGCTGGAAGAGGAAAAGGTGTAAAGCAAGTGTGTTTGACTAGAAATGAAGAGCAGGAGGTGTCCTAGTGATGTAAATGTTCTGTGTCCTGATCACATCAATGCCACAATCCCAATTTGAATACAGTAGGACAGCTCTGCAAAATGTTACCTCTGGACAAATCTTCTGAATAGTATAGTGGGGCTTTATGTATTATTTTCTACAACTGCATGAGACACTTCTATTATTGCATAGTAAAAAACAATAATGTCTAAAAAGAAGAGAGAAGAGGGGCAAAAAATAAAGAATCCTTGTTCTTTTGTTGTTTTACGTGATTTCCATATGTGTCGAAAATACATATGAATATCATGATGAGTATTTCATTTTTATTGTATTTCTTGAGAAATTGTGGTGTTAGCTTTACCTATTGACTATATTGTATTGTCTTATAATGTTCATTAAGTATAAACATACACAAAGTGTCTAAACTCATTTACTTATAATTCCTACAAAGGTATAAAGGAAAAATAATTTATAAATTAAATGATAATAAAGACACAATAAAATCCAAACAAATAGCACAAATTAATACATTACCAATAATAATATGAGTAAAACTTTGACTGCTAAAATGAGATTCATTTTACTTTTAGTTCATTCTTACTTCTACATATCTCATGATTCATTCACTTTTTGTATAATTTTCTCATTTTAAACTATCATACAACCTTTGGTCAGATAATCCTATTCAATGTTGTTTCCGTCTGTTTTCAATACGCAGTATGTTCATCTCTTAAATCAGCATGAATATTTGGGAAAGTTAAGTTACTATTTTATGCCAATACTATCATAAATACATACTTTGTCAGGCTCTGAAATTTAGAGGCTATGAGATATCTGAGAATTCATGGTCGATTTCCTAGATTTCTGGTCCCCTTCTCTAAGAAACACTGTTTTTGCTTCAATAAACTCAAAAGGACCTCACCAAATGCTTGGAACTTTTAATTAGCTTTATATTTCTCTTCATCTAATCAAAAGATGATAAAATTTTACTGCAAAGGAAAAAAACTTAAGAGAAAAACATAAAATTTATGTCAGTACAAATTAACAAACCTACATATTTCATCTGACAAAATGTATAATGAATAAAAAAACCTATAAAATCTGAGAAATGGAATGAAGTACTTTACTTTGTTTTAAATGCTAGATCTTCTGTACATATTTGTTTACATCACTGAAGTCTACAAACCTACTGAGAGAAAAGTGTTTTCACAGCCAAAATAAATATCATTCTCTATACTTAAAAACAAAACAAAACAAAACATTGGTTCTAAATTTTCTATGTCTTGATGTAGGGGATTCAATTATGTAGTTTGTTGTTATTGTTGTTTTAGATGTATAGGAAGAGTTTGAAAACAGTTACTTCACTGTCATATGTTTTCTTTAGTTAAACAAAATGAAGTTTCTATGAATGGAAGTTAGGCTTGTTAGTTGAGTTAATCCTGATTTCTTACACACACACACACATATATATATTTCTTACATATATATATATGATTTCTTACATATATATGTATATATATGAATATATA
>NW_022900933.1:27283672-27328849 GCF_012274545.1 Fukomys damarensis | reverse complement strand
TATATATATATATATACTTCATTATCTGGCAAGAAAATATAACAAATCTACGCACATTTTCTTTTGTTAAAATAGTTATAGTTGAAAACCATCATATATAAGAGTAGCTGCATTTGATTTTTGGTTTTTAGTAATTTTTTTCCTTACTTCTATTGTTATAGAATTTTCTTATATGAAAAGACAATTAACATTTCAAGTAAGTAAGAAAAGAGATTTGAAAGAAAAATATTCAAAATTTGCTCATATTATTAAGAAGGAGGTCTATTAGGTATATACTATATCTAAATGTCACTATTCCAGTTATTCTTTATTCAGCTTGAACTTTGAGCCTTGCACTATGATGTGAAGGAACTATTATGTTGTCCTCTAATAGTTATTGTATACAAGGAATGCATATATCTATACCTACATCTATATCTATATACATATGCAATCCTTATATGCATATATGTATATATAACTATATATACCTATAGTAATACCTATATGTTGAGTTTATGGCAGGGATTAAATTAATGACCTCTCTCTGTGTATGTGTGTAATTTTGGAGATTTATTTATTTTAATTTTTGGGGGGGGGCTCACCGAAGATCAAACTCATGACCTTGCTCTTATGAGGCAGGAGGTGATTCCACTGAGCTAAATCCCCGGCCCTTTAGTTAATCGTAAGGATAGAATTTATATGAAAGAGATGTGTGCCCTTACATGATGAAACATGAGGAGGCTGATTTTTCTTTGTCATGTGAGGATAGCACAAGATATTTATACGCCACATATTAACTAAGGAGCTATGTCCAACAATGGCAGGCCTCTCCTCACTTCGTCAAACCTCTCACTTAGATTTCTACACTTTAGTTGATTTGTAGAAGTTTCGTGGGACTTGAATATTCACTACCAACAAACCTTCTGCCATGTCAAAATTCCACTTGCTGCCAAATAAAAAAGTTTGGCCTGGGTATAATAAAAATAAATATATGTGATCAACTGCAGATTTTGAGTGGCTACTTTATAAAAGTGCTATGTGTACATGACTGTAATTACATTTTCCGGATCTGGCCCCAAAATGCACATGATAAGTTCTTAATGTCTAGTCAACTGGATTCTGTTTTGGTCAAATCCTCCTTTGCATTTTCTTCTCAGCTTGTAGACTCAGTGTTTTAAAATAAACACCTTTCTAAACTCAACAAAAGCCAGCATAACACTGCAATTGCCTCTGTATGTTACTGATAAAGAATCTTAAACCATTCCCCTTCTTGGCTATTACCTACCACACAGCACTGCGCTATTATAAAAGTTTATTTTCTAGAGCTTTCAAAGACCGAATGATGCAACAAAAATGCATAATATTTCCACACAAAAAAGAGTTTTAAAAGAACTGTCACTCCACCAGCTTTCAAAATTAAAAAGTTATCTTTGTCGTAATCTTAGAACTAGGCACTTTTCAATGTTTCATTCGGTGTGACAAGAAAATTGCATTTCTATTATTTAAAAAAATAGGATTCCTCTAGTTCTGGTTGCTTTTTATAGGCTAGTTTTGCTTTGTACAACATAGACATTATGAGGGCCTATAAATACCTGAAGGGGAAGAAGACAAAAGATTCTCAGTTCCTGTATTACAGGAGTCAACAGAAAAGAGTTGTCTTTCAATAGGAAGGGCAGTAGATTACACATATACAGTTCTGCCTTTGTAGGCAGCCTTTGTAAGGTTCCAGATGAAGTTGAAATCTTGTGACAAAGGTACCCTTCAAAACAGGCTGAGATGATGTAAAAGGCCACTTCTATTCTGGAAGAAAAGTAAATTTCTCATGACTATGATTTCGGCATAGTTTCTAATGTCACAGGCATGGCTGTGAGTAGTTTTGAAGGAAGATGTAGAAATCCAAGCCTTTGGAAGCATACAGACTGTTAACCCTGGTTGCTCTTTGAGACCATCAGGCTCTCACTTGCTTTAAATTAGGTCATATCAACTCACATTCCACCCCAAATCCATAGGAAATAAAACATTTTCACATGGCTGTTGGATACAGGTCTCACTAATGCATAGTTTTTGAGCTTTCATTTGAAGCGTTTGAGCCTGAATTTCTGGAAGGACCATGGAACAATCACAATGGTGAGCTAATATATCAATGAAGGGATATCCTTTGATTCTGTAGCTTTATAGCATCTTTTATTAATGTTTTACCCTACACAAATCTAAAGTGGCTTTCATTCCTCCACAAAGTAAATTAATAGGACCCTGGTGCAAGCAGTTGGTTTTATTCATTATGTGTCTATGTATGAGTATAAATTACATGAAAGGAAAAACTTATTCTATAATATATTCATGAAATCCTTTAGTATAATTGATACTTGTGGAAAATTTGCTCAAATACCTTTATTTCTGCAAAAATCACTTCTCTGAAAATGAGTCTACAGATTATTTTGTATATATTTAATGCTTTCTCTACATACCATAAGCATTTCTTGCATATTCCCTTTTATTTTCCATAAAAACAAGAGTTTTTGCAACTTTATTCTGAAAGTATTGGTAAGATTATGTCTTTCTTCTAAAATATTGAGTTCACAGAGATTTTTTTAAAAAATGCATTGCAAAATCTTGTCACCAGTGAATATTCAGTATAATAATTCATTAAATTCATTAACTCACATTTTAATGGAAACTGTAATGATATTTTGGGCAGAAAATTGGAGGATTTGACTTGGAAAAAGCAATGCCCCTCATTTTTTGCCTTGTCTTATATCTGACAATGCAAGTTTTATGATAAAGTAGAAGCCTGGTTTTTTAATGTGTTCACAAAGACATATTCTTTGTTCTTTTTTAAGCCTTTTCAAGATTTAATATTCCCTTTGTTCAGAAATTAAAGCTGGTTGAAACAGAGCTATAGCTCCAGATTTTTATATCCTATATAGAGTTCTAAAGGTACATTTAACAGCTCCCTTAGTTCAAACCATACCAGTTTTCAGCTCACAAATGCATTTCTGCAGGCTGCAGGAGAGAGCATGTTTGAGGGGTTAGTTAACCCTTTTCCCATTTTCATTCTTCAAAAGTGTGAAAAATCTCTGAAAGCCAAAGAAATCTAAGACATTTACTTGTGCATGATCATGAAATAAAAAGTGATGAAACAGAGAAAGAGATTTTATTTCTTGGAAAAAGAAATGATTCAGTGCTAATACGGTTAGAAATGGTATATAACTTAATACAGATGTTTAAAATGCAAGCAATTCAAAGGAACACCTCTAAAAAAGAAACCATTACAAGAATTTATCTGAAAAATGGTCCATATCTGATAACAGGGATATAGTCATGCTATTTATAAATGATAAAATGAAATAAAATATCCTTTAGAGAAACACACATATGCATGCAAACACACATTAATAATGAACTATTTTAACAAATCTCTCAAATATAAGTTGCATATATTTTAGGAACAATTTCCCAACAATATTGGTATACAAGTACTTAGGCTCCTTTCAGAGGAAATTTCTGATTCTGACTCATCCAGGAGACACATGATAATGAATACTCCTATTGTCTTTCTTAGACTTCATGCTCCTGTTCCATGAGAAATTTTCTTTGAAGATCTAATGGTAGTTCTCAAATAAACTTGCATATAAAGATGGAAGACTGTAATTCACCCTTATGAGAATCTAATTGCATCATCCTGGGTTGTTCTAGCAAAGTTTTGATGTCAATACACAGTGTTTGATTTCTTGTTCTGCCATTGGTGGACAGAACCAGGTGCCGATTTGTTCCACTTTAAGTAGGCTGATGATAGCTGTTGATGCTTTAGTTTGAATTTTAGTGGGTAAATCTTGTTTTATAGATATTCTTACAAGAAACTCATAAAAACCCTGCTGCCATGGGCTGAGTCTGTTTTTGAGAAAGCAGGTATTAAATGGATCTTTGCTTATTTGTACACCAGAAACTTCCCATGCACTGTTTCCTTTCTGTTGAGAATGTCTCCCAGCCACCCATCTCCACCTGTCAAGTTCCTTCTCAAATTTCAAAACCCATCAAAAAAATCTTTTTATGAGAGTTTCCCTGATTCTTCCAGGCAGAATCATTTGTTCCACATCCTCTGTGATTTATTTTCATTGAACACACATGTTTTTTTTTAGCACTAATCACATTTTATAAAATACAGGAACACAAACAGTAAATGCTTTGGTGTTAGAGTTTAATTTGAATTCCAGGTTATCCAACTATTGGCTGGCTGGTTATTAGACAAAGTGGTTTTTTTCTGTTATTTAAATTATTCAACATCAGTGCATGAATTTCCTCATAATTTTGATACTTAAATATTTAAAATTAGTTTTTTAAATAAATAAACTTGGGACCACTGCATAGAAAACAGGACACATTCATGGAAAGGGTAGATATGTCATCCTTTCATGTCTTCCAATTGCATTATATGACAATCATCATATGTATACCCTGTTTGCTACAGATATAAAAAGACCAAGCTGAGAGAGCTTTTCATCTTAGTGCTTTCATTCTAGGGAAGAATACTCAAAATAATTAAGAAGCAAATCAGTAGGCACTGTGGGTTAAGGCAATACGCATATTGAAGAAATAACTTAGACTAATCCAATGGTAATAACCATTGGTTGAGGATGCAGAGAACAGTGGAATTCCAAGGCAATAAATTTTTCTATTTCACTTGAACTGAGATATAAGGAACTAAAAGCTTACTTACAAAATATGAAGAAATAAGTTTATGGGGAAAGAAAGAACAAATTAATGGTTTCAAAGGAGGAATGCTTGTTTGGTGAGATCAGAGATATTTGAGGAGTTTAAAAAGGCCAGAGAGAGTCCAATGAGCTACTAAAAGGACTTTTAGACATGAGGTGTTTCCAGGAGATGGCAGGTTCAGGCCACAGGGTGTTGCTTTAGAAGTTAAAGTTGTCAAGGAACTCAGCCTACAATGCAATTCAAGATGACACCACAGTTGTTTTGTCCACTTGGGAAGTATTCCGCACTATCTAGATTTGGTTTATGAACTGAAATTTATGCCATGCAATTATAGAAATTATCCATCATTTTCTTAAACTGCGAGGATTAGCATAGAAGATAGCTCACACGAGTAAATATTGTCTTTGCTGTGAACCTTTTTGTCATATCACCACCCAGCAAGAATGATAGGGCCAGTGCTAAGATTCATATCTCTCCTTAAAAACTGGCTCATGGGTGAACTTAGGCACACAGCAAATGGTTTGATCTCACCACACCTGTTTCTTCATTTGAAAAGGGAAAAATACTAATAATACATTTATCGTAAGTGACTTGGAAATATTAACTACCATGGTTTAAGGAAAGTACTGAACTCATACATAGTACTTCTCCTGTGATGAGTAAGTTCATTAATTTGACTGACTTAGCATCATCTCAGGAAATCAGAAGAGCATACTTCTGAGTATTTTTTAATATGTAATAAAGACATGACATTTGGGCCTGTTATGGCTTGTATCTAGATGCCTCAAAGCCTCATGTGGTCATAGGTAGTGAGTTTTGAAGGTAGCTGGATTAATGTGTGAATGTGGATTGAGGGTGTAATATTAGGATTAAAGATGTGGATAATAGAAACTCCACCCTGGGTGTGGGTGGCACCAATCAATAGTTACTTTGCCTGGATGGAACATAAAACGACAGAAGAAAGCAGGCAGCTGCTGCTGCTGCTGCTTGCTGCTTGCTGCATGCTGCATGCTGCCTTCTGCCTGCCTTGCTCTAGACTCCTCTGTCATGCCCCTCTGCCATGCTGTCCTGCCTAGGAGCCAGCTTAGCATTTACTGAAACATCTAAAATTGTGAGCTAAAATGACCTTTTCTCCTTTAACATGTGTGTATCAGATGTTTTCTCTCCGATGATAAAAGTAACTAAGACAGGATCTATAACTAGTCACTCATCCATCCCTCTCTGACACTGCTCCCTAGTTCTGCTTCCTGGCTGCCATAAATGAAGCATATTTATTCAACTACACTTTCTTCCATGATGTTTCTGCCTTGGAGTCAACTGGATATGGACTGAATACCCTGAAAGCATGAGCCAAATTAAACCTCTTCTCCTTGAAGTTGTGAATGTTCAGTATTATGTTTCAGCAATGAAACTGACCAATACAAAGAAAAAAAGTTGGTACTAGGACTGGGGCTGTTGCTGTGATTATACTTGACTGTGTAGTTTAGAAACATTTGGGGTGAGGGACAAAAAGCAAAACAGAAGTATTTGAGAAAGAAATTTCAGTATGAACAGAACCGTGTGTAAATCTGAATTTAATGGAGGTATGGTTGCTGAACAGATAAGCACAATTTTTAAAAAACACATTTTACAGAGACAAGAAAGGTGCTTTGAGGTTGATTCAAAAATCAGCATGGCTTCACCTGTCACATCCTCAAAAGTGTCAACCTTTCATTCAAGAAGAGAGTCTTTGGTACCTCTACTCCAGAAGAGGCTCTAAGGAATTAGTCCATCAGGATTCATTTCACTGTACTCAGCCATCCAGGCACTCACAGTCCACTGGAGCCATGGTCTAAGGGCTATTTGCTACTGCTCTCATGGATAGCAGTCTTTGACATTTTCACATAATGTTAACTTTACTAGTATGCAGAATGCAAAAATTGTGGTGTCTAGGAGGCTTCCACACATATTTCAAAAGAAGACCTAGGTTACTAGAAAAGGAGCCATTGAGAGAGCAGTGCACAAAGTTGTGCTAATAAAGCTAAAGATTCAGAAAGTTGTAGATTCTATGAACACACAACATCTTGTTTGGACAACTGCAAGCAGTGACCACAGACAACATAAGAGATGGGTCATGTAAGTTGCAACCAGCAATGATGTATGAGTGGAGATACAAAACCTTTGGAACTCACACCTCACCATAGTGTGCCCTGAATGCCAGAAATGAGCTATAAGATTTAATGCTTACTTTTCTGGGCTTCTTTCTTCTTCTGGTCTGATATATTTTCTACCTCCATTTTGGAATGGGAAGGTTTATCCTGTGCCATAGTAATTTGAAATTACATTGCTAGCTTTTGTTTTATTTTTACAGTTGTTCACAGTTAAGAGTTTGTTTTGAGTCTCAGAAGTGTCTTGGACGTGGACTTTTAAAAATTCCTGAAACTTGAGATTTGGGGGGAAATTGTTGTATTTCTGGCTATAAGCAGGATAATTGTATCCTATTTGATGGAATTATTAGCTTTTTATTTGGAGATTAAATATGATCCTAGGAGATATCTTTGGGTATCATATTGACAAGAGGTGGAATATAGTGGTTCAGATGAATAGCGAATTCTCTTGGGATCCACCTGGTAGGTTAGTAAAGCATGCTTCTGCTTAGAATCATAGAGTAAGTACTTTGGAGTTCATAACTAGACCTTCACTTCATCTCTGGAACTGTTGCCTTTATCAGTTTCCTAGCAATCATGAGATAAAGTTTCTGTCTAGGAGGTAGCGGGCCATGAACTGAAACCCCTGAATCTGTGAGCCACATTAAACTTCTCATTGAAGTTGTAGAGCTAAGATATTGTGTCTCAGTGACAGGAAAGTTACTAATATGCACCAGATGTAGCTTAACTAGGTTAATTACTGTAGCTTATATTTTTGTTCTAAATGAAAATAATCCCTGTCTCCTAGCTAGAAATGATTTATATCTTTTTTTTTCACATAAATATCATCTCTGTTCTCAGCTACCTCCGTGATGATACCTTTATGTTCTGGCATCACGAATCCTAGTGATCCTTATCATACTGTGTGTCCTATGTTTGTCTGCTTTGTAATCATCACAAAACGGGGTGGTTAACAGTATGTGATTGAGAAACCCCTTTTTTCATTATTTTATTTTCTTTAGTCAAAACAAAATCTGATTTATGGTAGGCATATAGTTGGTATTTGTTAATTGCTTCCTGCATGTTAAGAAGAAATGATTAAGCTTCTTTACTGTCTCCTCACAAACAACAACAACAACAAAACTGAGGTAGAAAATAGAGGTGGTCAAATTTGCGATTATTATAAAGAATTTCATTGTCACTGTAAATGTTGCTCAATTGCACAATCAATAGTTTTCATTCAGAGTGTTCAGGCTTCCATCCAATGACCACTTGGCAGCTGTATTTGAAAGGCAATGTGGGCATCATATTGATTTGAGAGACTTTCTCCTAGGTCACGTCCCACTTTGGAATGTGATTTAGAAGATGAAAATAGAAGGACCTCTGGGAATATCTAATTAACGCCATTCTTCACGATTCCGAAAACACATTTACACCCTTAATTTCCCATAATCTCTTTGAGGCTTATTTTGGACAGTGTTTCAATCCTTCTTTCCCTGTTTTTGATAGTGCTATGCATGCAGTATGTAGTTGGCAAAATGTGTTTGACAGATGATGTCTTTCCACTTGTCTGGTAGTAAATGAGTCAGGAGGAGTAAGGATAACTCCATTTCCATTGACCAGTTCAGCAACACAAAGCAGCAAACACCTATCGACTGACAGAGATTTATAGAGCAAGTCATTGACAAAATGATTGAAACATCTGCCATTATCTTTCCACCATGTTGTCTCATCAAATAAACGAAACTGTATTTTATTGATGCCATGTTTACATTTGGGGAAGCATGGACATAAAAGTTGCCTGATGTTGGCTTTTGCAAATATTACTAGAAAACACCCAGCTGTGTTTGGACCTGATGAAGTTATTTATTATTTTAAATACCTGGAAGGAGGCAGGAGGTCTGAAAGTTTGGTCTGTGTGGTACAACCTCACTAAAACATATGATGTTTATATATCAAAACTCAGTAAGTGAGAGAAATTCTTTCCAGCTTCAAATGTTGATGAGAATTTTTGCTTCTTTCTAGTAGTATTCCACTCAGTTAGCACAGCCTAAATCATTTCTAAAGCATTACCTCAGCAGAGTTTGTTAATGCATTCTTTTATGTCTGCACACCTTTTAAAAACTCAGCTGAAACTTAGTAACCACTGGTTAACTTCACCTAGAATATGAGAAAAATTTCTGGGAAGAGCTAGTAAAACGAAATTCACTATCTAAACAATTAACTGATATACACAGTATGTTTATAGAAGGCTGAGTTTAATTCAATCTAAGATATTACATAATTAATTTTTTAATATTTAAAATGACTTTCTTTCACTAACTTACCTTCGTGGCACTACGTGTTAAAATTTATTGACAAAAAAATGCACCTAATTATATTCATTTTCTGCTCACTTCTTCATTGTTGCTAATGTATTATATAGGGTCTAGTATACCACTGGGTTCTGCTTATTTTCCTGTTAATTATTTCTTATCACTTACTGTACTTTACAGGGGAGAACTGCATAAATCTGGAACACAAATTTCAGGTCTTTGAAGGATTTTCAATACTTGTCTAATTACATTCATTCTTTATATATTAAATAAATAATTTTAGCTGAAAATTCTCATTTCAGTTAGGCATTTAATAGAACATTTTAGTGAAACTTGGACACAAGAACTATAATGAAAAGCTGGATAGGAAACAGTGGGAGCTGATCTTTTTTGGCGCTTCTTTGCACCAGGTACTTAAAATAGGTATTTCATTTAATCATCAAAACAGCTGAAAAGATAGCGCACATAATTTAGTGCTGAGACAGAATATGAAAGAATTAAAATAATTTTCCCAGTCACACATTTTTTGTAAGTTTTGGAGAAAAGGTACTGGTCTGACTTAAAATGTTTATCTTTTGTATTGCTTTATGCTGCTTTTAATCTACATGAACTTCATTTTAACCCATTTCTTACTTATGCAGTTCAAATGAGATATAATTTGGGTAATTGTCTTTACAATCATATACGTAGCAGAAAAGAATATTATTTAGTGAATTTTCTATAAAAAATGATCAGCAAAGTATTACTTTTGAAATTAAATTTAATTTAATTTAATTAAAATTAGAGTTATATTAATTTCCTTTGGAGTTGAAAAATCAATCCTAGCATTTGAGGTAAAAATGATTTAAAATCACTAGGAAATAGTTACGATTTTTATTATCATGTGTGTTAATTATTGGGATAAAAGGGAGTGTGTCATTTGTCATAATAAGGTGAAAATTGAGAATTAAATTCAACCCAAGAACTCACAGCACCAAAATTAAAAAATCTTTTTCTTTCTTTTATCCTATCAACTAGTGAATCTTCAATATTTTTATTTACTTATGAACTGTACTGTACATACTTCAAGAATGTTACAAGTTGATACAAACAAAGCATTTCAAAATGAAATGGGATTCAAGAAACTCATTCTGAGGTAGAGTAGACAAAGTCTCGAGGTTACATCTCAGGATGATGGACAGCACATTGCAATTATGACTGACCCTAGACCCACTGATGGCAATATCACGTGGCATCCATTTCTTACCATTGAGAAAAATGATTTCCCACAACCCCCTTCCAAAAGTGTGTCCTGTACCATGCCTGAAATACATCTATTACAATAACATGACACTATGTTTAGTGTTAGCTTTTTCCATGGAGTCTTTTAAAAAATATTGGTATTCCAACAGTGAATATATATATTATACAAACTTCCTTCTTGAAAATATATCTGCCCAATCTGAAAAAAAAAGTAAAGTACTGTTTCAATGAAAGTCAGAAGATACCAAGAGAAAGTGTTGCCTACTTCCCCACCATATCTGGGATCAGTATCTATCTTAGCTGGGTGCATACATGGGCTTAACATTATGGCATATTCAATATTTTAAAATATGAATTCACAATGAAACATTTATTATCAGTACTCCAGAAACCTGTAAATTATAATTCAGAAATTTTAATTCTTGCCAATCAATGTTAATTACTGTTTTTCCCTTAGTCACATCCTTTTTCACAGGGAATATGTCTGCTCATTGTATCTTTTTCCAGCAATGTCTCCTGTGTCCCTCTACTTTCGCTTCCATTAACCAAAGCTTCATTGATTGCCTACCATATCCAAGTCTATTTCCAGATCTTGGGATTAGAAAGATACAATATATTTGTTATTTCTTCTGCCTTAAAGGAAATTTAAATTTCTCAGAAAAGAGCCAGATAGTATACAAGATCATTTTGACTGCCAAATTTACCAGACATGTATGAGTAAGGTGTGCCCCATTTTTCATGTGTCATAGTTTTAATTTTAAAGGGTATAGAGCAGAGTGGGAGGACTTGCACTAAAAACATACTGTTTAAGCAGAGTATGTTTTTGTTCAAACTGTTTTGAAAATAATTCCTGCCTCCTCAGAGGTGAATTTATCTTGACATAAGCAAGAAGAACATTTTTTTTTTCTGGGAAAAATCACTAAAAGAAATCTTAGTATATGACAAGTCATGACTGTGGTCCTAGAAGACCCAAGTCATCATTTGCCTAAATGTTGTTATCTTAGATTAATAAGTCTTTTGTTCTCTCTGGCAGATTTAACTGGTTGTATCTTCTAGGATAAAACAAGTGCAATTTTATGCCTTTTTTGTTGGATGAGGCTACTAATTTTTTTTTATTTAGAACACCCCTCTTAATTTTCTTGTAGAGTTTTATACTGCCATCTTGAGTAGTCGTTTAAAAATGAGAAGTTGACCTGCTAGACCTTAGGAAGGTGGTGATGATCATCTATTATCATTGTAAAAATATGAAAGTGAACAATAATTTGTTAACATTGAAGTTGGATTGCTATGTTGGGATGTGGCCAGAAGAAAATGTCTCAACTCTATGAGTGGGTAGTTGGTTCATCCTACAGGAAATGGCATTTCTCACAGTCCATGATTCTGCAAAGAGTTTAAACATGGAAGACCAAAAAAAAAAAAAAAATTCAAGAAATAAATTTCTTGGAGTATCAAGATGGACACATTTCCTTTTGCTAATGGTTTTGTTCAGGTTTTGATGAATCCAGGTGTTCATATAGCACCTGGGTTTGTAGATTAAAAATTAGATTAGGTAATTAAGGTGACTGGATTTCAGAGTGCATGAAGACATAATTTATTTCTAATTGACAAATGATGTAGTGCAATCATTTGAATAATACTCTAGACTGGGTTCCGTATTTACAAAGATAATAAATTGATATTTTATAATATTATGAATGAAAAGTAATGTCTATGAAAGTCTCAGTGTCTGTAGTTCTCTATGTACCATCTTGGTGTTACCCCCACATGGTTACAAAATAAACAAGAAACCCAAAGATTTCGTTCACTAGCTATTTGCCACTAGGGGGCAGCAGGACTTTGCTTAATCCCAAGTAAAACCAAAATTTTCTAAGGTACCAAAATTCATATTACGAATAACATGAGGTGTAGTTACTAGCTTTAGCTCATTTTTTTCTTCAGTGGGTTCAGCTTTGAACTTGTCCTTTACTAAACTATAAGCAACCAAAATAACACCACAAAAGGCCCAATGACACTTGAAGAAACTTTGAAATTAATTAATTAATTAATCAATTAGATCCAGCAGACCCAAGACATACTTTGGCACTGAGCTAATAATCAATTCTTTTATTTCTTATTTTGAGATAGGTTCTCTTTAAATTTCCCAGCCTCAATTTGGACCTGTAACCTACCTGCCTTGGCTTTCCTCAGTACTGGGATTACAAACCTGGACTACCACACCCAGTCAACTGATTTTTGAAAAAGAGGAAACATGAGAGAGATCTAAATTTGACAATGCTTTAAGTTACCTCAAGGTGTACCAAAATTTCTAATTTATAACATTTTGTCTTATCTTTGGCAATAAGAGCAATCACAGCTCTATCAATCCAATATAGTCTACGTACGTTAGCCATTTTCTTTCTAATTTTCATAATGTTTCAAATGACTCAGTGTTCAGTGAAGAAAGCTATTTGATCTCATAGTTTATGAGTCTTGATTTATATAGAAAAAAGAAACTACCAAAACAAGACTAAGAGCTTTGGCAGTACTTCGAAATCTTGTAAGTTTCTAAATCTTACTACATCTTTTCTTAAATTGCTTGGATTCTCCTTCCCTTTTCCCTTCTACCCAGGCAGCTGCATGTGGCCATTTGATGTCTCTTGCAGGGCCACCAAGACCACACAGCTGAGCCCAATTCAGATTACTGAATCAAAAGCAAGTGATGTTATTTGTTTCCTTTAGGTCACTGTTTTTTTTTTTTTTTGTAGGGGGGCGTTATACAACAATAAATTACTGAGAAACTCCCATAACTTACAATGCCTGGTCTCTCATTTTTCTCAAAACATGCATGTATACTTAGCACACACACACACACACACACACACACACACACACACATACACACACACACATATGTTGAAATTTGCTGGTTCGTGTCTCCTCCAAAATATCATGAGTTGCAAGACAACAGATTGTTTTTTGTTCACCTTTGTTTCTCTAACATCTTACTAAATGAGTGAACTCATTCATGAGCCAGACACTTCTATAGTGTAATTGGTTGATTTTTTTTGTTGTTGTTTTGGAAAACATTTATGTCTTCTCTTTGATGAGTGTATAGCTCACTAAAGGTATTGATTAGCTAATCTTGCATAAATCCCTCATTCTTCATTTTTTTTTTTTTTTTTTTTTTTTTTTTGTACCAGGGATTGACCTCGGGTCCTTGAGCTTGCAAGGCCACCGCACCACTGAGCTAAATCCCAGGCCCCAATTCTTCAATTATTGAAAACATAAATATACAGGAAATTAGAAATACAAAGAGTATTAGAAAAAGTCCAATTCAGTTTGTTTTTGGTTGACATGTCTATATAATCCTCCATTAAATGAAAAATTCAATATTGCGTTCAAGTATAGATCAATAAAAGTAAAACTGCTCCATAAAGAAGCATTTTCTTTTCCCTTCCCCAAGACATCTTCAGGATCACTTGCTCAAAACTGTAAGGCCCTAAGAAATACAGTATGATATTTACTGATATTTTGTCAAGTATACATTTATTAAATAAGGGAATAAATAATAAAGATACCACCCCCCAAATATTGTTGGTTGAGACCAGAACTGGCTCCATTCATTTCAAGTCACTTTTGTAATAATCATTCCCAAGAGAATTTTTCTGCTACAATGTGATTGAAGAAAAAAAATACAGATTTAAGCCATTTGATTAAGATAGATATTATTAAGATAATGCAAGAACCCCTACTTGGCAATATTAACCAATTCATACACAATTTCTCTTGACTTTTGCAGAGTGTGTGGACTGGCCAGCAATCAGTTTGGTGGATGAATCAGTATCTACTAATTCCTGTAACAAAGATTTTAAAAGTCATTTTGGATAGGTCAAAAACATTAAGGAAAAAATAAAAAAACGAACAGATTGTGAGTTGTCATGTCCAGAAATGGCCATTGGGATTGTCAGAAAATATGTGTGAATAATGAGCAATTATAGTTTGGAAAAAAAAAACCCCGGAAATATTCAGCATATTTTATTTTCATTCACATTTGCATTTTATTGTGACTTTTTAAAGATGCCTTTTCAATTTCTAGAATAGTAAAGGTTCATAAAAGATCCTTTGGATCTACTATAGAATTTTTATTTTTGACCTGAAGGAAATGTAGAATGAAGTTAAAAAAGACTTTTTGAATCTATGCATTTTTAAAATGCCTTTCTTCTTATCGGAATTTCCAATTTCTAGTACTTTAAAGCACAGCGATAGTTACATTTTATTAATTACTTGTAAAGGACTAGAAATCATACAGATTTAGAAACCTCTTCTAATTTTCATTAGAAATTTCAAATTCACTATATTCTTTGTTCAAGTGACATTATTTTGTCTGATTTAAATTATTTGGAAGTCATCGAAAAAAATGGAAGAATGGGGTTTGCTCTTGTTATATGTTATAGCTATCTACATAGCACTCCCCCGCAAGCCTCACGCTGTCATAAGTGGGGCTGTTGGAAGTGACTGGGCCATGGGTGTGTGATAGTAGATTATGGATGTGGTAACTGGATCAATCCACGAATCCTTTAACATTTTGCTAAGTTTGGACAATGAGAAACCCCACCTTGGTTTGGGTGGCACCAATCAATAAGCTTGGGGCCTGGATGGTATCAAAAGGCAAATTAAGGGTCAGTGGTCACTGTTTCCTGGTTGTGTGCCATGAACATTTCCTCCTCTGCCATGCACCGCTGCTGAGTCACCGGACCTTGGAGGCAGTCAACTATGAAAAACTTGTATAAGCTGTGAACTCAAAGGAAATTTTCCTCCTTTAATTTCTGGGTATTGGGTATTTTAGCCCCCAAATTAGAGTATAACTAAGATAGGTTTCTTGCCTGGTTTCAACACCCAAGTTGTATTTACAAATAAGTCCATCACCCTGAACTTGCAAGGTCATTAAAATAATTCAAATTTAACTATTTTACTTTTGATCCATGGTAGGCGCAAACTCAGGTATAAAGAGATTAAATGATGTGGGGAATAAAGCGAGAATATTTGAGCCAGGCCTAGAAAACTAATTCAGCTCATTTGTTTCAAGTACAGAAAGGTTTTGTCCCAGGTCCATCCATGCACATGTACACACATGTACACAGATACTTAGATAAACTTATACATGGAGGCACAGAATGGGCATATCCACTCTCCATTTGTGCTTTTGTATTTGTTTGCAAATATACCAAAATATGGCTTTTGTATGAAACAGAAAATCTTTCTCCTTCGCACTTGAACTAATTGTTATTTGCACTCAGCGCTACTGCCCAGCCGGCACACGCCTATGGCATCCTGGTCATTGTCTCATCGTCACTGTCATGGTGTAACAGTTTGAACCTACTCTGATTAGTTCTCTCTGGGTTGCACAAAATTAATCATCTCTGGGTAGTCCTCCCTTGAACATTTCAACCTGTCCTCTCATCTTTTCCTCCTTTTCGAAGATGAGCAGTATGTTTTACTTACATGAAAAAACTATTAAAAATTCTTCCTTTTCCCTAAATTAAGTACTGTAACAAATGTCATAACCTCCTTCCTTGGTGTTTCAAAAGAGTGAGTGCTGCTCCTGCTTCAGACAAGCCTGCACTTGTGGTTTGGAGTCCAAAGTACTCTCCTTCTTCCTTCAGCTCGTATCTTTATAGTAACTTTGTCTTTCGTATAATAAACCTTGGTCTTCAATTGGTTATTAAGGAAGTGGAGTGTGTGTTTGTGTATTAATGGACTCAAATATATTCACTGCACGATTTAATTGTATTAATTTATACACATCTATGTGTATAAATTGCATTTAATTATGTGTGTGCTAGATAGTCATCACTTTAACTTTTTCTCTAGAAGATAATTGTCACAGTGTTCTCTAACAAGGACACTTCTCACATTATACTCTTCCCAGGTTCTTTCTCGCTTTCTCTCTTTTTTTTTTCATTGAGTTTATTGGTACACTTTAGGTATACAATATGATGATATTCATCATTGGGAATTTGTACCTTCATATATTATACCTTCATTCTTATTTTCCCCATTCCCCTGCCCTCCCTTCAACCACTCCATCCCTCCCTATTTACAAAGACTTTGTTTCCATTTTTTCCTGTAATCTTGTTTTTTCCCTTTCCCTTCTTTCCTTTCTCATAACTGCAATTTCCCTTCCCCTTTGGCCTCTTTTTTTCCTGTTTCACATCATCTATTATACATTTTGATCTTTATTTACACTTTCAGTTTGCCACATTAGACAATATAGAACTTGGAAACAGCCCAAGTGCCCATTAACTGGAGACTGAATAAAGAAGATGTGTGTTTGTGTGTGTGTGTGTGTGTGTGTGTTTTAATAAAATGGAGTACTACTCAGCCATAAAGAATGAGAAACTAGAGACATTTACAGCAGAATGGATGCACATTGAGGCCCACTCTTAAGGAAAACAAACAGAACACATATGTGCAAACATCAAATAGTTTTTTTCTGTTTATATTTATACTTACCACTGAGGTTTTACTTATGTATGTGATCCCTTTACTTATGTACATGATACTTTAAATAGTATCTTTTGCTAATACAATTCAAGATCTTTGAGGATAAGGATCATATTTTCTCAACTTTCATCTATATTCACCAAGACCAAAAAAAAAAAAATGCCAGGCACTGAGTGACTACTCAATAAACAATTTATTGCATGACTGATAAAAGAACAAAAAATGTTTTTCCTAGTAAAACCAAATAAATATTTTACACTGCTAATTTTTCAAGAAAATCTTGGAAATCATTACACCTTTGTGCCCAATACCCTCCTAGGGAATTTATTGAAAGTACTGCAGAGTTGAAAAATCATAACTCTGAAGAGTTAGATGTATCAGGCTATATCTTGTCTGTCACGAGGTGATCTAATGAGTTAAGCAGCTAATACAGAGGCAGAAGTGATGAGGAAGAGAGCCAGAGGTATGGCTGATGGGCAAAGAACTAGGTTTCTCTTAAAGGCCAGAGATTTAAGTGAGCAAAATCTTTGAGAATCTCAAATACCGGTGTAAAAAGTTTTTCCCATGAGAAGCAAAATAAGAATCTGGTATTCAAACATTAAGGGACAAATAAAGCAGCCCACCAGAGGCTTAAATGGGTCCCAAAATACTTCTCAAGTTTTATTTTCAAATAAACATGTTTTTGGTTGGCATCATAGCAGAGTAGTGCTCTTGGCATTGTATGTGAAGACTGTGGCTGCCAAGTGCTCTGTAAAACCATGGCAGAGCAATGAAGAGTTTCATTGACCTACCTACATGTTAAGAGTGTCCCCTTGGAGCAACACAGAAGGTCCAAGACTGTATTGAGCACATGTTTTCAAATGTCCCTCTGGTGTTGTAGAAACAAGCATAGTGCCTGACCTGCACGTTGGAAATGGGATTCAGTTACTTGCCTGGAACAATGCATAAATGTATGGATTTATGCTCGCTCAGTGGTGAGACAAGAGGAAGGAACCGTTATGTCTCAGCAGAGATGGGACAGGGCAATCTGTTGTCAGTTATTAAAAAAAAGGAAAAGAAAACGTAAACAGAATTTATAAGTTACACAGAACAGAGAGGTGACTACAATTGGAAAGAAACAATACAATCTGATAGTGAGACAAATTTTAATGTCAATGTCTTGTTAAATGTGAGTACTGGAAGCAGGTTCAGTGGGTAATTCCAGGGCTCCCAGCTACCACGATGGTAGCCAGAAAGTCTCAGGTGGACCTTGCAGAGTAGGAGGCATCTTTTTGCATTCGTTTTAGAAAAAGGTAAGGGGTTAGAGAGAATGGTGAGGATAAATAAGGGAACTCACCAGCTTGTGGTTTTCAAAACCCTCAGACCCAAGCAATGTCCTCTGCAATGGAGACATTCTTTAGTGAGACTCAGTGTAACAGCTCTCAAGCAGCAAGGGGAATTGTATCGATCCTGAAGAAACGTCTGGTTAATTTTTCACAAGGCGTAGATCCCCCAAAATCAATAACTTTCTGCTGTATCTTTATTCCTCCAAATAAACTGTGTCTGTCCAAGAAACTTGATTCTTAAGCTCAATTGGATTCATAAAACATTCACAGACACACGGTACAAAAGAAATGTCAGCTTTCCCTAGGAGTGGTAAGTACTTAACCTCAACATAGGACAAAGGCTCCTTCCTGTTTGATATATTCTTGTCTTTGGAGAGAAATTAGCAGGGACTGTGATTTCTGAGATGCAAATGCTTCTTTTAGACATTGCTTCTCTTCTAGAAAGGAATGAAGCTTCAATAGAAAATACGAAGTGCATTTCTGGAAAGTGGAACCTAAGCAAAAATATTTTTCAGAATCTGAGTGTATTGGAATGGTGTTAGGAATAGATCCTTCTGTACTTTCATTTGCCAATGTACAGTCATAATTATTTTTAACTTATAAAATATGTTTTGGAAACAGTATTAAAGTACTACCAAATATTAAAACTTCAATGAGTCATGGAATGTTTTTTATGCTTTCCTTTTATAAGGAAGATGGTAATGCTCAGAGAGGTTAAGCATTTTCCTGAGTTCACATAGTAAAGGTTTCATTCATTAAATTGGAAATGCCAGTTTAAAAATTAATCAATGAACACTTATTTATCAAGAC
The DNA here is from genome assembly GCF_012274545.1 of Fukomys damarensis. Lineage (NCBI taxonomy): Eukaryota > Metazoa > Chordata > Mammalia > Rodentia > Bathyergidae > Fukomys > Fukomys damarensis. The sequence continues at coordinate 27,309,853 of NW_022900933.1, read as the reverse complement.
AAGGAATGTTCAGGGTTGGTAACTAAAGTGCTGATTGGCATAGAAGTACAATTCAAGAACTCAAATAATAGATACAAGATAGCCAAGATAAAAATCAGAACTCTACAAATGTATTAGCAATGCTGGAAAAGCTTCCTATATTTGGCTAACTATCGTTAGTGATTTATTTTTTGAAAAATCACTTATAGTTTTGGCAAGTAAAACTGGTCATTGCTACTTAGATGGTTCATATGATTTTGACCTTTTTGGTATACAAAAATCCAGCACAGCTTTAAATACCTCCAATAAAACATGTACAAGCAACTGCCAAAGTATACAGATGTCATTTCAAAGACATACAAAAAATAGAATTCAAAATCATTAAATAATCCACTGACAAATTACGTAACTTTTCTTCCTGGGTTCCAACAACTTCTCTTATAATTTTAATTCTTTTCTTGTCCTAGTGTTTGGAGATGCATAACTAGGTGTGTATATAAATGCAGTGTGGGCTTGAAAATGTCTCAGGAAAGAACGGAGGTACTTAGGCTATCATCAAATGATGCTTGAAATAAGATGGCTTTTCTTTGAATATTCTTAGTTCCCTTCACTTTGTTGATATTTTGAAGATTAAAGAAATAGGAAAAGTTATCAAAAACAGTTGCATCCTTTATTGGTTTCTCCTATTGCTTTTGTCTTATGTGTGTTGAAATGGACATATAATAAAAGCTTTGTCCCCAGCTTGGGGCTACTGGGAGAAACAGGGCCTACTGGGATGCTTGCAGTCATTCAAGGGTGGCTCTACAGGGGACAGTGGGATTCTGGCCCCTTCCTCTTTCTGTTTTCTGTTTCCAGGCCATGAGGTGAAATTTTTCCCTCCACCAAATGCTTCTGCTGTGATGTGCCACCAAAAGCCCAAACCAACAGGGCCATCAGATCATGGCCAAGATCCTCTAAACCTGTTATCTAAAACTTTTCCCTTGATAGGTTGATGACCTCAAACATTTGTTTTCGTGGCAGAAAGACAATTTCCAACTGGGATTCTCTGTCTCATTTAACAACAGTGCAGTTTAAAATGTGATCAAGAACAAACTTAGGGGCTCTTTTTCTCAGATAACAGTGCCCAGTATTCTTTACTATGGATTTTAGGAGTATTTAGGAAGAGAGAGAGAGAGAGAAAGAGAGAGAACGAGGCGGGGGAGGGAGAGAGAGGGAGAGAGAGAAAGCTAGGGCTTCGATGTCTATTATGCTAGTACATAAGCACTGGAGATAAACTCTTCCTAGATTCTGTTCTTAGCCAAGTCAGCTATATCAAAATATCATCATTTATTTCTAACAGAATATAGCTTTTAATTGAGAATTAGGCTCCCATCTCATTTCTGGTACAATCCACTAAAAAATAAAACAGAAGTTCCTGTAGGATATTTTCATGGACTCTTACAACCTAAATCACCAAGAGCTCTAATTTATTGAAAATTGGGAATGAATGTTCCTGATTTCCATATTACATCCCATGAAGAGCAAAATCAAGGGACCCACGCATTTTTTGTTTTTAGCTTACTTGTAGCTACCAGCTTTCAGCTGATGGGTCCTATGAGCAGATAGGAGCTTGGTGAAAACAGAGCCGCCCTCGTGGGGAACTGAGTGACCTAGAATGCCTGTTTTGCCTATTTAATCTGAAACTATTTACTGGTGCTCAATTAATTTTCTGGCTACAAAAATACTCAAAAGAATTTAAATCTGTAATTTTGGGTGAAATAGGTACACTAAAGATCATTGAATACATAAATGGAATAGGAACTCATAACATACCACTGAAAAGGTAACAAGCACATGTCTCCACACAATTGCATGCACACAGAGAACAAAATGGAGCACAACTTTTGAAAGTGTGATTAGCTGTTAAAAATTTATTATCATTTTTATGACTTTATAAAATTATTAGGCAGATATCCTTTAAACATAAAGCAACTTATCTCCTTAAATTCCTCTTAGATCTCCTTTTACATCTATATGCTGTGAATGGTCCAAGTGTGTGTGAAAAGAGAAGGCTAATAACTTTAGAGTCTTGTGTACTGAAAAGTCCTAAGGGTGAAGATCTCTTTGTCTTTTAATTGTCAACCAATCCATTTGAAAAATAACATTTCAGAGATTTCACTGATGTTCCATTTAAAGCTCTAATAATCCGTATTGTTAATTACACACAGTGAAAGCTTTCATGACTCTACTTAACATGTTAAACTATTTGCTCTAAGTGAATTGACCCTAAGCCTCCACTTCCCTGTCTTGATCGGCAGTGCTTCATGGTGTTGTGGTTCTTAGTTTCTTTTTGACCTGAACATTTTATGACTTGTCACATACAGAACACCAGAGGAAGCTTTATTTCATGCTCTTAGTACTTGTGGAAGATCTGAATGTCTTAGTCACTTCCTCATTGCTGGGACACAATACCTGACACACACAACTTAAAAGAGGAAGTAGAAGGGGCTTTGCAGAGGAAATCTGCTAATGCTACAGTGACAAGGGAGGAGCCAGGGGTAGGTGTACCCTTCCAGGCGACGACCCAGTGACTGGTCTTTAACAGATCCCACCTGCTAACAATACTCAGCTGCTGAACTGAGTAGTGGATAAATCTACCTTGTAGAAAAGTGATAGCATGATCCAATTACCTTCCTCAAACCCACTTCTGAATTCCTGAGCCCTTTAGGGGATATTCTAGATCTGAACCCTAATACAGTCTTGCCTTCTTCGTGCTCTAAGAAGTGCCCCTAGGTACAGAAGTCATCGGACCCATATGCATATTCTCTGCAGCTTAATTTGTTGCTTAATCAATCAGTAACCATGACCATGAAGATTACTTGCGATCAGAGACCATTTTCTGTAGAGTGCTATATGAGTTTGCAAAAGTGAGACTAGCTGCTGAAATTGACGCACCTCTGCCCATGTAGTGTCTTTACATGATGTTTGTTTGTTTTTTTATTTTCCGGATTGTATTTCAGTCTGATGTAGGTCAAGCCGTCCTCCTTCATCTTGAAACTGCACTATTAGAAACTTGTAGCAAGTTAAGATGAGTCAGTGTCATCTCCCCCTTAACTGGACCGATCTAAAAGTAGCAGCAGCCAACATGCCTCACATTTTACTGTCAACAGTCCCGTGATGATAATCTTACTGCAAAAGAAATTGTAGAATTTGGTGAGCACCAGAGGTTTCTACCACCTAGACCTTCTTCATGTCTGAGTTTCAGCTATAATATATATAAAGAGCTGAGCATTTCCTGAGGGTGCCTCAAGTCTCAGATATATTTGGACTGGTACCCAGTTGAAATTCTAATTGAGCGTCATAAAATGCAACTAGGATCAAATGTAACCATATATTTATCACCTGGCAATAAAATACAAAAATCAGTTGGCAATTTGTGTATCACCCAGTTGGCCAAAAAGCAAAAGGTATTGAATGTAATTGGGTTCACTGATGAGCGATCATTTCATGTAGAAGGAGGTTTCATTCACACTTGACTTTGCTAATTAGATTATGTCACCGTGTTTGGTGTCTTCTTCTGAAAAAGGCAGCTCACACCAAAATACTCATTGTAGCTTGCTTCACATTCTATGAAACTGAATGAAATCAGAGCTGGGGAAATTTTTGGAAAATGTAAATTGCTAGATAAATATAAAATACTCTACTTTGATGACTCCATGAGTATTCTCTACTTTAAATATTCAATATTGTTAATTGACTTGAAAGAAGACTGTCAACTGCTAGAGCTATAGTTTAGACATCAAATGTATTTAATCTAAAATTCTCCATCTTTTTATGGGAAGAGCAAAATCTCCAGTTTCTAATTCAAGCGCTGTCATCAAAATACTCAAAGAAGTACAATACTCAAATATCTAATTTGAAACTAGCTAGCTAAATTTATAGCTGTACTGCTACAAACATCTATGTTTTCCCTCCATAATCATGTTGCTGAGAAAATAGATCATTTGGACAAAGCAATTTGTGTTGGGGAAAAATCATTTAAAAATGCCTAACTCATTAGAAATAATTTATTTTATTGCAAATGAATTTAGGTAGCCATCTTCTTTTAATGCATTCTTTCCCACTGTGTCTATCTGTCTGTGTCTGTCTGTCTGCCTCTCTCTCTCTCTCCTTTCTCTTTTTTTTAAGCAGCATACTCAGGACAGGTAAAGGTTATGTTATGAGGTTACATTCGAATGCCCCAACTTGGGTCATTTCAGTAGTTATTGATTTTTGTGTCTGATTGTTGCTTTTCCTTTACTCTGTCATTTCTGAAAACTTAAGAAGTCTGAACAGCAGTATTTTTTCATTACACTTTCAATTACCCATAAAAGTACAAAAATTTTGTTATATAGTTAAAAGGAGATCTGGAACTTAATACCTCATTGAGAAAATATTTATACCCTAGTGCTTTTGGAGTGGAAACCTTTCTGGCATTTTGGCCTTGTGAGTGTAGTATGCATTCTATTTACAAAAATCATAAAGCTTCCCCATAGTCTGCACCCTGGCAATGACAGTTACCTTATTTATAGTTTTATATTAGCTCTATAGGAACTCTAAATAAACCTCAACATAAACCAGGATAAATTTGAGTCATTTTGGAAAAATAGATGCTCCTTGATATGACAACATTAAGTGAAATAAATCATATATAAAAGGTTAAATGTCACATGATTTTTCTTATAAGAGAAACCCAAAATATAAATAATTTAAAGAGCAAAATAAAATTTAGCTCACAGAAGACAAGGAGGTAGAGTTTGTGCAAGTGGGACAGGGACCTGGGGATGAGGAAAGACAGGAGGGTAAAGAAGGAAAGGTCCAATAAAATTGATTAATATATTCAGATAGATTAATATATATATATTAATGTATTTATTATGCATCATCAATGTATACTAAATTTTAAAAAGCCTTTTAACAGACATGAGTTATTTTAATAACTCTTCAGTGGCATCATGGATAATTCCTCTGCATCTTAACATTTGGTAACTATGCCAAAACTGTCTTCTTCTACAGGATGACTCTGAGCCATCAAGAGTGCCATGTGAGGATTGTCCCACACAACAGGCTACTTATGTTATCTGCCGTAGGCACAGGTTAACTTTTCTTCCTCATTGGGAAAAAGGGAACAGTTGATTTATTTTCCCTGTGTTACCCTCACTTCAATGCAGAGTAACTGCAAGCAGGGTGATTTGCTTCATTGGAGTTTCCAGGTAGTCACCTCGCTATTCTATTGCTATGCAGATCCTGCTTTAAAAGAATACATGAGAAGTGATTTGGAGGCAAAGGAGACCTTAAAAATGAAACGCCATATTTTTGTTGTTCATGATGGTGGTCTTGGCTTCTTACAAGCACTTCTTTTAATGAGAAAAATATTAACTACAAAGACACTAAAGCTCAGATTTCCTGCATCTTTATCTACATTTGACTTGGCAAAACAAAAACTTAGTCATCTAAGAACTCTAACACAGTCTTTTCAGCTATATTTGGCAGAAGAAAAAATGATCTTATCAAATGCTATATAAAAAGTTGGTAATCTTTTCTCAGTCATGTCCAAGCACTCTTAATAAATTTACTTTATCCATTAAAAGATTAGTGACTGTGGCAGAGTAAAAGTGACCACAGAATTTTTACTATACAACCCACTGAGAATTACAGTCCATGTACTATTGATTTAAATCTTGGAAGCCTATGGAACTGCTTTCACCAATAGAATAGAAGGAAGTTTATTGATGCACTAGTTTCCTGGTCAAGGATTAGGAGATCTGCTGCTTCCATTTCTTTCCTTGAACCATTTGCTTTTGGATTCCTGGTGAGGATGTAAAACTTCCTTTTATCCTGCTGGAGAGGCTACATGCACAGGGTCTGAGACTATAGAAAGGGGCAGAGTTTCAATTAAATCTAAACTTCCAACCATCTTGCCACCTGACACATGAGGATGAAGAAAGTTGTCTTGGACCCTCTAGACAGACTCTAGCTCAGTAACCAGTTGGTTATACCAAGAAGGATTTCCCAGTGGCAGCTTGAATACATTTCATATCCAGATAATCCTAAGGGATGGCAAAATAACTGCTCCCTAAAAATGATTAATTTTGGAAAGAAACAGTGAATATTTTGTTCGCATTTTCTTGGAATACTTAGTGTATAAACCCTAGTACCTCTTGAGAGTATCAGATCATTTTTTGAGTGGGTTCATAGAAGATTGAAGAAAGAGATTTTTGAATGATGGAAAGATTAATAAATATATGAGAGTTTCATTCATTTGTTGAGTCACTGAATAAAAGAATGTGACTACATCATCCTAGTTCCAGAGTTTATGTGAAAAGGAAGTTTTAGATAATGAAACATTCTTCATCTTAAGCCAAGTCCTAATGCTAGTACATAATAAAAAGTCACCCTTAACCAGTCTTAAAATACTGTTAATGAAGTGCTACTTTTGGTTTTGTGCATTCTAAAAGAATTGGAATAAATTCACATTCTACATAAAATATATTTGTTTAAATGAATGAAACTCAATTCTTATTAAGAAATATTCACGGACGAGACTCACAGAAATAGTGTTTGCACTCGCATCCCGCTCCTCTCCATAGCAGGGCCACTGTGTACACCTGTTCCACGTATGCAGAGTGCGGCCCTGGATGGTTCCCTCCGAGTCAGCTGTGATGTGAAAGACGTCTCCAGGACTGCGGCAGGGCATGACCTGCACAATGATGAACACTGCCTTCCTGCTCTCCGTATCACTATCGGTGGATATCTAGAAACATTTCTCCAATATTTGAACTTGTTTCCTCTTTGGTCTTAGGGAAAAAACTCTCAGTTGCTTCCTCCTTTTACTGCCAGTACTATTTTTCACAGTGAAATGCATATGACATTGAATGCATATGCGTAGTGGGTTATTTAACAGCACTGAAAAGCAGTCGTGGAAGCAATGTAAGACAGCTGAGAAAACACAGATAATAGCATTCACTTCTTTTCAGAGTATTAATGAAATGATCACAGCCCTAAACTACAATCAGGCTTTGCCCTGCTCATTCATTAACGGCTTGGCAGAGATGCTGGGCATCCGGTCATGCTGAGTACAGTGGGCACTTCCTGGTCCTTGAGTCATTTGAACTCCCATTTGGATACATTTTCATTGCGTTTTCCCTTCTTTCCTCACTGGCTGTTCTTTCATAGTCTCCTATGATGGATCTTCTTCAGTTACCCATCACCTTTTTCCAACTCTGCACTTTTTATACTACATATTACATACTGCAAACTTGTACTAATTAAAACAATAACAAAAGATGGGATCCACTTCTCAGATCTCTCACTTAATCACATGGTTATGAGCAATATCTCTGATTACTAAATTTCCTACCCTTCTCTCACTCTTCCCTGAATTTCAGACATATAAAATTGCCTGCTTGATATATCCTCTTAAATGTCTAATAAACATATAATAATACATGTCTCAACTTTATTGCATTCAAAAGAAAATTTCCAATATGGCCACCACATTGAAACAATTTCTTCTGCCTCTAGTAGCAATTTCTCCATTGTTCAGGACATGTAGAATTATAGCCATCCTTATTTCCATTCTTTTTCTCACACTGCTCATTCATTTATAACAAATTTTATTTGCTATCATTTGAAAGCATATGCCTATCACCTTCTCCACAACCATCGTGGTCCCATGACCACTATCCCTGGGCTAAGTTACTTCTTTCGTGCCCCAACTGGGCTCCTGACTTCCAATCTCTGGTCTATTACCAACATGATAAACCCAATTATTTCATTAAACTCAGTCATATGACTTCTACTCAAACCAAGTGACTATTTTTTAACGCTTCCTATTTCCCTTTCAAAGAATCTTACCCTCTCTTGCTCTATTCCAGACACGTGGCTTCCATGATTTTCCTAGAATATCCCAAACATGATGCTCCTTTTATGCATTTTATGCATTTTTGTGTTTTCATCACAGATGATGTATGTCTCTACTCTCAATTATTTCAAACCCCCTCTTCAAAGCCCTCATTGACAACTCTTTAAAATGGCAACCACCACTATATCATTACTATCTTGACGTTCTTTATTCTGATTTTATGAAATATATTTATCAACTTGTAATAGTGTAATTGTTTCGCTTATGTGTTTATTCCATTATTTTATTTTATTTGGGTACTGGGGATTGAACTCGGGGCTTTGCACTTGTGAGGCAGGTGGCAACACCACTGAGCTATATCCCCGGGCCTATTCCAACATTTTAGAATGCAGTCTGCACAAGAACAAGAGTTTCTGCCTGGAATATTTGCCAAGGTTATCTCCAGTACCTAGAATATTACTCATCACAGAGTAGGGTCTTAGTATGTACATATTAAATCAATTAGTGGACAAGGCAGGGTGCTGGATTTCTAGGAGGTCAGAAAAGTGGTCAAATGAAAGAGAGTGAAAGAAAATGGTCTAGAATTAAAAGCAGGTACTAAATCATACAATACAGAAGCATGAATGCATTCCAACAAAAATGATGCAGAATATATTATTTCAGTGATTTTTATAGGATAAGAAGTAGTTCTATTAGAAGTGAAGTCATTTATATAAGAATAGCCTGAGTTGAGACTTCTTACCGGTACGTTTCAATATTAAACCTTAACAATAATTCCTATATCATATGAGGAGAGTTAAACCACAGATAACAAAGCTTGCAAAGTTATAGTGCTGATCTCAAGTCAGGAACCATCTGAGAATTGTTCCTATCCATTATTAAGTATTAAATATCTACAATGTGCCAATTACAGATTTTAGGACTTTGACGTACTATAACGAACTTATACACATAGAATCATATAGAAACACATTTACAAATCAGCGAAATAAGACACAGGTGCTTTAAGACAGGCAAAAAGTTAGAGGCCATATGAGATGGGAGTCCTGCTGGAGTAGGCGGGAAGGTTTCATTGCGAAGATGCTATTTGTGTCGAATCTTGAAGGATGAGCAGGAGTCCTCCAAATGCGGACAAGTAGGAAGCCATTAGGGTTTTCTCTGTGTATAAATGTCCTCTGAGAGGACACAGAACAAATAAAGTTTTCCAAAATAAAGAAGACGGTGGCCTAGACCAGGGTGAAGCAGAGGAGATGTGGCAAATGACAACTGAGAGAGGCTTTGGGGGCAAAGAAAAGTTCAAGTCCCGCTGTCTATAGAAGAAAAAATTAACATGAGGAGAGTAGTTAATTGCTGTAGGCTACAAGAAATTCAAGAAAGATGAAGACTGAAATGCTTGTATTGCATTTGTGAGGGAAAGATTTGGAAGCAAATTGTGAAGTTTGGCCACCTGTGCCCTACAGGAAGTGGGGAATAAGGAAGGCTTGTTCAGTGCACTGTGCAGGGAGATGATCATGTGCTTTAGACAGATAAATCCAAGAGGAAGAATTGATGGGTAGAGTCAAGTTGAGGGATGAGTAGTGCTGATGGCCGTCTGAGTGACAGGATCAGCAGTTGATGAACAGATGGAATGGAGAAATACCTTCTGTGCTGCTAGATCTGGACATGAACTTGCATGGTCTTAAGCATAAAAGAGAGTTGCACTGACACAATTTTTCAAATTACTGATATCATTACAAGACACCTCAAACCTAATCCAACTCTTCAAAATCATCTGCTGTTTGTGTTTAGAATGCACAGAATAACAGACAAAATCGTTTATATACAAAGAAAATTCAGTGTAAAGCTACACTGAAACTGCAACCATAAAACGGGTAGACATGGAAATGATTTTGAGATTGATGTGGTCCTGAAAAGAAAGAAAAGATATTTCCTTGATTGATTTTGTAGAGTTTCATCTAAAATAAAATTGAGAAGAAAATCAAGTTTGAGTCATTATTTTGACACCATCCACCGTCTATAACTCTGGGGACAAAAATTACATGATGACGGATTTGCAAACATGTCAGTCAAGAGGTTGACAATTGAGTGGTTATGGGCCTGGGCTAAAAGTGACATCGTGAACACCTTTGTGAGCATAAGGTGTAAGATAAGAGGAGAATCGAGTCTCTCAATGACACCCTGCCAACTCGGGGATCAATCTCAGTCACTGGTAAGGCTGTGTCTGACAGATTCGCTCTGGAGATGAGCTAGTATTAGAAAGAGAGAGGATTTGAGTGAAAGCAGAGTGATGGCTCAGAGAGGCAGCCACTAAAACATGGATGTAAGTGGCCCCAAAGTTATTCAATGCAAAATAATACACATGTATTTTTACTGCATTGGTGGAATCAATTTGCCATCACTAACATTTAGTTCTTGTCTGAGGCTATAGCGGGTACCGGGATAGGAAGGAAATTAGCTTTTATTGAGCACATCCGAATGCTCTGTGCTGTGCTCTATGCCTGACGTGTAAACTCAAGAATCAGACAGACTTGTGTTGGATTCACATCTTTCGTGCTTAGTAGCTGTACAATCTGAGGCAAGTTGTCAATAACTTCATTGCCTCAATTATCTCATTTTTTAAATGGGGGAAATATGTCAAATGTATGAGGCAAAAGCAAAACTTGTACAAAGTGAAAGTGAGAGAGGAGCGGTAGGTATAATCAGTTGAGATGCGTAGAGAAAGTTTGCCATTATTCACAATGGAGAAAACAAGAAAATGATGAGATAAGAAAGAAAGAAAAGAAGGATGATGAAGGAAAAGATGCTGAAGGTGAAGGATGGTTTATGCTTCACAGTTTTTTGTTTGTTTGTTTTTTTGCTTATAATTCACAATTTGTTGCTAAGTTTCAAAAAACATGAATGGAGGATGTGAATTAATTTCCCACCCGACCTGTTGAGCGAGCTAAGTTTTTGGGTGATAAGTGAATGCAGGACCAAATGAAACTACACACACAGACCCAAGACAGAGGCACGGCAAATACTAACACTGGATATGGCAGAATAATTAGAAGAAATTTTAAGATAGATTAGGAAACTGAGATTTGGAGATAAAGATATCTGAATGGACTTTAGAAATGAAGGCATGAGAAGTCACTAGGTGAAACACAACTTAAGCTAACTGTATCAAAAAGTGATTGAGGAGGGAAATAAGGGCTATGACAAAGAACACAGACATCAGAAATGGAGGCAGAATCTGCCCCCTCTCTGCTCCACCCTGCTCTAGGCCCACATCTCCTGTTTCTTGGAGAACTTTATTTATTCTTCTGCCTCTTCTCTTGACCACTCAGAGAATGCTTTACGCACAGAGAAAACATGATCTTGAAAAAAAGTCTCATGACTTTGAATTTCTAACTAAAAATTAGACTTCTCCATGACATTAAATTGCTTGCCTCCCCAGTTCTAGCTTCTTGCTGTCTCTGGAAGATCATTAGTTCCATGCTCTCCCCTCATCCCTTGGCTCTCCTTCCCCTTCCTATGATCTGTGATTTCTGGAAAACACTCAACTGTTTCCTTTGTCTTGTACTTGAAACCTATGCTGTTCCCTTTGCTGATACACTTACACTTACGCCTACTCTTCTCAGGAATTTTTTTCACTCTTTAGGTTTCAATTTAAAGTCAGTCTTCAGTGAGGCCACTGGCTGCCTTACGTATTTAACCACTGACTAATTTTGCACTGCTATCATTTCATACCTTAGCACTTGTATCCATAATACTTTTCATCATTATAGTTAATTTATTTGTTCTCTCTCTCTCTCTCTCTCTCTCTCTCTCTCAGGTTTGTATCTGTGTGGTTTAACATATCTTGTCCACAGGAGTCAGAAAGGAGTGTAAGAAAAAATGGAAACAAAGTCTTTGTAAAGAGGGAAGGGTGGAAGGGGTGAAAGAAGGGCCGGGGTGGGGAAAAAATAAGAACCAAGATACATCCCATAAAGGTACAAGATCCCAGTGATGAATGTAAATGTATTGTGTACCTAAAATGTACCAATAAACTTAATAAAACCGGAAAAGGAATATAGGGGCATAAAACCTATTATGAATATTGTTAAAAGTGGAATTCTCAGGATCTAGAGATACTATCTGGCACAGAGTGGGTGATCGAAAATCCTATTATTTTACAGCCAATTAAACAAATGAATTAATTTCCCTTATATGGAATAATATGGCTACCAAATATCATAGAGACATTACAGAAGAGGTATATGCAAATGCATTTTGTTCTCTTTAACCTGCCATCATTTCTTCTTCAAGGCATAGAGATGTCCCTGCTTTCTTAGAATCTGAGCAATGCAAGGCAATGAAAGCATCTATCCATTACCAACTTGCAGCAGGAATTCGGATGGTACCACTCTGTGCTGATAGTCACAAGGCAGGGGACAGGGGCCAAGGTAGAGATTTACTTTATCCACTGGGACCATAATGTTAAGTGAAATAAATCAGGCACACAAGATTGAATGTCAAACTCAGGGAAAGAATGGTGGGAAATGTCAGGCTGATGATCATAGAGCAAATTCACATGGAAAGAACAGTTGGACCATCTTAGATCTAACATCTCCAAGGAGTTTCACTGTAGGGTAAGACAGGATTGAACTCTACAGATTCAGAGCAGAAATGAAGATATCAGATTAAAAATGGAGACAGGACAAGGAATGCATCCACGGAGAGAAGCACATAAATAAAAGGGACAAGTAGAAATGTGGCTTTTACAGATAGTGTCTTCAAGAAAGAAGACAAGAAAATAGCCCTGCCAATTGGCTAGAGGAAATGCAGTACTTCAAAGAAAGCTCTGAAATGTTGGGGTGATACAGTGGGGTGTAGCAAGCATGATTAGATGGAAGGAGAATGGACTTCTAGAGTATATATGTGGAGAACAGATAAAGGAACTATGATTTTTTTTTAACATAGGGTTTTCAGTGCTTCTGTATAAAATGGCCAAGATTCTTTTACAATATTACAGTTCAGCAGAGTGTCATTTTGCCACTGATTCTTAGATATTGACAAGAAAGTTGAAGTCACTTTTGGGGCCCCTAAAGGAATTTGTGCAAGGGCAGTAATATTATTGGGTGGAAATTCAAGTCATTCAAACAAATTCAGTGCAAACAAATATGAATCTAATAACCAAATATACAACACTGTAGCTGTTAAAAATAGCCTATTTTTAAAGACACTAAAATATAGTAGACTCTCTTGTATCTGCAATTAGTTGTATAAGTTAATTTAGTCAAACGGTTCATCTTCTTCTTTAACATTTATAGAGTAAATATAAAAGCGGATGCTTGGTATACATGGTCCGATTGACTTAATTAATTGTAACTAATAAAATAATAATAATATTTCAATTATTGCATATGTAAAAAGTATGCTGTCATACTGAATATTTTAAAGCTTTTATTATAATACTTAAAGAAAATGATATAGGTTCACTTTCAGAAAAAGGTTTTGAAACATATTAATTTAAAATTTTGTAAACATTATCTTTATCTCATTTTATTACTTCTTATTAAATGTTATTTTAAAAACTGTTTTTAGTTTCTCCTAAGTATGCCTTTGAAGAATAAAAGTAATTTAAAGTGTTATGGTCATATTTACATGACCATTGCTGACTTCTGTTTAGAAGCAGTGACATTCATGCTATAATTATAATGACTATTTTGAAAGTGCCAGGAAGTCATAAAAAAAAAATTAAATGCACTTTTGGACTTTGAAAGGAGCACAGCTCTCTCTTTCTCTTATATTTTACATATATAAGTGGACCTGTTGATGTTTATGTGTACGTGAGCTCTCCGCAATAGCTCTCCACAACTCTGTCCACCTTTGCAATCATTTGACCAATTGTTTTCTAAAGAATTGTCAGTAGCATAGTCACCTTTCACGTGGTATTTCTCATGATTTGAATAAATAATCTAGGTTTCCATAACAAATACTCCAAGCACTGGGAAAACACTGGAGAGGATTTTTGCAAAAGCGTACACAGGTGAAGGATTAAGTGATAATATCACTACCCAACTCTAATCTCTTCTTTTTTTTTGAACATCCACTGTCTTTTCACTTATATTTCCCACTCTGTGGTCACATAGCGCTCTTCTGAGACACATGGATTAATGCTCAAATATTTTATATACAGTTTGCCTTTAGTCCAGATGAAATTAAATGGCTCTTTAGAGTACTTGAATGATATTAAACAGCCTCTGCATGCATTGTGAACTTTGAAATTATCTAGAGCTTTAGATAAGAAAGAGGATTTACAAGTTTCCTATTGATTTTCCAAGTTGGAATTCATTTTTAGCACTGAAATATAATCGAGCTCAATTTCAGTAGAATGAATAAAGTTGAATTAGCTCTGATATTATGTAGTAAATGCAGAAAATTTAAAAGGCTGCAATTTTCTATGCCTGTTTAAAATGTGCTTCTATAAATAATAGCCAGATGAATTATATAGGAGACAAACAGAAGCACAGGCAACAGTTCATGTTGGGCAGCAAATGAGATCCATCTCACATTGTTTCAGAAAGCAAATGACATAGAAAGACATTCTTCAACTTCAAAAGTTGTGTCTCAGAGTGAATATGCCATATTTTTTCGAAATATTTTTCTAAATGAAGAAACTTGTCAATTTAAGTAAGAAAAAATTAAACATGAAATAATTTGAAGTAGACCAACTGAGCATAAACATTGGCATAAAAATCTGAGAGAGCCAATATTTTTAGTACATCATTTATTTTTCAATTTTAGTCTGCTATTCTGGAGTTCAGTAACAAAGACAAGCGTTCAGTCTCACCTGTGAATAGATGTCAGTTTTTGTTTTTGTTTCGTTTTTGAATACCTGGCTAGAGGTAGGTGTGGTGCTTAGGCGGAAATTACTGCCACTCCTAGCTAGATTTTATCTGTCTTGAAAGCCTAGGGGAAGGTTAAAAGTGTGATTACTTAACAAGGTAAAATATAAATAGAACGATGCTGCACAAAGCAACTACTTTCAGGAGAGATATCATGTTCTAACATGTAACCCCTGACTGTTTCTTGAAGATGGATCCAAGGTTCATTGTCAGAGAAAAAGTCCATGGTGTAAAGTACAGTGCCCAGTGCATGATCAACTGTAAAGTCATCAGCTCTCATGGTACACTAAAAAGTGTGGTTTGGGAAAAACACAGCGAAATCGTAAATCTTAATTATAATTAAGTCACTGGCGGCTCATTTTTACTGCCTTGGCCTTGTAAAATTTTCTTATGATTCATTGCAAATTTTGTCTTTGATTTATAGATAGGTTCTTCCTTCTGGTTCTGGTCACTGACTTTGCACTCAGTAGTGCCATAAAATGTTCGCCAAGACCCGCTTCTCTCCCATAAGAGCAAGTTACTTAATTGAACAAAGCTTCATTGTACCTGTATAAAATTCAACTTGGTGGAGCCATTTCCCTCAAAAGATTAGTTCCGTGGTTTAAAGTGCCAAGAATCAATATTAATTTCTTTTGTCTTAAAATTCAGAGTAAAATAACAATGTACCTGGCAATAATATTTCTTACTTCTATTTGTATGTACATTTTAATCTCAAATTACCAGATGCAACTTTAGTTTTTTGGATGGGGGTTGAGACAGAGTCTTACCATACAGCGCAGACTGGCTTTGAACTGGGTAACCCAGGCTGACTCGAACTTGTTGAAATTCTCCTGCCTTAGCCTCCTGAGTACTGTGATCACAGGCATGTGCCACCACATCCAACCTGCAACTTTACTTTTTACACAAGGTAGCAGCTGGTTGGCTGAGTTCTGTTTTAGTGAATAAATAAATGCTACTTTTTCAAATTAGAATCTGTGAGAATAGAAATAATGATTATATCAAGTAACTAGAGTATATTGTTTTCTAATTTAACATGCCCTGAAATAATTCCATTAAATTGTTGAGTATGTAGACTATTTATATACATTATACATTTGAGTAAGGAAATTTTACTAAGTAGATGATAAAATATTTACCATAGGTTATGATCTAACTTGTATTTTTTCAAATTTTAAATTTCTTATTATTTTTTCTGGTACTAGGGATTGAACTCGGGACCTTGCACTTGCAAAGCAGGAGTTGTGCAACTGAGCGAAAATCCCCTGGTAATTTGTCTTTAGATACCACACCACATTAAGAATGACAACACCCAGAGAAATGGTTTAGGAATATGACATTCATGCTTTTAAGGGAAAGGCCATGTAATTGTACTGCAAGCGGCATTCAGTTAGGAAAATGATCCTGAGCATTGCTGTTCTTTCCTTTACCTGGAATAAAATCTAAACACACATGATGAAGCATTTTCAGTTCCATGCTTTTATAGGAATAAGCTCAATCTATATGTTTTTGTATTTGTGAAATGTGATTGTGTTTCAGTGAAATTTATTTCCGTTCAGATACACCTCTAACTCATGCATCGTGGAACACAACGTTACTATGGAAATCCATTCTACATAAAAATAACTTGGGAAAATTATTTTCTTGTCAATAAGTAAAGAGAAAGGAAGAGTACATAATAAAATAATCAATACTGAGAATATGCATTAGTGCCCAGAAATGATAATTCTAATAGACATTGACATTACCAGTGAGAGGTGCCCTTTGTTCTCATCTTTGGTGAAGAACCTTAGGTCAGTATTCAAAGCTGCCTGTCAGTGAAATAGCTGTGCCTCTCTTAATAGGTACAGATCCACCAGGCTGACATTTTCAGATTGAATCCATGGGAAATAATTACATTTTAACATTACCAATTTATTATGTCACGTTTATAATGCTCACATGATCATCTTAGCATTGCAAAGTTTAGAGAGGGAGAAATGTCCTCAAGCACTCTATTCTACAGTAATGCAAAATGAATTTTATTTTATGTCATTCAACACTCTAATTATTTTCTCAGCAGAGGCTGCCACTGCCACCTTCTGCACAATGATTTGCCACCGAATACAGGTGTTGCTCTTTGATGATATTGTGGTTTATGATTTTTAAATGCTACCTAGATAGTTTTTGGTCCCAGGTTCCCTATAGGTAGGAAATTTCTGGAGGTTAGAATGTCTATCACTTTTGTTCCCGGATTGCTGCTCTAAGTTTCTGATTCAGTAGACACCAGTATTCTATGTGAACACCGGGGGCCTTCGAGTTTTATGTTTTGCACGATAGGAATGAATCCTCTGACACTCAGAACAGAGCCAGGTCTTGTGCATGCTCTGTCTGGAAATGGTACCATCATCACCATCATCATCATCATCATCATCATCATCATCATCACCACCACCACCATCATCATCATCACCATCATCATCATCATCATCACCACCACCACCATCATCATCATCATCACCACCACCACCATCATCATCATCATCATCACCACCATCATCATCATCATCACCACCATCATCATCACCATCATCATCATCATCATCACCATCACCATCATCATCATCATCAGCATCATCATCATCACCATCATCACCATCATCACCACCATCACCATCACCACCATCATCATCATCATCATCACCATCATCATCATCACCATCACCATCATCATCATCATCACCATCATCATCATCACCATCATCATCATCAATCATCATCATCATCACCATCATCATCATCACCATCATCATCATCACCATCATCATCACCATCACCATCATCATCATCACCATCACCATCATCATCATCACCATCACCATCATCATCATCATCACCATCATCATCATCACCACCATCATCACCATCACCATCATCACCATCATCATCATCACCATCACCATCATCATCATCACCATCATCACCACCATCACCATCATCATCATCACCATCATCACCATCGTTTGTGAGGCTCTAGCTGCTCTCAAACCTTTTCTATTCTGTCTGCTCATATCTTTCATAGATCCATTTCTAAGACTCTAAAATTCGTAATATTTTCTGTTCATTTTCTTTTGTCCACTTTTTCACTGTTATTCCCTTAACTAAGACTCTGGAACTCAAATATTTTGACCGTGTCCCAACGTAGGTTCTCTTTGTCTCCATCCTCATGACTGTTAAATTCATTCTCATTTTTCATCCGTAGTGGACTTCTAATCAGTGCTGGACAAGCATAGCCCTGGCCTAAACCATCTCAGCATCTGTTATGGCTGAGAAAGTTCCCTGACAGGAGTTCAGTCCTGCTCACCTGTTTTTATATTTTCTATACTAATTTTGAGTCAAAAAGATTCAATTAATAAGCAGCCCTGAAGTCCTAAAATATTTATTATCTGTCCTTTACAGAAAGGGTCTTGAGCTCTGTTTTAAGTCATTTAATTCTTCACTCTAAATCTTTCCATGATTTTTTATTGGCCTTAGGGTAGAGGTTCTGCTGCCATCTTCAGTCTACCCTTTCAACATGCCTGTATTCAAAGGCTATGTCCTTTTTCCTACAAACAAATCATTTGTCTTTCTTTATGGCTCAATAGTACTCCATGGTGTATAAACACCACAGTTTCTTTATCCACTGAGGCCATAATGTTAAGTGAAATAAATCAGGCCCACACTCTTAAAGGCCAAATTATAAATTATAAATTCGACATAAAGAGCAAAATAAAGACAGATAATAGGGAGCAGGGACATAGATCTTTTCAAATGGGAAAGGGAATGTGAAAAAGGGGGGATAGAGTGAAGGGAAAATAAATGAAAAAAGGCAGTAAGATGCGTTATGCACATGCATCAAGCCACACAGGGATGCAAACACTGTGTACTAATAAAGAATAAATTCATATACCAGTAAACTTAATGAATAAACAATTAAAAATAAATAAATTCAAATAAACAAAGAAAAACAAAGTTATGCCCTGGCCATGCCACAGACAACAGGCTTTAGTTTACAGCTTCTGGTCACTAGCAATAGTGAAATTAGTGAAATCCTTCTCATCTCGAACAGCTTAATATCAATATTCCCTTTATACAAGATGCCCCTTTTCCCTGGAAGCCTGAGATACGCTCAATACACAGATACAAAGGTTCTCACTTCACCCTCATCAAAGTGCATACTAAAGTGCAATCAGCATACCTATTCATTTAAAATTTTTTTCTTTTCTTGTCTTGTTTTTCGTCCTTTTCTTCCCCACTCCTAGCTAAACAGTTTCACAAAGGCTAACGGTGTGCCTAATCTATAGCTCTCACTCACCTATGTTTGCTAAATGAAGAGGTGTATCTATATTTTTACTCTAAAATTTTCCACATAATAGATTTTAGTGATATTTCTTGGCAAAGTACTCAGTGTAAGTTTTAGCTTCAGTATATTGTGTGGTGACATCATACTAAGGTGTTATTTTACCCTGGTCCTGCTATACGAACGAAATAAAAATGATATTATATAATAATCTAAAAACAGTAATGGTTCACCAAGTATTTCCTATATTTCACAACAAACTGGATCTTTAAAACAACTTTGTGATTCCAAACCTATACACCCCTCTCAGACACAGCACTTAGCTTTGTGGAATGCTATGAAATGGTTTGGAAAATTGATGCCAAAGATTAATTCTTACACGGCATGAACGCAATTCACAGATTAAAATCAAAACCTATCACAATAAAAGTTAGTGATCAAATTCAGTAGCCCTGGATACATACACACCCTGGGCAGTTATTCCAGGGCCTATTTTTTTAAACATCTACCTCAAGCTCAATCTCCTGTTTTTTAGGTACATATCGTTGTTCCATTTGAAGAAATAAACAAAATAGTTTTACTCATTTTTTCTTGAGAACTAAAGTCTATCAGTATAATTTTCTCTAAAATCTCATACTCTAATAAATAATTTTAAAATGGAGACTTGGCTTTTCTTAATCTATGGTACCTGAAGCAAGTTGTACAACATAAATGTTCCCATTTTGTTATAACAAAAAATTATTTCTAAATTAATCTAACTTAAACTGACACATCACTCTACATCTATCCAAGATATTCTTTACCTATGCATACCACTGGTGGGCAATATGCAGAGACTTGATATTTGAAATTTTGTGCACTTGCTAAAGTTTTTTTTTTTTTCCTTACCAAATCATCTTCTTGGTATATTCAGAGTCATTTATGGACTCCTACAGATTACCAGAAAATTGGTTTCCTTTCACATACATTCTCAGAGGAGATGAAACTTGACTCTTTCCTGCTTTGTCAGCCATCATGCTGTAACCAAGTATCCTTTTAAAGAATTATTTAGTGACAAGTTCTTTAGTTTTCATACTTTTGGTTAGTGATTTTATTGCTTAAAATAATCCCCAAGCATAACACCAAACTGCTGTTTAGTATGTCTCAGCACTAGGCCATGGTGTGTGGCTTCTAGATTAAATGGATACTTTAGACAAGCTTCTTCTGGTGTGAGTTAAGAGAGTTGTTAGCCAGTAGCTCAATAATGAGTCAACAATATATAGGAAACAAAGATAATTTTAAACAGAAGATCACTTACAATAAGGTTAGTATTGATTAGCTAATTAAAATGGAACTGGCTGTTTGTAGAAAAGTAACCCTGACTTTCCCAGGCATAAGTGTGGGTTGCCTAGATATTTCTTTAAACATTACTTCTTTGTGCATCTATGAATGCATTTTTGGTTGTGATGAACTTCTGAATCAGCAAGCTGAGTAAAATATATTGTCTTTCCCGATGTGAGTGAGCCTCTTCCAATCTATTGACAGTCTGAATAAAATAAAAGGCCGAGTAAGAAAGAATGTACCGCATTGTGTAGAAATACTACATTTTTTCCTATCCATTGAGACTATAATATCAAGCGAAATAAGTCGGACACACCGGAACCGCAGTCGAGTGTTACCATCAGCTCTCATGTCTTCAACGGAGAGATCTGGGATTTGGGTTTCTCAGCCTTTATAATTTTGAACTGATTCTGTCTCCCTCCCTCCCTCCCTCTCTCTCCCCCTTTTTTCTCCCCATCTCTGTCTGTGCATCTCTCTATATATATACATACATATGTACTTGTGTGTGTGTTCACTGATTCTGTTTCTTTGAAGGACCCAGATTAATATGTCCCCTTAGAAGCAGTGGTTCCCAACTCACTAACTCAATGTGTGTAATGAATTTACAAAGAATGTAACTTCTATGAATAATGAAAATCAACTATATAAATATATACTCTTCTGCACTGTTTTATTTTGCTTCATACAGCAATTATTAATAATCAGAGGTAATACTTCATATATTTTACTGAACACTATTATAAGAAAATATTTTCACATAGGTAGTTACATATCCACTTCACCATATAATAATTGCAGAATATTTTACTTTATTGAAATATTATATTAATGTCTTGGATGTTAAAATATATTCTAATATTTTCTTTTATCCATTCACTCAAAGAAATATTTCTTGGAGAAAATTCTTGGAAGTGAAAATTCCGAGTATCTAACACTTTTCCAATATTTATCTATCTATCTATCTATCTGGTATATAATGTTTATGTATTCATAAGGAGAAGTAATGGGACAATCATGTCTACCCAATGATTTTCCATAGTTATTCTCTTTTATTTTTGTTAGTGCATTGGAGGAAAATATTGTGGTGTTTTACTTTACACTTCATTAGAATGTTCAGTAATTTTAATATATGTCATTGCATGTGTAAAAAGCCAGCACTATAAGTATTACAAGCCAAGTAGATAAATAATTTTTTTGTGTGTGTTTACTGAAATACATGTTCCTTCCTGGTGAGAATAGCTATGTCTGTTAGAGAGTTTTTTCATTGCATATTGGTTAATAAATAATCTTATACTAAAAGAAATCCTTTTTTAAAAAGCAAACATATTTTTTCTGTGTTACTTTTTTGTCCTTTAATGTGGTCTATATTTTGCTGACATTAAATAATGTTTGTATATGTGTTCAATAGAATATATCAACATGCTCCTTTTTTCCACATTTGGGTCTTTGTTCAGAAAGTGCTTTATCATCTCTCAAATTTCTGCTATATTCTCGGTATCTATCAGTGTCTCCTGGAGCTATTATATATTTATGTTTTCGTATGTGTTTCCTGTTGTGTTAACAGAAGAAGAAAGGATCTTAAATTCATATGCCCTAATATGGTATCTAGAATAGCAAGCCCTAACGCTGTTATTCCTTTAAAATATGAAGAGGAAATTTACTATTTGTCATTAATAAGACATTATTTCAATCTCAGCCTATCCCAAACAAATCATAATGTTATCTTAATTCTCTGCCAGATTCAATTTCTTAACTTGTTTTAGGATCTTTATTTCTACATTTATGCAAGTCTGGAAAATGTCAACATAGGTAAAAAGAGATGCTTAGAAGATTTTGCAAAGCAGTATGATTTTATTTATTTGTTGAGAAGTAATTGACTAAAATATTAATATCTAATGTATATTTAAAAGTTCATATATACTTTATCAGTCTAGGAAACATTTCTAAATTGAAGTTCATGTATAAATTTGTTAGATGTATTTTTTTAAGAAATTGAACGTTTTATCAATATTTATGATTACCATTAAGTAGGATTACCTTAATTTGAGTAATAGCTTGAACTTTATTTATTATTTAAAATTTTTAAATTATTTCTAAAATTAAACAGTATTAACGATGCAAATTGATTTAATAACCACATATTTAGCATATATTGTGTACCTGAAAGTTTAACTACTATCTTCACTTAAGCGTCACCACCAGCCTACCAGAATCTTTCTCTCAAAAGAAAACAACAAGACCTAAGGAGGGAGGGAAGGAAGGAAGGAGAAAGAAAGAGAGAAAGAAACTAAAACATACAAAGATTAAATAGCTTAGCTAAATTCACATAGCTTGAAGGTGGAAAAGCCAGAATAAAAACAGTTGATTTGTCTCCAGTGCTCTAACACAATATGTTAAAATGAACAATTTGAAGTAGAAAATTGAAAATTTCTGTGAAAGACTATGTATGTGAGAGAGGCAGAGCATTTCCAATAGACTTTTTTCCTTCTAAACTCTTTCAGATATCGCTTTTCCTAAACTCTCTTAAAAGACAGCTTCACTTGTTAAACAGTCACGATACATTCTCAGGCGATGGCAATTCCACGTGAGAAAAAAAAAAAAACCCAAAACAAACAAACAAACATTAACATAAAATAGTAAGAAGAAAGGAATGAGATGTTGATGAAACTGCTTCCCTTAAACAGACAACACCTCTCTTACTGGGGGCGACGCCGTAGGCGGCCACAGTTAGGGCTCAGTGACCTTAAGTACCACGCAGACATTAAAAATAATGAGGCGTGGGCTCCAGCCGGTGACTGAAGAGCAGCCGTCTTCTCAGGGTCTCAGGGGCTCTCGCAGTAACATCCAACGTTAATGTATTAGTATCACTAGATGAAACATGATGATCCCTAAATCTCATTTGCATAATGGATGAAGCTTGAGAAACAGTTCCAGATGGCTGATGAGCACCTTGAGCCAAAAGGAGATTTCTTTCTAAGCCGCAGCATGCGCAGGTCTAGCATACTGCCACGTGAGTGACTAAAAATGAGAACAAGGGTAAGCGACTGTGGACTTCTGGATTGCATAATTTTCATACATTAGAAATAAAATCAAGTAAAACTGCCCCTAAAGGATTCAAATATGCTGTGTGAGGATCTGTGTGCAAGGATGATCTCCACCTATCTTCATCTCTGTATGAAAGGCTAGAAAACTGATTGTGTAAACTTTGAGTATATTTATTCAAATCGCAATGCACAAGTATAAATGACTTATTCAACTATTTTTTTGTGAGTGCAATTTCTCCTTTGTGCCAGCCAGCATTTGAATGAAAATTACATAGTGTGGTGAATCTGCTATCCACATTCTGGCTTGTGAGAAAAAGGAGATCCTTTCTTGTAGATAAATGTGGGCTTGACGGTATTATGCCATAAACTTAAATTTTCATTTTTCTCTGGGTAGATAACATTATAAAACTATAGGCCTGTGTGTGTGACTGTGTAGACATGATATTAGTTTTGGGGTGTATTGCATGATTATAGTCATTTTTCCTTCTTGCATTTTCAACTGAAATGCATACATGTGTGTGATATATTCTAATGCAAATATTGCACAATTTTGGAAGATACTCCTAATAATTAGGGACAGTATTGGACAAAAATTACAATATGTAGAGCTGGACTCTGCTGTTCTGCTTCTAAGCTGCACTGCCCACTGTGGCAGCTGGCCCAGACCCCCCTCAACACCCATCTCCTTCTTGACAACTTTTCTCCTTAAACAATGTAATCATGACAATGAATAATGCACCTTTCAGATGTCTGCATTATTCAGTACATCTCAATCAATGATTTTTCAAATATAGTGTTTACTACTTTGGCATTCATCACAGGTTAAACAATTATTTTCAGGTTTTTACTAATGGAACAACAAATCACAAAGCTATACGAGTTCTTGTGGAGTTGCTTAATAGTGTTACCTTCTTGCTGTCCATGAGGTGTACTGAAAATCTGGTTGTGGTCCATTTTTTCCTTGGTCTTGACTGCACCCTGCGTTGCCCGGTCTCTTCCTAGAGCTCAGCTGAGTGTCTAGCATGATTCATTGGTGTCAAGTCCAAGAGTAAGTCAGGCAACAAGATCAAACATCTTAGCTCAAAAAATAATAATATGAAATTTTAGAATCATAAAAAATTTTAGGCACATGGTCATTCAAAATGTCAAATGAGACTTTAATAAGTTTTTTATTAAGTTTGCTGGTACTTTTTAGGTATATAATCCAGTTACAGTCATCATTGGGAGGTGGGAGTGCAGACTGGTACAACCACTGTGGAAATCAGTATGGAGATACCTCAAGCAACTATATTCAGATTTGACCCAGCCATTCCTCTGCTGAGAACCTTTCCAAAAAGAATTAAAAGAATCATACCACAGTGACATATGTGCACCCAGGTTTATAGCAGCACAGTTTGTAACAGCTAAAACTTGGAAACAGCCCAATTGCCCATCAACTGGAGACTGGAAAAAGGTGTGGTTTTTTCGATAAAATGAAGTGCGACTCAGCCACGGAGAATGAGAAACTGGAGATATTTATAGCTAAATGAATGTACAATGAGGCCATACTTTACATGAAATAAATAGGCCTTAACAAGTCTTTGTAAGACACTGTAAGGATCATCACTTCATTTGCATGAAATCTCAAAAGCAAAGTACTCTGGTCAAACATATGAGGAGAGGACACTGCTCACTCTAGCAACATAACTGAAATCAGAGCTCATATATTCTCATGTCAAGTTCAGTGGCTTCTCCATATCCAGTTGATAAAGTCATTTTTAGGGCCAGCACCCGAAGAAACACACTCAGCCATGGACTGTGAAATGTCAAAGAAAATAGCTCTGCGACTTGCAAGATTCTTAGGTGATAGGTATAAAAAAACAGGGCTAATGTGTTTAATGTTAGTTTTCCTTGTTCTATATTATGTGCAAGCACTAAATAAAGAACTGGTCCTACAATGGAGTACTATTCTGCCTTGAAGAAAAATAAACTTGAGTCATTTGTAGCAAAATGGATGCACCTCAAGACCTCAATATCAAGTGAAATAGATCGGACACATAGAAGCTTAAATACAGTATGGTTTCTCTTATATGAGAAATCCAAAGTATAAATACAGAGCAAAATAAAAGGTAGATAATACCATAACCTAGGTAGAAGTAGGCAGCTACTCCATTTTCAAATGGGAAGGTAACTAGCACAAACTCCCCATAAGAACTGTAAATGTCATACACTGCAAACATGAAGTAATAAAAAACAGAATTATACATAAGTCTAAAGGTGCAGTCAGGAATTTTGAACAAATGTTTTACAATTATTTTCATTACCTATAAAAACTGAATTCCAATGAACGCTGTTTTAAGAAAAAGCCAAAACTGGCATGAAACTTAAATGTCCTCTTCTTATGTTATAAATATCCTAAAGCAAATAACTCTATGAATATAAACTGACCTATCTTTATCCATGTACATTTCTGACAATCATTATGACTATCTCTCAGGTATATGTGTGTGTATGTGTGTGTGTGTATATGTTTTAAGATATATTTATATACATACATATACACATATATTATGGATAGACTATACATATCATATATAATATAGTATATGTGATACACATTATAAAGTAAATTTATAAAATAGTATATTTCTTAAAGAAAACATGTTATGCAAGATATTTTATGTAATATATATAATATATGTATATATTCTGTGTAATATATATGATATATACATTATATATATATATATATCATATATTATATATATTCTGTGTATATACATGCCCGATAGG
>NW_022900933.1:27239818-27283507 GCF_012274545.1 Fukomys damarensis | reverse complement strand
TATATATATATATATATCATATATGATATATATTCTGTGTATATACATGCCCGATAGGTCTTTCATTTTTTTAACCATAATTGGCCTTTTCAATTTTATCTTTATTGCAGCTATGAGATATAATGTTTTATAAAAAAATTAAGTAACAACAAGTGCTTAATTCCACTACCTAAAGACCTAAAGAAAATTATCTTGCAAACTGTATGATAATAGCATGTTACTATGCTAAAATAGGAAATACTTTAATACTTTATTGGAAATCTTAGAATATTGAATATTAGAAATATTAAAAATATTATAAATAAAATATTAGAGAATTTTTGGAAATATTAAAATATTAAATGCTTGGATATTCCAATATTAATATAAGAAATATTGTATTACTTTATAGAATGTCAGGTAACCTGCTTCTTAAAATTATCACCAGGGAGGATGTTAATGTTTCTTAAGCTACTATCTATGAAACATGCAAACTGATGTGGTTTGTAAATGCAATTGCCAGTTCTCAAGTGATGTGGTGAAATGCCTAGTTGGATCTGGAATGTCTAGACTTTTCATTTCAGAAGTTTGTAACAAGTCTATGAGGTAATGTGTACATTACTCATGTACTGGCTTCTTGAAGACGAAGTATTTCTCATTTTTGTTAAACGAAGTCCTTCCTTTTTACCCACCTTTGGATAAACAAGATTGTAGTAGAGGTGGTGAAGAAGCTCAGAAATATCTGCTAAATAAATTACTTGATATTAGTTTTATCTTTATATGTACGTGCCCATGTGTGTACGTGGATGGATTTATCGCTCTATAAATTTGTCAAGCAAAAGGGTCATATTCTAATACTTTAAAAACTGTCCATGTCACAAAAATAGATGCAATAAAATTTTGCTTCTTAAAATAGATAAGGGAATAAAAGGCCTGTGTTTTAAATAAACAAAATTGAATATCAGAATTCTAGGTACACGATGGAATTCAGTTTCACAGTGGTATGGTTGTGTGGCTTCCCGTGAAATCAGGGCTAGTGATTAATCTTCCCAAATAGTGACTAATGTTTATAGTTCAACCCCAATTTTAAAACCTGTGTAAGATTGTGGGTCAATCACATCCATTTTCATTAACATGTTAACTAAAATACTAGAAGAGTTATGAATAGTTTTTTACAGTGTCAGATACTGGCTAGGCATTTTCTCCTTTTCTAAGCTTTTACTCACTTTTAAAAGCCAGGCACAAAATTGCAATATCTTGATATTTCTACTCTTGGTACCAAAACTCATTGATAGTCCTTTGGCTCACATAAAGATAAAGATACATTTGCCTATGATTATTTGCTGATCCATAATTAAAATGAGTATTAAGGAAGAATACAAAGTTGGACAAGATAAGTTCCTGCCCTCAATTTGTTTTTTATCCAGTGATAGTTAACTTATTAGAAATGGAGTTGGGATAAGTAAGTGCAGCCATTTTATTATGGAAAACTGCCTATTTCTAAATGAGATGGCTGATCTTTCGGGAAGTTACATTAGAAAAATAACACCACTGCAAGAAAGACAGCCGATGACATGGGGAGGAAGCAAGTTGATGAATTCCTATTGAGGCAGATATGAAGCACAGGGTCCATGCTGTTAAATATTAACACTCTTGCCTGCTTTCCCTACCCGATCTCAGACCAGATGCCAGGAGACCTTCACTATCCGTCTCTTCCACCTTTGTCTGTAAGAAGCCTTGCCAGGCATTTAAACCCAAATTCTCAGTGTATTAGTGGAGATGGGTGAATAAAATTGTAAAGTGTAACTTTTCATGATCACTTCCTTTATAATGGTAGAAGCCAAACAGAAATGAGAATGTTCATTCTCATAGGCAAAATGAGAAAGTTGATTTGCGTGTAGTGTAACAGCTAGGTGAAATTCCTAAAATAGCCCTAATCCAATCACAAGTACATTGAGAAATGTTATGTTGTGAAATAAATCTTAAAAAACAAACAAACAAATAAAAATTAATTCTTGTGGGTGTAGTGGAGCTTGCCAATAATCCTGGAAGCTCTGAAAGCTGACCCAGGAGAATAAAAATTTGAGAACATGTAAGAGAAATCGTGTAATATTTAAGCTTGAATGCATCCATAAAATTTTTTAAAAAAGAGTCTAATATCAGCAGTGGCATCTTAGTAAGACCCTGTATCAAAATAAAAAATAAACGGCCAAGGAAGGTCCTTAGTTCAACAAGCATTGTACTGCACAACAAAACAAAATGAAACAAAGCACAAATCTTGTCCTTGACTATATTTGATTTGCATCAAAGTATTAACATATTTAGGAATGTATTGAACAAAACAAGTACAGAACTTGTATAATAAATATCAGAAAACACTACTGGGGAATCTTTTACAACTAGGAATAATATAGCCACGTTTTCTATGAATGAGTAACAGTGCTCAAAATGGTAATGTTTTGTCCGAGACCTGAATGAAAAGGGGGCACTCACAATATCTGCATAATTCACTTAAAATTTATAAAAAGTATAGCAGCTCTGACATGGACAAGGAGCCTGGTATCTATAAGGGATAGACAGATATTTTGTCTGGGTGGAATACACCAGGTTCTAGGAATAAAGAACCAGATAGGACAAGGAAGAAGGCAATGGCCATATTTGATATATCTTTTCAGATGAAATGAAGCAATGCACAAAATTTTAATACTACTCAATAGACTTTGAACTGGTTGAGTAAGATTCAAGCCGTTTAGCATTCTCAACTTGGAGGACTGCCATTGTATTTTTTTCCTCAGCTTGGGTCCTGTTAGCATTTTTCTCATTGACTTGGATGAGGACAAAGAAGGCGTGTTATCACATCTGCAGGTGACAATAAGATCAAGGAAATAACTAACATGCAGGATGACAGAATCAGGATCCAAAAGCATCCTGGCAGACTGAGGCAGCGTGTTTAGACTAAAGAGATAACATTTAATAAAGATAAATGCAGTGTTCTGTACTTGTGTCAAGAAGCATATTGTTCAAAAGAGAGAGAGGCCAGGCTATGCAGCAATGTAGGTCACAATGTCATGGATATTTTTGCCAATCATGAGCCAACAGAGTGGTTGGGTCTGCACTGCATTCAACAGGGACCTTGACAGCACTGATGAAAGTTCAAGATGTGAAACCAAGATTTCACCTTATATCTAGACCTCAGCATGCAAAAAGGTCAGAGAAAATGAGGAAGACGTATCTTCGAACTAGAGCAGTACTCAGGAATGTTTTCCTTATGAAAGGATGACATAAATTCACATGCTTGAAGGTTAGTAGTCTTTATGAGGAATTAGCTTTATTTAAAGACAAAATGTTTGGATGTAGAACAGTAGAAGGAAAATATGAGTGGGCATATTGAGTGGATATTGAAAGGGAATTTCTTACAACGTGCGTTACCCAAAATGTAGTGGATTGCTTCTAAGGTGGCAAGATTTCTTTACTGCAAGTTTGAGTGCAGAGGCTGAGGAAGGGGTTCCACAGAGATTTCTAGGACATCTGTGAATAGTCACTGAAAGATTTGTGAGGGTTTTTTTTATATTCATATAAAATGAAATAATGTACTGAATTTCAATACTATAGAGTAGATTTTGAATTGGCTGCCTAAGATTTAAAACAAAATTTCAGTTTTATAATTCACTCATTTGCTTACAAAGTTTCAATGGCCTGTTGCATTATTTGTAGCTTTGTCTTTTTATCCACACATAGCCAAAATGTGTTTTTGTAAAACATTGGTGCTTAGCAAGTTGATTTATGAACATTTTGATTCATTTCAACCATATTATTGATTTCACCTCAGTGTGTGTTGTTTTTACCAAATCTGTCATGCTTCAAACAGATTAAAATAATCTGTTTTTGAGGGACCTCTTCTTTAAGTGTGGCTAATGCCCCTTATCCACAAGCTAGACCTATTGTAACTGCTAGGTATTTAAAGAACTCAATTTGGAATCATTGCCTTGCATCACAGAATCTAACGTCTGAGTTGGAAAAAAAAATGAGTTTGTTTCTTTCACTGGTGGAAAAGACCTTCATAGGTCACTTGCTACAGAGTCACTGGAGAGCTACAATTCTTTCTTGCAGGGAAATGCCAGGACCATGGGTGTGACTTAAATACTCAGGTTTGTTCAGTCACCTATTAGGAATTACAGCCATCGGGGTGTCTTTGTAGAAGGTTAAAACACTGGAGAGCCAAAATTACTTTTAAGAGAGCTTGGTCTTGTTCCATTTCACTTTCATTATTATACTGACCAAGAATTTAAGTTTAAATAAAAGAACAAAAGAAAATCCAATAGTGTTAGAATAAAGATATCTCCTCTCCTTGTTAAGGAAGAAGAAAGCCCTTCACCCCTGTGGAATAATGCCTGGCTTTAAGCTCCAAATCATGCTACATTTGAGAATTATATTTGGTCATTATAATTACAGAAACCAATTAGTTTGTCAGTTTGCAATTAGTGCTAGCACAGCCCTCATCTCCATGGGTAGAACAAGATGTTCTTTCACAGCGGATGGATAGTCTATAACACTAAAATTCAGATCTTTGCCATTGTTTAACCAATTTTATTTCTGTGCAGTATTAGTGACCTAAATTATTTTGCTGTCCTATTTTTGTAAATCAAATGAAATTATAAAGGAGGATTCTGACAGTAGATTTTTGTACATATGCATATATGTTGTCCAAATAAAAATAAATGATAAAAAGACTGATTCATAGTCATGTTCCTCAGATGACTGAGGCAGGCTTCTTCTGGCACTACCCCACCATAATCATTTACTCCTAGTTCTATGATTTTAGTTTACACAGGACTTACTGAAATTTTCTGCTATAAAAGTAATATTTTTTGCCTGGTTCTCTGAGAATTTTCTAGTAAGTCTCTAATAATATGTATGTATTCATCTTAGACTTTTTTCATTTTGTATTTTAGAGATAGGCTTTCATTATATTCCAGGCTGGTCTCAAACTCCCTATGCTCCCCAGGCTGACCTCAAACTTGTGATCCCTCTGCCTCAGCCTCCTAGAGTGAGAACGTCTTAGATGTGTACCACCACATCCTGCTTTACCTTTAGATTTTAAGGACATGCTATTTTTAAGCTAATAGCTAATCTGTCATGATACATATCTTGATAAAATAATAAATTTATCTTTGTACTGAGTACTGATACTTTTGGGCTAAATTTGTCAAAGTGGGTCTATCAGATCTTATTATCTATTTTGAAATTATAAGGAAATGGCCTAAATAAATTCATTTTTATTTAATTAACACTGCATCCATCTCTTCATTTTCTGTTTTAGCAGTGAAAAAATAGAGTATGATGCTGAAATTAAATACAAACAAGTCAGGATCTACTGCATAAATGAATTCATAGTTTAACATTTACATATTTATTTTCTCTCATTGAGTTTATTGGTACATTTTAGGGATACAGTACAGTTACATTCATTATTGGGATCTTGTACCTTTACATGACAGGTCTTGGTTCTCATTTTTTTCCCTTGTCCCTGCTCTCCATATTTCTAAAAAGCTTTGCATCTTAAGTAATTTTCCTCATTGGATACAAAACTCAATACCCACAACCTAAGGCAGGGGAGGTTGTTTTGGCTCACATTTTCACAAGATTTTGCCTGTGGTTGGCAGGCTCAAGCATAGAAAGAGCACTGTGGAAGGACATGCTGCAGAGGGAAGCTGTTTGTGTCACAGCAGCTAAGAGGCAAAGAGCAAAAGGAGGAGCTGGAGAGTCAGATGCACCTGTCTGAGTCACAGCCCCAGGATTCACTGGTTCCCACCAGGCCCCACCTCCCAACACCACAGTTAGCGCATTCAGAGTCATGCCTTCCTGACACAATCACCTTCCAACAGACCTGTCTCTGAGCACATAAAAATTCAGGAGGACATTCTAGGTCTAAACCATAACAATATACATGAATGATTCTTAGCCTTTCCATTTCCTTAACTGAAGTAAAACATCCTGCCTATATATGTATATTGAGAATACTAAGATGATGAGGAATACGGCCCTGTACAAAGCTCATTCTTAAGGGAAGCAAATATCTATCAAAATAAGCCCATAAAATGTAATTATATGGTAGTGTAAACCATAGTTATAAGCAAAAATCATGAAATGACAGACAGGAAAATTGTTAAATATATCCCCAAATGTATTGTGTCTCTGCTTTCTAGTTCAGAGTTCTTTAAAGCCACAGTCAAGTACAGGTATATATATTATCTATAATAATTATAGCTGGATAAAGCAAACACTACTAACCACAGGTAAGCAAAACTAGGTAGTTTTTACTGAATGGCTTAGTTTCCTGGGCTATTTTAACAAAACACCACAAATGGACATTTATTTTATCATAGTTCTGAAGATCAGAAGTCTGAAATCAACATAAAAATATTATGACTGGAAAATATCCTCCAAAAATGTATTTGAAAGTTAATTGCCATTGTAACAATATGAAGAAATGGAAACTTGAAGAGATGTGCTCTGTCTTCATAAATGGATTAATGTTCTTATTCTGGGAGTGCCTTTGCTATTATCACAAAAGTAGGTTCCTTATAAAGAATGAGCTTTGCTCTCTCCTCTCTCTTGGACGCACTCTTTCCTTTCACACTCTGGCCAGGGGATGATGTGGCAAGGAGGTGCTTGCCAGATGCCAGCTCCTTGGCTGTAGACCAACCTTCTACAGAACCAGGAGAGAAAACTTCTGTTTATTACAATTCTTCATTCTCAGATATTCAGGTATAGCAGCACTAAATGAACTCATCTACAAATGGGCCATAATTACCCTAGAAGTATCAAGGAAGGTTCTTTTCCAGATCTTTCTCCAGCCTGTGGTAGCTCTGTGACTTGTAACAACCAAACTGAAGCTGAGTATATTCTTCTCATGTCCATTTCTGCCTCCCCATGGCAATTTTCTAATAAACTCACCAGTCTTATTGCATCAGGAGCCCCTACTACTCCAGTATGACTTCAACTTAATTTATTATTTACATATGCAGCCACAATCTTTCCAAGTAAGTTTATATTCTGATATACAGTGGGTTAGAACTCCAACATGCAAACTTTCAGGAGATACAATTCGAGTCATAATATTGTCATTTTCACTTTCTGTAGAAACACATGCTCATTTTCTCAGCCTCCTTACATCTACCATGGGCAAGGAGACTGCACACTTTGGGAAGAAATACTTTTCTTCTTATAAAAATAGAACAGCAGAAAAGAATTCATAGCATCCCCTATGGGTTTTGGTCTTTTTAGTTGGAAGACACGATGCTCAAAGTTGCCATACTCATCTTTCCACCATAAAAAGAGATGACCAGAAAAAGGGCTAAATGAAATATGGAAAGTGATAGGGACTTATGTTTAGTCAGTCAACCAAATCTGGGATTTTGTGCAGTTCATCCTTCGTTATGTGAGAAAAAAAATGTACATAGCATTTTAGGTTTTATCTGAGTATTGAAAATATAGCAAATAATACTCTTTTGATAAAACTTTGTGCCACCTTTTCTGTGACTACCGATCTCTCCTTCTTTCTACCTAGAAATTCACCTGTCTTTAGATCTATTGTGACTTACCCAGCAAGATGTCTAGAATAAGCCCTTGTTAGGGTGAAGTTCTCTGTACCTCTCTCAGTCTTGATTCACCATCATTATCTGTGTTCTGCTCATACTGGTGAAAGACATTCATACAAACGAATTGACTTCACTCAATGTAGCCCTTCAATTTTGACTTTCCAGCCTCCATAACTTTGAGAATACATTTGTTTCTGTATCAGTGACTCGGTCTGTGATATTTTGTTCCATTAGCAGAAAGCACATGAAGACAGATGTCTGCATATTATAAAAAAACAAGTCTGCAATGTGCACCATAAAAGAAATAAGGTCAGGATTGAATGTTCTCTCATACTAGAGAAACAATTATCAAAAGGATGATGGAAGTGTGGAAAAGCATAAAAACTAAGACTGCATTTCCTAGCTAATATGAAATGGAAAGGCTCTGAACTGTGAATTTCATTCAGTAGATACAGTGTTAATTAGTGGTGGCTCTCTTGACTTACCTGTTTCATATTATTCAGGTTTTCTTTGGAACAGAATGTATATTTTGGATCTTCTTTTCTGGCTGCTCCTAACTTGTCCCACTTTTTAAACATATGACTGTAGCCCTAGGCCATGCTCTTTTATTATTTTTTCCTGTACATTATTTTTTTATGAGGGATCACCATTCACTGGATGAAAGCATATATCCCAATATCTCTCTAAATTGTATTTCTAAATACGGTGATTCATTTTGCTTGTCAATTCGCCTTGGATATGAATTGCCCAGATATTTGGCCAAACATTATTCTTAATATGTCTCTAAGGTATGCTGGATGACATTAATATTTGAATCAGTAGATAAAATAAATATTTTCTTTCTTAATGTGCATGTGCCCCATCCAATCAGTTGAAAGCATAAACAGAATCAAAAGATAGACTTTCCTAAGAGTAAGAAGGAACTTTTCCTACTTAACACTGTGGAGCTTTGACATTGCATTTTCCAGCCTTGGAACTCGAGCTGATGCACTGGCTCTTCTTGGGTCTCAAGCCAGCTGGTTTGTAGTCTGGGACTTACACCTTCTGTCATCTCAGGTTGTCAGAGCTGGAAGAGAACTATGCCATTGATTGTCCTGTGTTTCTAGTTTGTCTTGGGCTTTTCAGTGTCCATAGCCATAAAATGTAATTTCATATGATGAACATCTCTCTTTCATCTATCTATCTATCATCTATCTATCTATTTATCTATCTATCTATCTATCTATCTATCTATCTATCTATCTAATCTATCTATTTATCTATCATCTTCAGATCTGAGGCTTTTCAATCTCCATAGCCATAGAATCCAATCTGTATAATGAAATCTATTATCTATCTACCTATCATCTAACTCCATCTCTGTATTTATGTATTCACTATTTCCTATTGGTTTTGTTTCCTCAGAGAACCCAATGCCCTAGTGTTGGTCTGTTTTCAAAATTTCAATAATAAGTTATAATAACTTACTTAACATGTTTAAATCCATTAATCAGATTATTCAAGTCAGAACAAATTTTCAAATTCTTGAAACACCAGCACCAATCCACTAGAAATCACATGAATTTTCTCTATAAAATGTAAGCATGTTAGAGCTCTTCATGTCTCTTTCACTCTATACATGTTCCACCGTCCTCTCTGGCTTGGACTGCTGCTGTGATCATGCTGATCACTGAAGTTCGGTTTGTGCCCTTGCTTAATATGTCCACTCCCCCATAAAATATAAACCATGCGTATCAACTATGTGACACCGTAAGAATTCAGAAGTATTTTTCTGCCAGTGCAGATAGCACAGGGTCCAGCTTTGATCTTCAGCACCTGCTTTTTCCATTTTCCTCTGGCTGCTTAAATTCTTAGTATCGTCACTTTGTGTACCGATATGCTGACATTTTTGTATTTCAGAAACCCCTGTCATCTTTTTCTCTTTTGTTGGAATGCCTGTGACCTTCCTATCGGCTTCCCTTTAAAAGCCATTTTGTTACTTTTAGAGAATCTCTTAGGATTGTGTATATCTATAATCTTTTCCTTTTCTTTGGACCATTTTATGGGTTGTGTTGTATTATTTACTTATTTTCATATGTTTTTATTCTGTCTCTACAACTTGACTGTAAGACAAGACCAGGGCTGCCCATAGCTCCATAGGGATCTCTGAATCCCTAGAATATTACCCTTTCATCACTGTGAATTCTTCATAAATACTTTGGGAATGAGTAAATAGATACACCGCATTTTATTCTGCTTTATACTTTCTCATTTATATTTTCTCATACTGTTACTGTGCCCTCCATACTCTCCGCACCTCCTTACTTCCCTCTGCCCTTCTAATAGTGGTAAATTTAAGATTATTAGCAACCTAAGAATTTCAGGAAGAATTTTAAGTTGCTGATTTTGTAGCATTGAATAAACCGAGCTCAGCAGTACAGAGCCAGGAGCAATCTGCACATCCTTTGGAGAAGACCCCCTTCTAATCACCTCAAATTATAAACATCATTGGCTATGCTGCCTCCTGAGGGTATGGCAAAACTTAATCTCATTTCTGTTAATAGTGAATGGCCCTCATTCTCCTATAATTAGTCACTGTGGAGTTTTAGAAAGGTCATTTGGTTGAAATATGAGGCTGCAATTTGTTTAAAGGGGAAAAAAGGCAAAGAAAATTATCTTTCCACAATTCATTAACTCAGGTCACAGCTACCTCGAGCTGTCTGAGTTTCGGAGTGTGTGTTGCAGACAATCTCACACATCCGCAAGCAGAATGTGTGCGTGGCCCTGAGAAAGGCACGAAGTCACTAAATTAACATGCAGGTAAACTGCGTGCAGGTTGTGTCTCTTAGTTACCAAAACACTTGATTAAAAAAGAAGCAGTTGTTTCAGTCCATACAAATGTGGCTCAGGCCCACCATCTGCATACACAGCTGGACTGTGGGGAAAAGTCCCTTGCAGCACCCAGAATGTACGCAGCACTCTTTTTCTTGCTATTCATGTTCCTTCTTAGAGGCTATTAGGATCAAATAAATAAATGTATCGCTTTCTACTTTTATTTAGAAAAGAGCAAGTTATACACATTCCTCTTTTGGCTTATTAATAAAAAAGAAACATAAGAAAGAAGAACAGTTATACATTTTAAGAACAAAGAGTTCACTTCATTGATTATTTGGTTATACACTTGTACAATATTATTCTCACGTATTTTTATAAGATTATAAAATTCTATTCAACTCATGACTATGTTGAATATTTCATATAAAATGAAGGTTGAAACTCTACATGAATTGATTTTTAGAATGTATTGTAGGAAGTTAAGTAGCATGTTTTTATTTCCATCTGGTTAACACCATTTTCTTTCCGAATATAAAAAAGTAATAAGATTTTTAAAGGGCATACGCATTTGTTTTGATTTTCATTTATTTTGCTTTCAATATTCAAACTAATGAACTGAAGGTTTTTTTTTTTTTTTTTTTTTTTTTTTGGTACCAGGGATCGAACTTGGGCCCTTGTGCTTGTGAAGCAGGTGCCGGAACCACTGAGCTAAATCCCCAGCCCCAAACTGAAGGTTTTTAACATGTTATTTATTTGGAAAGTATTTAGAAGGTGTACATGTATCATTAACAAACAAAAATTTTACATTTATTTTACAATATTTACCTTTAGTACGTATAACATGGCATGTTACACATGGAATTAAACATGGACTTTACAAATAAATTAGAGTAGTCTGAAACAATTAATAACATTAGTTACATTGTGAAATAAAAAGATTTGTACCAATTATGGTTACTAAATGGTATAAATATCCAGTCACTGGCAACTAGTGCCATAATAATGAAAGAAAAGTTACTAGACATTACCTACACCCTAAAGAGAAAGGCAATAAAGGAAAAGGTTAATACACAATTAAGTGACTCTACTGATAATGAGAATGGGGAAAAATACTAAAAACTATATTACAAAATGTTGAAAAATAAATGACAAAATCAGGAGTCAGAAGAACTAGAACAAAACATTTACCTCCATTTTTGGCCTTCCATGCTCATATTTTTCTATTTAAGGATTACACTTTTACCTGAATCTTCTAAAAGGAAATATTGGAGTAAGATATTATGTTATGGAAACCATCAGGGAATGTTCATTCTCATAAGGTAAAGGATAATATCCTGGGACATCAGGGGCTGGGTTTGGTGGAAAACAAAGTGAGTCATAGTTGCTACCTGTCCTACAGTGGAATAACGTGAAATGAGGTGAAGGTGGAAATGAAGTTGGCCCTGCAGTCAAGTATGTGTGCAGAAGTATTACTGTGGTGTCATTGAACACACGTGTGGATTTTGATATAAAACCCCAGTGGCTTAGAAGAATAAGTACAGTAGGGATCAGAAGGTCAAAATACATGAAATGTGATGAATAAGTTAGGAAAAGAGGCCATGGATGTATTTGAATTTTCTGTGATGCTCAAAATATTCTGTTTTTACATTATTTAACTACATTAGTCATTGTGTGTACCAAAAGCTTGAAATAAAGCTAATGTGACTAAGAAATGGATTTTACATTTTATTTAACTTCAAATAACTTTACTTGAAATTTACATAGTCATATTTGACTAGTGGCCACCCTATTGAAAAGAACAATTGTAGGACACGTTAAAAATGTCAACGTTTTCGTCAAGACAGAAAATAAAATCAAATAAAGGCCAAAGATGTTGAACTCTGATAAAATTTACTATTGAGTTTGTTAACTAAAAGGTCATTCAGTATGGCGTGGTGATGTGCACCAATCTATGCACTGACAATTCTGTTCAGATGATCTCTGACTCAAACTATAAAAGTCATAGTCATTCATAGAGTAGTAAGCCATTGTGTGTAAATTCCACATTCTTCATTCATCTGTTGGTGGATAGATTT
The DNA here is from genome assembly GCF_012274545.1 of Fukomys damarensis. Classification (NCBI taxonomy): domain Eukaryota; kingdom Metazoa; phylum Chordata; class Mammalia; order Rodentia; family Bathyergidae; genus Fukomys; species Fukomys damarensis. The sequence continues at coordinate 27,271,038 of NW_022900933.1, read as the reverse complement.
AGTTATTATGAATTGTGCTGCTATAATGACGGGTATGCATGTATCGCTGTAATATAATGTATGTAATTCTTTTGACAAGAAATCTAGAATAGAAATAGCTAGGTCAAGTGCAATTTCTAGTTCTAGTTTTTTTTGGAGGAATCTTCCTATTGATTTCCATACTGGTTGTACTAGTGTACAGTCCTGCCAGCAATACAGAAGTCTACCTTTTTCCATACCACCTTGCTAGCATATGTTAGTAGTTGATTTTTTGATGATGGTCACTCTTTTGGGCATAAAATATAATCTTAGTGTTGTTTTAATTTGCATTTCTCTATTGGCCAGTGATGTTGATCATTTCTGCCCACCTTATTTTTAAAGCATTTGTCTGAAGACTCTACTCTTGGTCCATTTAGAGCATATACTATGATGACATTCATCATTGGGAATTTGTACCTTTACATGATCTATCTTGGTTCTTGAAATTTTTCCCTATTCCCCTGCCCTCCCTTCCACCTCTCCCCACTCCCTATTTACAAAGACTTTGTTTCCATTTTTTCTTTTTCTCATATTTATTCCTACCTTTTAAAGGCATCTTTCTCCATCCTCACTCTTTCCAGAAACTATTCTTGTCATAAGTATATTTTCACCCCCACACACATCCCATTGAAGTCCCACTTGCAGCCTAGTTTACTGTATCACAAGAAATTGTAGGTTACGGACAACTGCAGATTTTCTCAGCTATGTCTCCTCTTCTTTCAAAAGTAATTGTGTTTCCTCTAGAGCCAGATCTGTAATTTATTGGCATCCTGTGCATACTAAATCTTGTTGATTTAAATAAGTATTTGGTGGCTCCATCAAATTATCTGGACTTTTATCCTTGGACTCCTCAAAAACAGTAGCTCTCATTTGTACTTTACTTAATAAATGCTCATTGCACATATTGCAGATCATTTACTCATTCAGAATTAGCTAACAAGTCAACTCTCTTGTCTTCTACTCTGTAAGCATACTCTGTAACAAGTATTCACTGAATGATTCTAAGTTTCCTGGTACCATGTGCAGAAAGTAGATAGTAGTGAGTGAAACCAAGTATATGTTTTCAAACAGCTTACATTCTAGTGAATGGGGCAGGTGATTAGCACATGGAACTGAGAAAAGAATGCACTTCAGATTATCCAACTCTTGGAGAGGTAATTTCTGTGGGCAAGAAATGTCTGAGCTAAAATTTGAATAGATTTTAAAACAAAGAAAAAGTAGCAATTTAGTATCCTGAGAAAGACTGCTGTAGGCAGAGGTAGTAAGTGGGACTGAAGTGTGGATTGACGGAGAGAGATCTGACTTGACCTGACCTTCATTCTTATGCAAAAGGATGTTTTCCTTTTTAATTTTCATGTGCTTCAGGCTTTTCTGTCATAGAACTTGGACCCAAGACTGACAATTTTGCTGTTCTCATCTGCAATATTTACTCCCTCATTCCTTTCCTCTTCTATATGCATCTCCAGCCACTGATAAATGCTTCTTTATTTCTGTATCGGAAGCTTGAGCACTTCACAACTGTGTGTTTTGGTGTTATGCAAATTTATAGGGTCTCAGCCCAGTTGGACTTCAACATCACTGATCAATCACTGCACTTGACTCAGGCATTGGACTCAATCCTCTCACTTTACCTAAACTGATCTTTTTTTTTTTTTTCTGGGTTTATATAACATTTTTTTTTCAGCTTTAATTGAGTTTATTGGTACATTTTAGGGATACAGTACAGTTACATTCATTGTTGGGATCATGTTACCTAAACTGATCTTTTTTTTTTTTTTCTGGGTTTATATAACATTTTTTTTTCAGCTTTAATTGAGTTTATTGGTACATTTTAGGGATACAGTACAGTTACATTCATTGTTGGGATCATGTTACCTAAACTGATCTTGCTGTAGTTACTCTCTGCACAGTGATTATTGCATAATAAATGTCACCCAAAATTCTGTGGCTTCAAATTACAATCAATTGCAATTTTCCTTAGCCCCCAGGTTAGAGATCTAGAATGGAGATAGATGAATAGTTCTTCTCCTTGGCAGTTATACCTGGGCTCAGTTACAACACATTTAGAAGATCTTCTATCACTTGGTTGATCTCGGATGACCTGGGCTGGGCGATTCATCTCTAGTCAATCTGCTTCCATCCTTCAGCAGGCTTTTAAAGGAAGTGAAATACTGCCAACAAAAACTTACCTTTCAGTCTGTGGACTACGCATTAGTTGGATTGTATTTTCTAACACATGTTACATAACTGAGCCCCAAATCAGAGTGGAGGAGATTACCTGGAAAAATTACCTGTTAAAACACACAGAAACAATGTGAGAACCAAGGTTATTAAGGCAATCAGTCTGTCTTTGTTCTTCTTTATTGTCTCATTTACCCATAACCCTCTATATGCAAAATCCACCCCCCAAGACATTTATGGGTATGGGTCCATCCTAATCATAGAGTCAGTATCAAATTCCAAACTCTTCTGATATACATCATGTCTACATGAAGCTTCTCAGATTTGCTTCCTTTTGATATGGAAAGCTAAGAACTAAGACAGAGATATTTTTCCTACCCACCTAAAACACAAAGGTGAAATATAGGGAAGATATGTATGATTGTGACCTCATTAACAAAAATGAAAGAACAAATCACATGGAATAATCATTTCTCCCTTCTTCATTTTTATTATTTGAAATTTTCAGTACTGGGGATGGAACTCACCACCTTGTGCTTGGGAGACAGACACAGCTCTACTGAGCTAAACATCCAGCTGTTCCTTCTGCTGGAGGTCAGTGACATATACATTGCCAGGTTCATGAATCCAATGGTGAACATTGTATCTTTATCAGCCAAGGCCCAATTGTCAGTGACTTCTGTGAAATACTTATCATCCTGGTCTCTGCAGAAAGTATTGGAAAATACACCTTTTGAGAATTTTCATATCCTATTCTCTTTACTTATGAAGAACTGAAACCTCAAGCTTTAATATTTTACTAGGCCATCCTTTTAAGTTTTCGCTGCTTGACTTTTATCCTCCATATATCTCTTAACAATATGGTGGGCTTTCTATGGATCAAACTTTTGTGGTTTTATTGAAGTGTAACAAAACACAACATATTTGGATTTGTTTCTTTTGTAACCCTCTGCTTCCCTCAAAATTATTAATATCTTATTGACCTAACAGCATCTTCTCTGAGACTGAAATCAAGGTAGAAATTGATTGCACAGTTAAAGGGCAAAGGACTTGGATATAGATTGGTTATAATTAAGTCACATCCTTACTGTACTTCCTGGTATCTTTCCTCAATTCTTTCCCTAGAATACCTACCAAAACCTCAAGGCCTAACTCAAATAAGCCTTGTCCAGCCAATACGCCTGTGTATTATGAGGTGTGCCATTCAGTAGTCTTCTAGCGCCCTTGCTGTTGTGGAGTTCACCACAAGATCTTGGGCTTCACTATGCATTTACATGGCCCTCTAAATTGCAAGGCATCCCAAACACAAGAGTCCTGATTTAATTCTCTTTGTATTTCCTAAATTACCTAACTGAATATATAGGTCACAACTGGGTCCTAAGATGTGTCTTTAATTAATTAAATATTTTAAATGATTTAACAAATCTTAAATTTTCAAGCACGACTTTCTCAAATCTTGTCTACTACTTCAGTATTCCTTTTGTCACACTTAATTCAATCATACAGTTTAGTGATTCTTTACATGGAATATTGAGATTGTTACTATTCTAAATGTGAAGCTATGCAATTGTGACTTTTCCTCAAAAATTGGAATATCAGTATCTTGATACAAAGCACCAAATCTTATATCCCTCTCATTATGGTTTTGAGCATAGGATGGATAGAGTAAAAGAAGATAAAAATTATGTGAGTATTAAATTACTATAACATAGTATTGCCTCCAATATATCTCTTCATGACAATATAAATATTGCCATGGTCATTAGAATTGAAGGACCTTGAGTAGAAAATGAGATGTATTGCCTTTCTTGGTATAGGTTGTTAGACTGTCTTTTAAATTTCTAAACTGAACATAACATAATCTGGTCCTATTTCTATTACTATGGTAACAAAGTGAAATACCTTACATAACAATTATTTTATCATGGTTTTGAACATAAATTTCATCAAGCTGATTAAAATCTACCAAATGCGATGGCTAAACACGGATACCCAAATGTAGACTGTCAACCTGATGATTAATCTAATTGAAAGCAATATAATACTGGCCTATGTAGAGGGCAGAAGAGGTTGACTGGAGATTTCTGAACTTTCTGAAACCGAACAAGACCATTTTCAGATATTTGTATAGACTGAGTGCCCACCAGAGTCAAGAATTGTGAATTCCATTAAGAAAATGCCAAAGTGAATTATAACTTAAGCAAGCAATCCACAAAACTCAGGTCACAAAAGTAATCTCAAGATTAAAATATAGAAACCTGAACTAATGGTGTGTTCTTTCAAGACAGTGAAAGAAACAAAAATAATACTTATCCATGGGGGAAAAAAGAGTCTAATTCAAATAATTACTATTTCCCTGATACAAAACTAAGACTGCATCTATCGAATGCTGCTCACAAGAAAGATCGGAGAAGAACAGAATGATACAGCTATAATGCCCAATGGACAAAAAAATATTGCATGCATATTTTAAAAGATGAATCAGAATAATAACTTAAATGTGCACTACAAAATTATCCTTCTTTGAAGGGTGTAGATAGGAATGGAAAGATTAAACCAAGGTTGGAAAATTATCTACCCATGTCTTGATGTCTCAAGAATTTTAACTTTATCTCTGGATCATTTCAAATGTTAGAATTAATGAGTCCTTTTAAACTCTCTGAAAGAAAGGTCTAAGCAATCATACTGGGCTAAGAAATAGAAGATTAGGAAATTGCAGATACAAATACAGGCAGATGACTGAAATAAAAGTGGAGAAAAGAAGAAAGCCACCTTCTTGGAACAATAGTACAAAACTATGTAGTCTGCCTTCCTCCCTCACTGGATGCAATTTCTGCATAGTCTGGGAACATCATCATCCACCTTTCACAGATGAGCCATGGAGATTTGCAGGGGTTTGACGTAACTCAGAAAGTCACAGACGAAGAAGGGGTGGAACCTAGGATCAAATCTAAGAATTTCCTTCCTTCCTTCCTTCATTCCTTCCTTCCTTCCTTCCTTCCTTCCTTTCTTTCTTTCTTTCTTTCTTTCTTTCTTTCTCTCCACTGGGAATCAAACTCAGGACCTTGCATTTGTGAACCACAGAGCTAAATCCCTGGCAAATCCAGGAATTTCTAAATGTAAAGTTCTGGCTATTTTTTATTTTTTTAGTGCTCCTTTTTATGGTGATTTTGTGTTTGAGAGTATTGTATTCCACAGGGTTTTGGACTCTTCCCTCAGAGAAGTTTGGCCTTAATGTGTATAAGGTGTCAGGATTTCAAGGAAAACACATCTTAGAAAATAGGGTGTATTAGTCTGTGTTCAGTTGCTATGACAAAACCACCAAGAGTGGGTAATTTATAAAGAATTAATGCCGGGGATTTAGCTCAGTGGTTCGGTGGCCTACCTTGCAAGCGCAAGGACCCAAGTTCAGTCCCCGGTACCAAAAAAAAAAAACAAAAAAAAACCCAAAAAACAAAAAACAAAACAAAACAAAACAAACAAACAAAAGAATTAAGTGGATTTAGTTCATGGCTCTGCACACGGAGAAGTACAAAAAATGGTTGTTTGTTGAGGACCTTCTTGTATCGTCGCAACTTGGTGGAAGCCACCACGTGTCCAGTTGGAGCATGTAAGCAAGCTCAAGTCCCTCTTCCTCTTCATGTACAGCTAGCTATGGATGTCACTGCGGGGCCCCTGACTTATGAATACATCTAACCCTAATTATGTCTAAAGGATCCCAACTCTAAATACGATCAACATGTTAATTTGGAGGATTAATTTCCAGTGCACTGAACTGCGGAGAAACATATTTACAACTGAAGGAAATGTAGTTTATAGCAATTCAATGATCTACCTCACTTTTAAGTGTGCACTTCTATGATTCATAGGATATAATAAAGTTATCTCATTGCCTACCAAATATTTTGGTACATGGATCCTTAGTGTTTCAACTTTATGGGCTTTATTTGTGGACAAAACCTTAATAATGTACCTTTAAGAGAATCAAATATTTATATGGAATGGTGCTTTAAACAATTTTCAGTTATCTTTCATTTACCTTTGTGTGTCTCTCAACTCAAGAGATAACTAAAATAAAATGTAGCACAATATACAGGCATTTTAAACTTTTTTCTTTTTTTTTTTTTTGTTTTTGGAAACAGCTTGAGCTTGAACTCACTATGAAATGCAGGCTGTCCTCAAACTCATGGCGATTCTCCTGCCTCTGGCTTTCTAGTGCTGGGAATTACAGGAGTGCTCCAGTGCATGTGGCTAGTAAATATATTTCCTAAAGTTATAATAGGGTGAGCGAAAACAAAGGAAACTGTGCATAAATGCTTTACATCTCCTTAGCTTTCAGATTCCCATTATGCCAAAACCCATTGTTAAAATTATATTATATCCTTCTGAATTAAATCTATTGATGAATATATACATATATGCACACATATACACTTCTTATATACACACACACACATATATATACATCTATATGCTTACATACATATACATATGTATATAATCTTTAGGAAAGGTGCATTGTTGTGTGTGCATCCATGTGTCTCTATATGAAAAAGTGTGAGTAAAACTTTTGAGAAAGAATAAAGATCTACTTATGTGTAAAGAGATAAAAATATTACTTAAGAAGAATAGAATGAATGCATAATTGCATGACATATTTCTGTGTTAGACTGATTTCATTCTGAGAAAGCACTTCTTTGATGAAATGAGAAAGTCCTTGTCTTCTAGATTTAGCCTGAAAAGAACGTGACAGAGAGGCCTCTAAGTTGTCCTATCTAGAAATGTCACTGGAAGTTTGAGGTCAAAGAGTGGGAAGTAGATACAGTTAGAGAAGATTATTGAGGCCGAAAAGTAAGGAACAAAGTTGACAAATGCTTCTGTATAAAAAAATCTTTCCTAACTATGACCACTTTGAACAATGATATTTACTGTTCAGTTTTCACTCAGCTGTCATTTCCATAAAGATTAGTTGTACTCTTTATAATCTCACAATTTCAGAAACAAACAGAGCCCTACCCACGATGTGGTCAAGAGGTGTTTATATGAGGCCATGGTGGTGATAAACAGAAATTCATAAGAGCAGGGTACCAAAACAAGAATGTGCTTGGTATAAGAGACTGACTTACCATTCACTGAACTTTAATTACTGTATCTCTCTAACCTTAACCCTTTCCCTGACTTGGAATGAGCCAAACAGCATGTATGTCGGAATCAGAAAAGAAAAAACAACATTCTAGAATATCAAAATTACACTTAATAGAGATTGCATCCTACTGATCAATGAAAAAGATAAAATATTTGAATTATAAATATCAAGAAAGATAAGTCAGAGATTGCAGCAGATCCCACAGATGTTAGAAAGATAAGAATATTATATAAATGATCCTAAAGAAATTTGACAATTTAGAATTTTAAAAGATCTTGATATTATTGTAGCAAGAGAATAACATGGGTTGTACTTTTATCTACTCATTCTGAAACAATTAGAAAATCAAACAAAATGTGAAACAACTTTTTTTCAGTTATGAGCCAACACTTGGTACAGTACTATGATTCTAGATATGACAACTAAACCATATCTGCATAGCAAAAGTCTTGGTGTTTGGGATGAAATCACATTCAGAATCCAGCTTCAAAGGGAGGAACCAAAAAAAAAAGTCCCACAGAGAATGTTGAGATTTGGTGGCAGATCTTGTATCCTTCCTTATATAGTAGATTTTCAAGCCAGGTGCTCTAACTGGCAAATCTACTTCAGTTCTTTCTTCCAAGAAAAAATTCAGTTCTCAGAAATTTGACTCTCAAAGTTCTAGGTATAGCTGGCTACTCAAGCATTCTATATAAGTTTATCTATGAGAACTTTTTGTTCTCACCCCATGTTATCCTAGAATTTACAGAAAATATAGATATTCCTTATGTTTCTTGGTCCTGCCACAGTTCTCCAGTTAGTCTAGACAGTTATGAGACTATTCAGCTTTACTCCATATTAAACATTTCATTTATTTTTATTATTTTAATTTAAGTCATATACTCACCTGCCTTGCAGGATGAATGAGGATGAGCTAAGTAGCATATGGGAAAGAGCTGAAATTAAACAGCACACTGCGAAGTGCTTTGAACTATTAGTTTTGAGCTATGAGTGGAAATTATTATTATTAATGGACCATATTCTGTCAAATGTTTTAATGTAATGTGTCTGTTAATATCAGGATATAGTACATTGCCACTGAAGATGCAGCAACTACACGCTTTGTGATATTTTTATAAAAAACATGCATCTTATGGTTCTATCGCTGAACTTTGTATAAAAGTATACATCTTTTCCCTGATTTACATCTTAAAATTTGATCTTTAACAAACATGGAATTCTGTTCCAATGGTAGTAGAAACAAAGACTGAAGACATTTTTCTCTCCAAGATTGTATGCATTCTCTTTTTTACTCAAATTAACTTTCTGCCACTGGTTTCCGTGTGTGTGTGTATTTGTGGGTGTGTGCATGTGTGTGTGTCTGTGTGTGTGTGACACAGATCACACTACCTGATTCCAAAATGACAGGAGATTTTACAAAAGGTGTTCCAAGGAACAGTTTGGGTGGACCTGGAAGTACATGACAACTGAAGGACAAGTTTTCAATGCTTTCTAATAGCCCACAACCCTGCAGGAAGATGAATTCATGGGCAAAAGGCCCCACTAGTACCATACAGCTATGACCACTAGAGTACAGAAAAGCCAAGTGCCCGTTCACAAAAGACTTCACCTAGAGAGGGACACGCAGCTAGATTTTGAAGGAGAACAGAATGTGGGAAAACTCCCTGGTAGTCTTTAGAAATCACAAATGATTTTAAACCTGAAAAAAATGATACTTTTATGAATTTGGTAATTAGAGGTCCTTAAATGTCTATTTTATGTCATGCAGGTTTCATCTTGTGAATTTCTAAAGAGTTTTTAAATGAGGATAAAAATAATTCAACTTAAGATTTTTTGAAACAAATGGACAAGAGGAGTAGAAGAAAATGGATAACTGCCAAGGCTCCAAGGAATATTATTTTCTCAATGAAGAGAGCTACACGCTAAATGAAAACAAAGAGAGCTCACCTGCAATAATGCTGATGAACCAGGCAAAAGGAAGCAGTGATCACAAATGCATTGGGACAAACACTGTCTGCCCACCAAGGATTGAATCCAATATAACATTTGGTGACCAGTATGGATAATTATTTTTCTAGAATAAAAGCAACCTGCAAAACAATGTCTTGGACAGCCTATTTCACTTTGTTTCAGTTGTCTGAGTTTATCATATCCCTGTGCCTGCATTGCAACTTGTATTTAAAATGTCTAGCTATCAACCATGAATTCAGTGAACAATTTTCTTTTATCTTTGTGTTTTCATTTTATCTTCAGGGGTACATAGAACCCAAATAAATGCACAGCTAACCTGCCTATTACTAATTATTTAAATTTATCACTGTGATGTCATCTCCTTGGGAACTGATCACTGGGAATTGATCACAAAGACATTTGGGGGATTTTGTTGTAACTTGGAACAATCTCTTCATGGTTTTAAAAATTTAAATCTATCACATTGTGAAAGTTTCTCTAATATTTGAAATTGTTAATACATTATTGAAAGCAAAGATAATGGGTATTCTATGGAGGACATATTAATTGTGGGTAAAACTAGAAGCAGAGAGATAAACCAAAAAACTTTGGAAATGAAACTGAAAGCATGACCATTTCCAAATTTTGCTTTGTCCTATCATCTCATTGCAAAAGGAGAGAAACTTCATAAAATTCGCTGAGCTATATTTAATGTTCTGACACATCTTAACGAATGCTAGCCTTGACAAAACAATGTTTCACAGAAGTTATCAATGTATCTTAATAAGCAGCTTTAGAGCTGTTTGTGTCATCAGTTGTTATCATATTCTGACACCCCGAATCTGAACCCAGATATTATTCAGACTGACAGGAAAAAAAATCTCAGGACTTAGCTAGTATTCAAGGTAACAGAAAAAAGTCATTTATATCAACATGCCAAAAACATGTAATTTTAAATAGAGAATGCTACTCTAAGGACATTTTTTATTTTTAGATAATGTTAAAATTCAGCAACTGCAATTGTCTGTGGGAGAGTTAGAGGTGAGATATAGAGGATTTAAAGAAATAAAAGCCAGTGATACACATATACCCATGTTTATAGTACTACAATTCATAATAGCTAAATCTTAGTAGCAGTCTTATGTCCAACAACAGGTGAATGGGTTAAAAAAGTGGTATTTACAAACTACAGACTTCTATTCTGCCCTAAACAATGATACACTTGACTCATTTGTAGGAAAATGGATGCACCTTGAGACCATAATTTAAAGTGAAAGAAATCAGACACACAGATTTAAGTGCTGCATAGTTTCTCTAATAGGAGAAAACCATATTATAAGGAGCAAATTAAAGATCAATAATAGAAACAAGGGAGACAGATCTTTTTCAAATGGGACAAACAGCAAGAAATTGAGGGAGGTAGGAGTAGCAAAAGTGATAGAAGAAGGGATTGTGAAGTGTTATGTGCCACTTCCCCAAAGGAGATGAAAAGTTAACATTATGTACTGCAAAATGTACTGATAAAAATTTTTAAAATTGTAAAAAGCCTTTTGTTCAGTGGTTCCTTACAAACTGTGAACACTCAACTAGTACATACATTTTATTTTCCTCTGTGAATTCTAAGATATCTACAAAATCTCCCTCATTATGTTTTCCCTCCAGGAAATTACAAATATTATAAAGCACAAATTTTAACAAAAATGTTTTGAAACATAAAAAAATAGACTAATGGAAGAATAGCAATGGAATTTATTTAATATAGGTAGAAATTTGTTTCAGGTTGAAATGTGAGCTTCAGAACAAATAGAGGCTATTATACTTAGTCTCCCAGCTCTAGTAAATAGGAACAAGAAAAGGAATATAACATGAAATTGGACCATGCAAGTAGGAAAAAAAAAAGAAAAAGAACTGTGAAAAGGAAAGACTTTTGAACTAATAACACATAATGTAAAGTGAAACCTCATATCTGAAAAAATGATTTTGAAGTATTCCAATAAAGAAGAATGTTTAATTGTTGTTAGAATTACAAAGTTACGACCTAATGGATTTGTGATTTGTTTAGTATTTACATTAAGCCTAACCATATGAAAGCAAGGGGATTTTTTTAAAACTGTGCACCCTTTTGTTTATTTTGTATTCTCATGTTTATTCCCACTATAAGCCCCTTAAGAACTGTGTCATTTCGCTGTCTCAGAATCTCTAAGACAGACAACAGAGTTTAGTAACAATCAGCCCTCATGGATATTTATGAGTGACGAAATCCATATGCTACTAAATTTAGATTAAAATATAAATTTAACATTCTATTTTAATTTTGAGCATAAAATACAGGGTACCTACTCTGTGGAATGATCGTAAGAGATCCTTTAAAAATGTTCTACACAGCTTACCTTTGTGATCAATACATTGAAACTGAAAGGTCAAGTGACATGCCTAAAAACAACGTACAACAGAAAATGTTTTTCAAGTAAAAACTAGGCAGATTACAGGCATTTAATTTTCCTCTAATCATTTAATATTTAAAATGTATTTCTAAACTAAATTTAGCGTATCATTTGTAAGTGGGAAGGGGACCAAAAAATGGAGGAAAGAGGATGTAAAAAGAATTAAGATATGTCACGTACACATACCAACACCCCAAGATGTAAGTAATCATTATGTACTGCAAATCTGTACTAATAAAAACAAAATAAATTTAGTGAAATAGATTTCTTGACCTAGGATTAAAAATCAAATTATCAGCCTCTGTCTTTGCATCTTAATTTGATAAATCAAGCAATGAAGACCATTATCAAATGCTACCTAAGTAGAGAAAGTAACTCCATACTGAAATTTTGCTGACACTGAATTGTTTCATTGCTTCTATAAATACTCAGTGGTAACCAGGATACTATTTTGCACTTTCTCTGGCATGAGCTTTTGACTGTGTCCCAGTGAATAACAAGATTGTCAGTTCCAAGCATGTAAATGAACCGCCCTACATCAGGCCTTTCATTGGTCAGTTTTCTGCGGTTAGAACAAAATACAATAAAATCTTGGTTTGCGAACATAATTCATTTCAGAAACATGCTTGTAATACAGAGCACTTTGATATCAAAGTGAATTTCTCCATAAGAAATAACAGAAACTCAGATGGTTCGTTCCACAACCTAAAAATATTCATGTAAAAAGGATTACAGTACTGTAATGTAATACAAAATAAGAAAGAAAATATAAAGAAAGAACCCAAATTAACCTGTCCTTACCTGTGAGAACCTTGGTGGCCGGTAGGAGGGAGGCAAGAGAGAGGAGGGTTATTGCATAGGATGATTTTCAGTCACTAACAGAATCATTGCTGTCTATTGGGTCAAATGAATCTGTTTTCCTTTCATGCAGCTTCAGCAAGGAACCTTTCCAAAGACATTTGCTTTTGTCTCCTTTTGAGGATTTCACTGAAATGTGATATTGCATTGCTTTAAAGATATTCACCCATGCATTGCCTCAGGCTTATTGGATGGTACTTTTCCACAAAGTTGTGCACTGTTTCCACATTTTCCACATCTCCGTAATCTCATCTGCATGGAGAGTTTCTTCTGCCTTTCTCTCCTGCTCCTCTTCAGGTGAGAACTCTTCCCTAATCTCTTGCTGTTCCATAATCTCCTCCCCAGTGATGCAGTGCGAGAGACAGAAGAACCATTCGCTCAGTTGCAATCCTGAGACATTCAGTATCATGTTAATTAACAAGTTATTAACATTATCAAGTTAAAATGCATTAGGAACGTTTGCTTGTCTTGTGGAACACTGGCAGAGCACGTGACGCACAATCCAAGGTTTCACATACCTGACTTATACCACATGAAGTAGGAAGGTTTATTATTGCTCATGCTTTCAGAAGGCTCAGCCTGCATTCTGCTGGTCTCAGGAAAAAACCTCACGGTGGGTGGGGGGTGGGGGGACAAGATGTTTACTTTGTGACATCCAGAAGGCAGAGTACAAGGGAAGTGTGGGATAAACGCCCTCCCAAGGCAAGGCCCCCACGTCCACGGAAATGGGCCCCTACTCTTGAAGCACACGAAGCTATGAATACCTGTGTATTAATCTACTGATGAAGAAAGCACCCTGTCTATGATCCAGCCACCTTCCGAGGGGTCTCTCAGTCCAGTCAAGTTGACAATTAACTGGCGCAACCCTGTAGCAATATGTTTTTAGTATCATTATTTAGATTATTTACTTCTGTTCTGTTTCTTTTCCATGAGTGCTATGTAGGTTTTAACTACATGGAGCAAACTTTGAACTATTCATTACACTTTTCCCCTAACCTGGGATACTGTAACTCACACACAATAATGCTTAGTGAAGGACTGATGTTTGCAGAGCTAAGCCTTGCACAGATGCTCCTTCGCTCTGGCCTTGGACCTACATAAAACCGGTTAGTCAATAATTGTCTGTAAGAAACTTACTGACTCACCCTGGGATACACTAGTAAGGTCATAAGATTTTCCAGAATCTAGCAAAGCAAATAGTCACAGGGTTTAGTTTCAAGCACTCATGACTCATACTGCTTCTCTGTTTGGAATTTTCAGCCACTGTTTCCCTCTTATGTAGTTACTAGATTTTCTTTAAATTGAGAGAAATTATTGCACGTCAAGAGAAGATGAAGTCAAAATAATTAGGTGGCCTTATGTAATGATAAATGCATGCAATAATAGCAACATGATCATGGTATCATAGAATAGCAATGCTCTTATTTTCAACCATTGGTATCTTCACTTTTAGTCTGTTCTGAATTACTATGTGTAATGACACTCTGATATTTTGTTTTTTCCTAGTCCAGAAAGCCCCAGAAGTTAAACATTAGCAAATTTGGATATTCTTCTTTGCAGGAACATTTTTCTCCAGCTATTCTAATTCTCTCAAAAACATTTTTTTGAAAGATTTTTTTTACATAGGCATCTGCCCAAGATAAAACTATAGACCTTTAAAAAGAACATTTTCTTTAAACAAATACCAATATTTTATCTAGGCTTCAAAACTACTGCGTCCCATGGATGGCTGAAAAATCAGTCTCAAGTAACACCACATGGCTGTGGCTTGAGAGTACAGCCAGAACTGCTGTAGACACTGCCTCCAGAGACCCCAATTCCAGATCCCCTCCAGACACTTCATTTTGTAGATTTCTGATATTTAATTGGTGTTCTGACCAAGTATGGCACCCTAATTGTCTATGATGTGCATAACAAGTCATGGCTAAGATATGAACTATTATATATCTAAGGAATATTTTCTTTTATATGTCAACACATTTAGTAGAAAGTTAAAATGGATTATTTGTCATTATTTTAAATGAGTTCCCAAATAATAGAAATAAAACATTTGTACCAAATACCCTATATCCTTAAATGAGGTTCTGATTTACCTATGAGAGGTCTATCAAGAAGATGAGCAAAAGTTTGCTTTTGTGTCTTTGGCACATTATCCAGGAGAATATCAAGGCATGGAGGAGTCTTCCCTTCATCTGGAGAAGGGCAGAGAGGGTATATTGTTTTCCTAAAGACTTTGTGGAGGAGGCTTGCTTGGAAAGCTTGATATATGCCACTTGCAATTCCTTACACAAAGTGGACTATGGGACCCTAGGCTGAATTATAATAGTGGGAAAGTCTACTATTCTTTGCATTTGTTAAATATAGAGAAATGACCCTTTGTTACTGCTACTACTAAGGCCAGGCAGGAATGAGTATTCTCGAGGCACCAGGGGTGGTCTGTGGCAGACAGAGAAGGCCTGACACCATCCATCTTCATGGACCTTTGATTCAAGGGACTTTCAAAGTGACAAAGGAAGCCTGACAGAGAGTCTATCCGTGGTCCACTATCAGATGCCTCAACCCTGAGCACTGATATAACCAGTTGGCAGTGTCACAGAAATTGCAATTAGAGTTTTCCAGCAATATATTATAAACTCTTTGGAAACTTGCCCGATCCAAACAGACAAAATAGTTTGAGTGGATACAAATCAACCTATATAATAATGTCACACTCATTTGCATTAGTTCCTATTTCTTATTAGGGTGGTGAAGTTACTCATAACCTAAAACCTACCTTTATCTGCAACCTTATCACTGACCAGTACTGCTAACATTTATTGGATAATAAAGGATAGTTGTTCTCTGCACCTAAGGAAAATAGCATCCAAACAAAAGAAAATAATCTAGTGAAAATCCAAGCTGTGTTTGTTGGGTGATGAAGACAGAGAACCAAAGTTTGAAGAGGTGAGAGTTTGCTGTCCTGCTCTTCTGAATGAGCGCCCTCTTCAGGTTTGTAAAGGCTTTAATCTTCATGATCATACCCAACTCAGACGCTGCAGTCACATGGAGGTCCTACTTACAAATGCTGGTCTTCCCTTGATGCCACTACTTCTTTTTTAAAAGCCTTCTTTTTTGTACTGTTTTAGGAGGCTCTGCATAAGTACAAGTCAACTTCCCTGATTTTCTCTGCCAGTTTAAGATACAAGTAAGAAATTGTATCTTTCTTGTTGCTGATAAGAAAGCGAGCAGATGTCTTTTAAAGACTTATCAAACTCAGAAAAAACATAAACAGTTAATTAAAAATCTCTTACATTCCCACAGGCCAGCAATGACTACCACTACTATTAGGTTGACCTGTATGGAATCCTCAAGATTCAACGGATTTTGACCTACAGAAAAGTAGTTCCATATGATTTAATTTAATTCCCATGTACAGTGATATTATGGTTAATGCATTTAATTTGTCCCATGATTCTGGAGAAGATGACCACAACCTAATCCATGTGGGAAGATGGCAGTGGTGCTGTTCGGCACCCCTGTGGAGTTCTTCAACAGAAGCAAAATTTACTGAACTCTTCTCTTAGTGAACCAAACCGTTCATGAAAAGAAGAATTTGTGAATGGAGGTGCTGCATTATCGTATTTGAGCACATGCATATTTTACAGCTGAATTCATATGATGTATACTCTATATACAGGATGATAATATATACTAAGTGATGTACCTTAGATATAATACATAAATAGCACTGTAGCTTATACAGTTTTTATATTTGAAGTTTTATGTACACATACACACACAGGCACACATATTTTTAATAATTCAGTTATTTAAAAATTAATTTCAAAGTACCCTCAACAATCTCATAGATTCATGAAGTGCTTGACATGGAAATGAGCATGGGATTCCATTTAAATATTTTTAATTTAAGATTTGCTTGTAATCCTCTTATGTTTCTTCTTCACATATATACAAAACAGCAGTGTTCTTTGGATGTTGTGCTTGAGAAAACTCCCATTTAATTGCCAGTATCAGACATGGTGCTTTTAGACCTCCCATCCATACAGCTCAAAGACAGTGATATTTTATGTATTTGTAATTTTCAGCTGACAAAATAAGCAAAGAGTTGGAGGATTTTTGTCCAAAGATCTCATTTCCATTTTGAGTTTTCGGTGCTTAATATTTTTCACACATCTACACATACACAACTGCATGTATAAATGTGTTCAAAATAAATTCCAATCAGTAGTTTCATGTGCTACGGTATCAAAAGAGAAGTAGAATTTGTTAAATTTATTATATAATATTAGTAGCATTTATGTAGAAGGCTTAAAGATCTATTTTTCGGGGGTGGTACTGAGAATTGGAGCATGAACCTTCACAATAAGGTCCATCCCTTTTAAAGGCTTTTTTATTTTGAGACAGGTCTTGCTAAGTCAGTTGAACACATGAGCTTTCTGTCTCAGCCTCCTCACATGCTCAAATTATAAACATATACCACAACACCTGGCTCTAAAAGATTTAACTTTTAATAGCCACACAGCTAATAAATTGTGTATAATTGAGTAGATATCTTATTCTTGTTGGCTTCTGGTCTTTATTCTGAGCATAAAATCAGACTGGCACTAGAATGATTACTACAGATACTTTTAGTTTTAAAATAATGTGGACTTTAAGTTAAACCCAGTGGATTAATTTCTTTATACCCTAGGGACTGTTGTAAAGACTAAGTGCAACAATATGATTCCATTCCTAAGATAATACAACTAAATAATAAATGTTACAAGAATAGAAATTATTATTGTAATTCCAAGTAATTCACTTCTCAGTAAGTTGATCCTTCCGCAATTTAAAGCTAATTAGTAGTTTTATTTCACTTGTCTGAATCCTATTTACAGGAATTTTGTTCACTATATCCAACACTAGCTTACTTTCCTGTTTATGCTGCTCTTGAACTCTTCCAGGATAATGCAATTTGGAAGTAAAGGAAATGGCTTACCGAGTGTTGATGACCCTAAGACTCTGGCTGTGCATACCAAAGGATGAACCACTTTCATTATTCCACTAAGAGCATCTAACCACGCACTGTGCAGTGTTTGGTTTAATTTGAAATGGGAAATTCCTTCCCTATGAAAAGATGGAAAGAAAAAATGGATAATACCTAATTTTTCTCCCATTTCTTTAAAAATAAATACAGAAAAGGCGTCTTTTTGCTTTATATATTTTTTTTTATTTTTTTCAGCTTTAATTGAGCTTAGTGTTAGCCAGTATCCAAGATGACTCTTTATGATCTCACTTCCTGCTAAGGCAACTGTGTACTTTTGGTACAGTTAGATTATTGGGGCTGAGGAATTCACTGCCCTCCACCCAGTTGAACTGGAGCACCACTCTCAGGCCATCCCTTCCTAGTTACTCTCTTCCACACATTTGAGTTCAGATGCCCCTCTAGGAGCATTCCATGTAAGCCCAGAGCAAAACACACACAAGCCCCTTTCCTCTCTCACACTTGAGCCCAATAGCCTGTTTTATCTGAATGTTGTGCAGTGTTCCTCTTCTGTCATCTATTTCTGTTTGTGACAATCAATAAACATAGCTGCCTTTCCCCACCATAGTGCCTATGCCTTGCAATTCATTGCTTTCCATACACAAGATCTTGGAATCTGTCTGTTGGATTCACCATGTGGAAACAGTTTTCTCCACATGGCCCTGCAATTAATCTATGTGCACCATAAAGTACTCTGAAGTGATTACAGGTCACTTGCAATGTTAGGCTATGAAAGCCAGATCTTTCATCTTGGGCCTCACCTCTACCCTCTCTTCTTCTTCTCTATCCCACAACCAACCTGCCTCATCATTTACGTGGAAGAAGCCAACTACCCTGTAAGTAGTGAAGCCTACAGAGAAACACACATGGGCAGGAGTGGGGTGTTACGGTTTAGATCTTAAATGTCCCATAAAAATCACACGTGTTCAAAGCTGATGGGCTCTGGGCCAGTGGCTGGGTCACCAAGGCCCTTACTATCATCAAGTGGTTAAGCCAGTGATGAGTTCATTACAGAATGGGTGCATTAGAAGAGGGGCCTTGTTAGATGAAGTAGGTCACCATGGATGTGGCTTTGAAAGGTATATTTTGTTCCAAGCCCCTTTTCCTCTGCTGTTTTTGCTTCTCACTGTTTCCTGGCCTCCAAGCACTGAGCAACTTCCCTTCTTTACTCATATTCTCCCTATTTCTTTCTTGGATCCAAATGATCATGGTACTGAAACCCCACGCCAAAACAAACATCCCCTCTTTAAATTGTGTACATCAGATATTCTGTCCCGGCAACAGAAAGGTCACCAGTGCACGGGGATCTTGGTCCAATAACAAGTGAGGAACTGAGATCTGCCAAGTGCTAAAGCTGGAAAGAATTTTGTAGAAACTAAAGTACATATTTTTCAATATTTAAGAAATGATATGTTTAACAATTTTATTTTCTTACATAAAATCAGATTTCTCTCTACAATTTTGGACAGTTGTAAGAATTATCATTTTTATATTAGAAAGTTTAGCATATACCTTATGATATGTTTGGACTTACAGCCTCAAAAGTATAAAGTTTTGTAAATGGGGAAGGGTGGAGGGGGTGAAGAGAGGCCAGGGGAATGGGGAAAAACTAAGAACCATGATGTCATGTAAAGATAAAAGATCCCAATGATGAATGTAACTCTGTTGTATACCTAAAAAGTACCAATAAAAAGTATATGAAAATTAATACTAAAATTAAAATGGGTGTAGTTTTAAAAAATAAATTGCAGCCAGAGGTGTCTTTTGAAACACAAAACAGATACATCTGCTGAATATTGTTTTGATAGTTTAGCATAAACCAAAAAATAGAAGTTATTATAACCCAACTTAAAAATATATTATCTATTTAAATGTGGTAATGTAGGATAAAATAACAATATTTTACTATTCAATATAATTTCAATTAACTTGAAGCCTGGTCTAACATTGGCACCATGAAAATTACTTCAGAGATATTGCTTTTATCTTCACAGAGATTCTGCTAAGAAGTAGAATGATCCCTAATTCCCAGGTACACAAATGAAGACTCAAAGGCAGTTAGTGATTTATAAAAGAAGACTAGGTAGGAAGGAGCTAAAAGTATGCGCGTGCGCACACACACACACACACACACACACACACACACACAGTGTTATTTTCAGATCCAAAGTTTATAACCCTAGGATTTTCTAGTCTATATTAATCTCAATAAATTTTAGGTTAGAACTGATTTTGACTAGTTTCACTTGGAATTTTCTTTAGATATTGAGTATATTCATGTTGCGTATACTGAACTATATCAATACAGTCTTGAAGACATAACCTCCATAATGCAGAGACAAGTCTAAATGAGGGAAACCCTTAGCCAGTGGTGTTTGGTTAAAAAGTACTTGAGGCCAAAGAGATGATTTTGTGTTTCTCTGGTAGAGCATAAGCTGCTTCTCCCTCATTCCAAGAATGTCAGAACTTAGTGATGTGGCAATTCTTTATTCTTCACTCCTCTTCTTCAAAATTGGTGTCTCCATTTCCTCACACCTTATCACACCTTAAGCATCAAAGCCCCTCTTTGCATAAGTGGCCTCTACCTTTCAAAATCTCCAGCTCTTGTCTTTTTCTATTCTCTCTACTTCTGCTCTTGTCATTATTCTCAGGGACTTCAACATTTATTATGCCCTCTTCCTCATATTATCTTATTTTTTCCATCTTATCTTTGAAGTTATTCCATGCAATATACTTAATACATTGGAACTTCCAACAAATCTACCACCTTAGAAATCTCATGTGAAATATTCCACAATCTGACGTCGTTGCTCTGATCAAATCATAGATTCAAGTGATCCCTGATAACCATTAACGTATTAGAGCCTCGTGATCCTATTTGTTCAGTTTACATTCAGTTGCTGTCAGTATACCTCATTATATTCTTGATAATCTTTACCTTTCCTGCTTCTCCCAGCTTTCTTCACTTATTGCCCGTCTAACGTTAAGTTTCTCAGTCTAACACCAGCTCTCCCTTTAGCTTTTCACTTGTAAACAAAGTTGAATGTCATGCGAGACAATTCCCATAACTGCACTGTCCAAACTCACCTCAACTTCGGGATCACAGCTCTCAACAAGGTGATACCACAGCTGGACCATCATCTTTTTATGGCAACTTCCCTTGTGATTTTCTTTAAAACTCGTAAAATCAAATATCTCATCCTTTTTCCTATTTCTTCCAACTTCAAAGTCCTCCGTGTCTTCTTATTCTCTTCATATTTACTTGGCCAGCTTCTTTACATAAAAAAATAGATTTAATCAGAAAAGAATAGTAATGTTGTATAATAGGATTCTCAGTCAGAAAAAAGACTCAGCTCTAGCTTCCTCCTGCTGTCCTCCTCTTCCCCCTTCTTCGCAAACAGGTAACTTCATTTCCTTGTTTTCTGTTTTGGGACTTAGGTCTGAACAACGTACTTCCTGAATTTATCTTCTGTCTTTCGTGGACCATAATAGTTCTCTTATCCTCTGGATAATTTCCGTTTTCACACAAACACAAGTCATCACATGACTTGGGGGGGAAAAGTAATCAAATACTAATCTCTCTTTTCTCTAAGCCCTGTCTTCCTGCATAGCTTTATAGTCTGTTTCCTATTTCACAGGGCTCTAAGTGCCCAGTCTTGCCCTCCTCTAAGCGCTCCATGTTCCCTGTTAGATTACCGCACCGTGCGCCAGGGTTTTAACTATCACTCCTGGGTTAATGACCTTCAAGAGTCCATCTCTAGTTTGGACCATCTTGCCTGAGTGTTGGACTCATTAAACTCTGTACTCACGATTACTAGTTAGATTTTTAAATGGTAACATGGCAAAAAGATTTCCTGACTACTACCCTAAAGATTCAGTCCCAGCAAAGAGCACCATATGTAATAGTGTGGAGCTATACCCGATTAAGTCTTTCCTAAATGCCAGCATACAGTTTCTTAAATATCACTTCAAAGGTGTAGTCTGGCTTCAGAGACTGCTCACCAGCTTCACCTGCTAAGTCCTTGGTGCACCACATTCATGGTTTCACCTTCCCGAAGATTCTGACCATGTGGTGTTTTGTGCTCTGTAAGCCTGTGAGGAAATCAGTGGTTCTGAAACACAGTATGGACCACCTTATTCCTTATAAATTCTTCTAATGCTTTATGCTTGTTTTGCTATCAACAAATGGAGTAAAAATGAATTCCTGCCCCTCAACTATACTTTCTCCCCTTTCCTCTGCAGGCATCCTTGTGGCAGTCTTCTCCCAAACTCTTGTATTTCTTCCTGGATAACTAAAGGATAATAATGAATATATTATACACTCACTTAAAGCTGGACTATTCAGAAGATTTGTGGGAGATTCAACTCTACAGCACAGACTTTCTAATTCCAACCTCACTCCTGTATCTCCATGATACCTTTCCATGTTTCAGTTCACAGCTGGTAAATCTAGAATCTTAGGAAAGCACACGCTCCCTCCTCAGTTTGTGTTTTCTTTGGAATTCATTTGCAAATCCTACATCTGTTTGTTTTAAGTGGTCTTTTGTAAATATGTCATGTTGACTTTGTTGTCTGTGCCTCTAGCTGAGAAACATAACAGAAAAATAAAACCACTCATTATCTATCTATACCATCCATTTTTGCTTTAATTAAATGTTACTGCAATGTTAATCTCCAGATTAAAAGCAACTGCTATTATTGTTTTCTTTAAAATGACTTAGCAACCCCTTCAGGTTGCAGAATTTAAATGCAATGACTTTTGTTCAAAGTGCAGCATGTCTATTAGATTCTTAACTGCTCGTAACAATCCAGCTGCAGACATGATCTTATCTCTGATGTCTGTAACATGAGTATAGCTTGTCTTCACCAATACAGGACACAGTCATTGTGAAAACTGGGCACCTCTCCCTATATTTAGTGTGATTTATTGAGTGCTAATTGCACAATTGTGGTATGCTAATTTTTATTTCCAAGGATGCTGTTTTATAGCTCAGTGGTGTGATTATAACCTCAATTCTTCCATGAGAATGATTGTGTTCTTCCCTCAGAACTCTTCTGTTTGTCCAATATTTCCTATGACTGCCCCTTCGTCTTTACGAAAAATCAAAAAGGAGTAATTTAAGACAACTGAATGAATCTAGTTTTGGAACTGGGTTTCTTCAGGTGCTTAAAATTTTAAATTCCTTTAATAAAATTCACGTCATCATCAAATTCAATGTTTAAATTTTTTCTCAAAGAATTTTAAATAAGATTTATTGAAAACTGTCACTTTACACTAGGTAAATAGTATGCAGCATGTTATTTTTCATTTCTCCTTTTGTGAATGTTTTTATAAAAAAAGCAAAATCAATGGCAAAGTGTTTATAAATCTTTAAATGTACTCTGTGGTATAAAACAGCTAAGGGATTAACTGTGGTGTTTACAAGCCAAAGGACCTGGGAACAAGGAAGGAAACCAGAGTCCAAGAGGCTAAGGAGAAACAAATTACTGTCAGATAGGGCAGACGGCAATGTGGTAAAGCTTGGGACAAGACCCTCAGTGTTTGTGTATTTAGTCTTAATATTCTTATTTGTTGTTATTAAGTAAAAATACTCCACCTTATCACAAGGGAGAGTGAAAAATCAGAAAAACAAATTTACCAAAGAGATAGAAGAAAAGATGACAGGTGACGCCCAGATTACTTTAATAATGCCCTAAAAGCATTCTTGATCTCATTTTCAACTGAAAGAATACATTTTCTAGTTTTCTGCCTTAGAATAAGATCATAGAATTTATTAAGTGAGAGAAAATAAGTTTTTCAAACAGAAGAACTGAGTTCATAGTGTAGCAGAATTCAGTGACAAGAAGATCTAAAACAATATATTCTGTGATTGGACTTTGGAGCAAAAGCAGGAAAGAGGGAAAGAACCCAAATAGAAAAATGCATTACTATGAACAGAGATCCTTATTTATTTGGATTTTCCAAAATACCTTCCTTTCTTCCTTTGCTAAAACTCCATGCAACCAACACGCTATCGCTGCTTGTTTCCTGGGGCAAAAAATATGATGTGAATTTCTTATTTGATGCAGATCCCTGAGAGAGATGGAGAACGCAACCGAATTTCATATCACCAAGGTTTTCCCCCAGAGGATTCTCTCCAGTATTCAAGTTATTTGCTTACAAGTAGGGACATTGCATCTCCATTCAGTCACACTTGTTTGCTAGATTCATTTGTTTCATTCTCTACAGTGTCACAATTTTCAGGATTCTGTGTAGTTTCCTAGAATAGTGCTGAGCACAGATAGCAGGTACAAAGGTCCCTTTTTAACATTAATTCAAGGCAGTAGCAGTTTTGTTTTGTTTTTTTTTAAGCTAACAGGATCTTGGTGCATGAGGCAGGATACATATCCTACAGGGAGAATGAGCTCTCCTTTTTACAGTGAGTTAGAGCTCCTGCATGTAAAGTGTAAGCCCCCACACATACTGGGAATCTGCCTTATGCACTGGCTGCCAGGTTGATTGCAGACATGTGGATTTTGAGCCCGGTTTCCATTTGGGATATAGCAAATGGTAGCAGTTATGAACATTAACACCTTGCCTCTACAGTAACATTTCGCTTTTAAAAATATTTTCATATTTATCAATGGCATATCATTCACCAAGCTTGAAAACAGCTGCGAACATGGAGTGTTGGAGTTCTTAGAAAAAATCGTTTATTTTACTACTACAAGGTCAAATGCAAATAGAAGTATTTACTCAGTTCTTCCTATGTGCCATGTACCGTGCTCGGACTTTACAAGCGTGACCTCTCCATTTCTTAGAATGATCCCAGACACAAAATAGTAACCTCTGTAACTGGAGAGCTTGACATTATCTACAACATGAGGCTACTCATTCAGTATTTCAATGCATGAAGGAACACTTTCCATTACTATCTTTACTGAAATTATTGAATTACACAATGAGTATCTGAAGCTGCTAGGGACAGTGTGACTTACTCTGGTGTACTCAGTAAGTTAGACAGGCATTGAATTCATGTCCATGTGACTAGAGGGATAATTGTTTTAATCATTTAAGAATTTGATTTAAAGTCTATAAAATTTCATGGCGCAATTTCTACAAGCTCCCACATGCACTGACAGCTGTGAGCCTCCTGTCCTCTGTATCTTGCCTCACAGGACCAAAGAACAAGACTTCAATAATGGCTAAAATGGGAAGATTAGATCTTTTTTCTTTTAGCAGCCTTTGGGATCAGAGGCGGATTCAGGACAGATAGCAAGCTTTTCCAAGCATAGTAGTGTATAAGTAACATGGAAATATAATTGACATCAATCAGAAACACAAATCTGACAATTTGCTTTTAATAAACCATATATTGGTTCTGCAACTTATTAGAGATCACACTTTAATGCAAATTTTTTAAAGTTTAGAGTAATTTTATGTGCACTGAGATTTTGATGTGTATGTGTCACCACGTAAATTTATGGTACGAATCCATGGCCTTCCTCAGATGCTCGAGGTTGTCCCCTTTCATTATCTCTTGGCTGCTTCCTTTTATTATTTCACACTTTTCCTTCTACATTTCACATCCTATTGTGTATTCTAATCACCCTGCTTCCCTCTAATCATAAACTTTGCAATGAAAGTTGGTCCATGTGGATAATCCAAGGTAATCCTTCTGTTAGCTTCACCTCAAAAGTCCTTTTTGTCATATAAGGTACATAGTCGCAGTTACGAAAGGTCAGGGCATGGCCATCTTTGGAGGATCATTAGTCACTTTACGCACAGAATGTATTTGAAAAGGAATGGCTAGTAATCGGAGGAGAAGGGGAGGAAGAGCATAAGAATACCGAGAACAAGAATATTCATGAAGAAAACTGGAAAACTGGCATACCGATGTAGTACGCTTTGTGAGGAAAATAAAAGGATGTTGCAGTGACGTATGTCAAAGTCTGTGATGTAATGGACAATGCTGAGGACCCCCATCTTTATTCTTCTGAGAGTACTACAGAGGAAGGTCTGAGACAGAAGGGACACAGGTAATCTGAAGAGCAGCAGACAAGGGTGCACTTGTACCTGAGCACGTGACAAGGGAAGTGCCGATCTAGTGAGGGTTGTTGTACATTTCAAGAGCTCCAGGACATTGCTCCTGGTGTATTAATCAAATTTCCCTTTGCTAATATAGATCATTCAACACTTGAAACTTCAAGGAGGAGAGGATTAATTTGGCTCATTGTTTCAGAGGTTGTAGCATAGGGTTGCCTGACATCAAGGCAGAAATATTATGACGGGAGATAGTTCCGGGGCATAGAAAGCAGACCAGGAAGCAGTGTCAAAGAGGAAGAATAGCATCTCTATCGGAAGTGCTTACTAGAGAAACGAATATAACACAATCTATAGGAATATTTAAGAATTTACAAGATTAGTTTATAATGGCCACCCACAGAGTTGGATGTTGAAGAGTGCAGAGGGTCTGTCTGAAGGTCTGGACCTCACTGCTGCATCTCGTGAAAGTCTGTATCAGTAGGCCAGTGCACCTGTGATGGAAGGCTGAAGTGTCTACACTAAAAGGCTGCAGGGTCTTTGCCTGGAGATGAGAAGTCTGGGCTGGAAGCAAGGAGATGATGTCCAAAGTGAAAGAGAAGACTGGATCTCCTCCTAAGAAGCAGAAGCAGATCTGTTTTTCATTTCCCCTTTATACCATCCAGGTGATGAGCTGCCCTAGGGTGGGTCTTCCATGCCCTCGTGTGTGGAATTGCTGAGCTAATTTAGTTGCACTTCTCTTGCTGAAGTTGGAACAATTTCAGTAAGTCACAGAGGCTCTGTGACTCATGCAGGCATACCGGAAGTGTGCTTTAGTAGGTGCCTGAGTGGCTCTCAAGTCAGTAAAGTCGATATTCACCTTAACTGTTACACAAGAGTTCAAGAGGAAGCAAACCTTAATAGGACCAAGGGTGACTTCGCAGTCAGTGGGTGCTACTATCACACTTCCATTGCTGGGTCTAGAAAACCATGAAGAAAACACATAAGCCAAAACAATTTCTTAGATATATCCTTTATGAGAAAGAGAAAGGGTTTATTGCAATTCCTTAAAAAATACGATTTTTTCCCACTGGTTTAGAGTAGCATGACAAATAGCTTGCACCAAACCTAGTAGGTTCTGCCTCTGTCTAATGGAACGGGACAGTGTACAATGGTGATATCACAGAATATAGCTGCATAGCATTGTTGCTCATCACTTCACCAGGCAGTATTTTCCAGTGGCCCTCTAAAAATGTAAACCTTCCTTCAGAGAAACAAAAGATCGATCAGTTCCTTTACAAAGCTTAGCAACTTTATATGTACCTTTTTTATTTCTTCAATATTCGGTAATTTTCTGCTCTGAGGCCACCAATCCCAACAGATTTCTACTATTAGTTTCTTTTTTAAGATAATGGTACCTTCTCATTTTCTGTAGTTCTCAGAACACACTAGTTGCAAGTTAAAAAGGTTTTACCAAGTAATTCTTCCCAACTGCTTTTTATAACTATAATGTACAATAATGTGGTTTTTCTTCACCATTGAGAGAAAAATGCATTTTTCTTTTCAAATGGGGATTTCTTTGTTACCATTTTCTGCTCTGAAATGTTAAAACATATCTGTGGTTGTTTTCTTTTCTGTCTTCTCTTACTCATATTCCTTTCCATAGAGTAAGGCATATAGAATTATGAATAATATTGTAATCCCTTCTGGAACCAGAAGAGAAACATGGTTTCTATTATAGTTTATTGCCCTTTTATTCCTTTCTCTAAAGAATAGTTAAACAAAGTAACCCACGGAGATTGAAGTCTATTTATAATCGTAGGCAACCTGAGTCAGAAGACTAGATATTATAAACTTAGGCTTCTTTTTTGATTTGGACACAATTGTGTTTTTCTGAGAAATTGTGCATAATAGTCGCTTTAATGTTGCAAGATGCTTAGTCTGCATGAGCATAGGTAAACTTGTTAGTCCCTAGCGATGTCATACCTCAGTGTCTGTCTCTACACTCATTACATTTAGTCCACATGCTGGAGTGCAGTATTGAATAATAATTGTGTACACTCAATTATTGCCAACTCTTTGTAATTTCGGATAATATAAATCAAACAGATTGAGCTTTTCTTTAATAGATACACACCAGTCTATGAATGTATTGATTCATGTATTGATCCTTTTATTAGTGTTTGTGTTTTTGCACATTTCTTCCAAAATACATGGGCTTTTTTTCCTTTATTATATATAAGTAATACTACTAGGTATCAGGAGACCTGGTTTGTGAAACTAGGCTCTACCACTCTTTTGGGATTTGATTTATGAAGGACTTTGGCCAAAAAAAAAAATGCTGTCTCTTCCCATCAACCATTCAATGGGATTAGTACCTAGTTACTACGATCCTTACAGTTGTGCTGATAGTGGAATTCAACAGTAAAGGAATGTGAATAAGGTAAAAGATAAGATGTCTGAGAGCTATCACAGTTGGGTTTAAAACCATCCAGACAATGCATAAGGGATTTAAAGGTTTTTATCCTTCCAAAATAATCATAAAGTATGATGAATGCTTCAGTATTCTGTTTCTGGTTGGAAACTGAGGCTTAGACAATTTCAGTAGTTTGCCTAAAATATGTCACCAAATGAATGAGAGATTTAATACTGACTGGAGCCCAGACCTTTCCCCTACCCTTATTAGGTGAGGTTGCTGTAGTTTTCAAAGTACTGTGTGGGACAATCTGCCCGTATAGCAGCTCTCTGCTTTCCTTGCCAGGTCTGTAAGTGATGACATGGCTAATAAATCAATTAAATCACAAGGTATTATTCTTTGGTGTGATATAATTTTGCTGCCCAATGGGACAAACACAAAGAAATTCTACCTTTATGCAATCTTTAAGGCTACATAGAAGGCACAAATGGTGTCTGATGATGTCCTTCTCTTCAAATCTTTTCAGAACTTTGAATACAGAACTGAAGGGCATTAGAGATTCCCTGCTCAGTCAGACTGACCTAGTAAACACATCCTAAAGATCCAGGATGTGGAAGGTGACACTGAGTTCTTCCTTATTTATTATGGTTTCCCCTAGTCGGTAAGCAGTTCAGTAAAAAGATTTTGTCCCTCATTATTACCCTTGTACCCTAAACCCTGAAGCCATAACTAGAATGATGCTTATTGTTGACCACACAGAACACGTATCTATGTTTTGAGTAACTGTATCCATTTTCTCCCTCCCTATCCATATCTTTTTCCCATGGTAAAAATACCACATTGGCTACTAGAAGCTACTGCTTTTGTTTACAATCTGTGCTTCTCATTGGGATGTAAATTGCCTGAGCAGAGAGATGGTGTTTCACTCATGTTTTCATCTGAAGTATCCAGCAGTGCCTATAATAAAAATTTGTTCTCAATAAATATTTGTAGAATTTGATTTAAAAATGAATAAATTATCTTAATTCAATAAAGTGTTCCAAGCACCTTTAATTTTCCACTCATTCTGACAGGCACTAGAGAAGTCTTTGGTTTTCATGGAGCTTGTAATTGAGTTTGTAATCCAAGACAGCATCGTGTGTTGATTTTTAAGGTATAGTCTTTCATATCTGTACCCACACTTCTGTTCTCTACTATGTGATGTTAGGAAGGGGACTTGTAAAAATTTCCTACATTTTTTTATGCCACTGGCTTCCTGATTGCTATGCCATAATGGATTATGAGAAAGAGTAAAATGCAGGAAGACAGGGGTAAGATGACTCTTTCTTCTTCCAGCTTGCTGTTGTTTTCAGCTATACATACGGCCTCAGCATAGCATGTTATCCAAGGCTCAGCAGTGAGATGTAGACTTCACTCTTTTCTGACACACAAACAGCAACTCTCTTTGTCTCTCAGAGGTGACAGTGGCACAAGAGGTTCCTAATCCCTATCCTCTCCTTAGCTGTAGGTTCTGAAATCCTTAACTCCAATCAAACAAGTCACATTATAGATAAAAATATATACAACCATAATTGATTCTAGATAAGAGAAGCAAAGTGTGACTTTATTCATTTATGTTTCACTGAGCAAGACTTTCTTTGATCGTGCATGTGTCAAGAAATGGGAATATAAAGATCTGGTGGCAGACTCCATGGAACTTTCTGCCTGGTAGAAAATTCAGACACAGAATAGTGGATTAAATGGTGCTATGTGGGGTACTGAGTTGATGACAACATAACATGATGGGATAGTTTGTTAGGACAATACAACAATCTCCTAATTTCTAAAAAAAATGTTTTGTAATGCTTCTAACAGTAACTTCTTTTCCAAAATACTAGACCTGAAAATGACAAAGCTACTACTGATTCTGTTCATAGTATTCCCTCTATTAAAGATTCAAAATCTCTTCTTAAGTAACAATATTGAATATCAAATACTTCTTGACCTTGCTTTATGGGCAAGAAAAACATTTATACTGGACATGAGAAAGAATTTTTTGCTATATGTCTGTGGTGGGTTAACTAATGATCAACCTGAAACACCCAGCTGAACTGAATTAGCATGATCTGGGCGTGCAAGACCCACCTGAGCATTGTAGACAACATAAAAAGAGAACTGGAGGGGAAGATTGGTGGGCTGTTGATTTTCTAGGAAAAGATTGCTGTAGTTAGTTTTCCTGATGAGAACTTGAATGCTCTCCTTGGAAGAGGGCCTCTGGGACTTGCTGATGTTTTCATTAAGGGGATCTGATCTTCACCATGATCATCACTTCTTTGTACTGATGTACATCCCTCAGCCTAATGCCACAAATCCTTCACCCCTCCAGCACAGCTTTTCTGGCTTCCATCACTGACCTTTGGGCCTTCTGAATGCAGATGCTCAACACAGACAAGCATGAGACATTGCCGTGAGCTCTAGGCCACGGGTTGGACTTGTGTAGGACATTGCTGTGTGATCCAGGCCATCAGCTGAATTCTTGAGGCCTTCAGTGTGCAGTTAGATCTCTTCTGCTCCTCTGCATTGGACTTTGTGGGTAACTATTATAAAATAATCCTATAAACTATATGTTCTGTATTAAATCTATTTCCCTTGCAAGCCCTGACTACAACATCTTTTCCTCTTTTCAGCATTTTCCCCATCAAATCTTAAAAGCAATTAGAAACATTTATAACTCCTTGTCTTCTCACATTAGAGGGAATATTTCCCATTGTTTTTCTAAAGAGTATTGCTCTATATTGTAACCTTAAATTAAGAGACATAATATCCCATTTTTACATACCCTGGGAGTGTGACTGAACCCAGAATTCTTCAGAAGTCAATGTAGTAAATATACTTAACTAAGCAAGGTTTATCCTGAAGAAGGATGATAAATGTGTACAAGAGAGAGACCACATTTAATGTTCTATCCAATTAGACACGGTATTAGTTTAAAAAATATTTATTAGGAATTGATATTGCAGTCTGGATGTGTTGGCACATGCTTGTAATCCAGCACTTGGGAGGCAGACGCAGGAAGTTTGCAATGAGTTCAGGGCTAGCCTGGACTGTGTAGGGAGATTCTGTCTCAAAAACAAAACAAAACACAAAACAACAAAATTTGCTATTACCATATAAGGCTCTCATGATTATATATATATATATAT
>NW_022900933.1:27207314-27239673 GCF_012274545.1 Fukomys damarensis | reverse complement strand
TATGTATCTATAATTACTTTTTGCTTAATTTGCATGGGATCATTATATTATTTTCAAGAAATTCTGGCAAAAAAATCCGCTAATGAATTGTTAATATAAAATTTGCAGCTCAACTTTCATAAGTAAATTTATCTTGTAAGTTTCCATAATTTTGTCAGGTATCAAGGCTAACTTCTAAAAATCCCTTTCTTTATGTTCCTTGGGTGCATTTAGGTATCACTTAAAAAATATATCTAACTTCAATAAATGTAGTACAGACAGAAGATGTAATGGCCAATTATTTGAAAAATCTGGAATGATTTAAAAATATTGTTTACTTCTAAAATTCTTTGTGGAGTTTCACTGCAAGTTTTCACTAAAATTTTGGGATCCACCTGTGAAATAGTATATGGAAATAAGTATTGAAGGGCAGCTAAAATTTCAAGTCAAACAATTAGCACCTCCACTAAGGAATATAATATCTACCTACTAGTGTCATTGAAGTCATCAATCTTAATCAACATATGTTTTTTGAGAATTTTCACTGTGCCAGGTACAGGTTAAATAGGAGAAATACAAAAATAAATAGAGCATGATTACTTGACCTCTTTAAGCACTAAAGGTAGTTGCATTTTGGTACTGTTCATTCCTACAAAAATATAAATAAAAGTATTACTCTGTGCAAGGTATCATTTTGGTACTGGCAACACATTAGACAGTATAATCCTCAAGGAATCCTTGACAGATACAACTCACAAGGTTACAGGGGAAGCAAGATCTTCAAAAATCAATTATATGAATAACTATTTGCTTTAAGCAAACTTTATATGTAGAGAAG
This sequence comes from Fukomys damarensis, assembly GCF_012274545.1. NCBI lineage: Eukaryota > Metazoa > Chordata > Mammalia > Rodentia > Bathyergidae > Fukomys > Fukomys damarensis. The sequence goes on along the minus strand of NW_022900933.1, from coordinate 27,238,856 downwards.
TTTTAGATTTTTTTAAAAAATGTAAAGATTGTATAACACATACATATAGCAAGCTAATTTCCTCCATTACATGTTACATTAGTAAGATATATTTCTTAAAATCAATGAACCAGTATTGATATATTCTTATCACCTGGCCCAAACCTTATTACAACTATATATTTCTAAAATAGTTATTATTATTTTAAGAATAATAAGATTTTTAAATTAATAAAATAATTAAAAATATTTTAAAATGGTAAAAATAGTTATTTTAAAATATTTAAATTAACAAACTAATAATTATTTTTAAAATAGTACTATTTTAGAAATAATACAAACAAGAATAACAATAATAAATAATAAGGATTATTTTAAAATAATAAAAAAATAACAATCTTATCAAAAAAAAGGAAAGAAAAGGCTCAGATCCATGCAATCAGGAATGAAAAAGGCGAAGTCACAACAGATCCAAAAGAAATCCAGAAGACTATGAATACCTTCTTTGAGAACCTGTACTCCAATAAAATGGAAAACACAGAAGAAATGGACAGATTTTTAGATACTTACAAATTACCAAAGTTGAACAAAGATAAAAATATTTTAAACACCCCAATTACAGTCAGTGAAATTGAAAATGTAATTAAAAATTTACCAACTAAGAAAAGCCCAGGCCCTGATGGATTCACTGCTGAATTTTACAAGACATTTAGAGAAGAACTACTGGCATTACTCTTCAAACTTTTCAATGAAATTGAAAGGGAAGCTATACTTCCAAATTCATTCCTGGAAGCAAGTATCACTTTGATTCCCAAACCAGGGAAAGATGCAACTAAAAAGGAGAACTACAGACCAATCTCCTTAATGAATATAGATGCAAAAATCCTTAATAAGATACTAGCAAACAGAATACAGAGGATTACCAAAAAGATCATCCATCCTGACCAAGTCGGATTTATTCCAGAGATGCAAGGGTGGTTCAACATACGAAAGTCAATAAATGTAAGACATTATATTAACAAAGTCAAGGACAAAAACCATATGATCCTCTCAATAGATGCAGAAAAAGCATTTGATAAAATTCAACACCCATTCATGATAAAACCCTGCAAATAATTGGAACAGATGGTCTATACCTCAATTTAATAAAGGCTATCTATGAAAAACCAACAGCCAACATCATATTAAATGGCCAAAAACTGAAAACCTTCATGATAAAATCAGGAACAAGACAAGGATGCCCATTATCACCACTCCTATTCAATATAGTTCTGGAAACAGCCACAGCAATTAGATAAGAGAAAGAAATTAAAACAATAAAGATAGGAAAGGAAGAAGTTAAACTGTCATTATTAGCTGATGATATGATACTCTAAATTGAAGACCCAAAAAAGTCCACCAAAAGACTTCTAGACTTAATTGACAGATTCAGTAGAGTATCTGGATATAAGGTGAACACCCAAAAATCAATAGCCTTCTTATACACAAATAGCAGACTCACTGAGAGAGAAATAAGGGAAACAATTCCTTTTACAATAGCATCCAAAAAAAAAATGAAGTATCTAGGAATCAACCTAACAAAAGAAGCAAAAGATCTCTACACTGAAAATGACAGCACTCTGAAAAAAGAAATTGAAGAGGATATAAAAAAATGAAAAGATATCCCCTGCTCCTGGGTAGGAAGAATCAACATAGTGAAAATGGCCATACTACCAAAACTGCTATATACATTCAATGCAATGCCAATTGAAATTCCAACACTATATTTCACAGAACTAGAAAAAAGAATACAAAAATTAATTTGGAACCATAGGAGACCTAGAATAGAAAAAGCCATTTTAGGCAACAGACACATGGCACCGGGTATAACAATTCCCAATTTGAAACTATACTACAAAGCCACTGTGATAAAATAGCATGGCACTGGCAAAGAAACAGGCCTGAGGATCAGTGGAACAGACTGGAAGACACAAAAACAAACCCAGACTCAGCTACCTCATCTTTGATAAAGTTACTGACCATCCTCAATGGAGGAAAGATAGCCTCTTTAATAAATGGTGTTGGAAAAACTGGATGTCAACCTGCCACAGATTAAAACTAGGCCCTTCTCTTTCACCATGCACTAAATTAAAATCTAAATGGATTAAAGACCTAAATATTAAAACAGAAACATTAAACTTGCTGGAAGGTAAGTTAGGCAGAACTCTAGAAGAAATTGGCATAGGAAATGACTATATGAACAAATCCTCAGTAGCACGGGAACTAGCAGATAGAATCAACAACTGGGATCTCATCTTATTAAAAAGCTTCTGTACTGCCAAAGAAACTATCAGCAGAACTAAGAGACAACCTACAATGTGGGGAAAAATTTTTACCAGCTGTTCCTCAGACAAAGAACTATTATTAAGAATATATAAAGAACTCAAAACAACCAGCCCCCCCAAATATAAAGACCTGATTCAAAAATGGGCATCCAAAATGAACAGACATTTCTCAGACAAAGAAGTAAAAGCAGCAAGTAAATATATGAAAAAATGTTCCATATCACTGGTCATTTGAGAGATGGAGATGAAAACAACACTGAGATTCCACTTCACCCCACAAAGAATGGCTGCTATCAAGAAATCAAACAACAACAAATGTTGGCATGGTTGCGGGGAGAAAGGAACCCTTCTCCATTGTTGGTGGGAGTGCAGACTGGTGCAACCACTATGAAAATCAATATGGAGATACCTCAAAGAGCTTGGACTGGAGGTTCCATTTGACCCAGACATCCCTCTGCTGGGTATCTTTCCAAAAGAACTAAAAGAATCATATCACAGAGAACTATGTGCACCCATGTTTGTAGCGGCACAGTTTGTAATAGCTAAAACTTGGAAACAGCCCATTTGCCCATCCATTGGAAACTGGATAAAGAAGATGTAGTTTTTCTATAAAATGGAATACTAGCCATAAAGAATGAGAAAATAGATTCATTCATAGGAAAATGGATACATATTGAAGATATACTCCTAAGTGAAATAAATAAGGCACACATGTGTAAATACCGAATAGTCTCTCTGGAGTGAATAATCTGCAATAATACAGAAGATCCTAATAAGATTACTGTCATTTAGAAATGAGAAGAAAGGAGCTAAAGGAGTAGGGAAGGTGGGATGGGTAGGGGAAGGGGAATAAGGGAAAAGAAAAAATGTGAGATAATGAAAAGATGGAAATAAAGTGTTTGTGATGGGGAGGGGAGGAGGGGGTGAAGGGAGGGCAGGGACAAGGGGAAAAATGAGAACCAAGACCTGTCATGTAGAGGTACAAATTCTCAACAATGAATGTAACTGTACTGTATCCCTAAAATGTACCAGTAAACTCAATTAAAGCTGAAAAAAACAATAAATTATTATTGTTTTAAAATAATGAAGTGCTGAGTTACTTGATAAAGTAGAGGAGAACTTGAGTTCCTGTTATAAAATCAAGAAAATAACCACCAAAGTTTTGACATTCATGCTAAACTGAGAAGTATGTAGAATTTGGTTAAAAAAGGTAAAGGGTGGATCACCTCAGCTTTAAGAGGCAGTATATGCAAGGCCATAGATGTGAAAGAGAATACATTCTTAATAAAAGAGATGGTGTGACTTGAAGAAAGAAACAGTGAGGAAAGAACAAGCACAGATGTTGTCAGGGAGACAAACAAGATTGCACAAGGTCTGATAAGAAACATTCATGATTTGGTCTTTATTCTATAAATACTGGAAAAACGTTGAAGAGTTTATACACTCACATCATAATTGTATTGCTATTTTTAAAATGGTTCTTTCAAAGAACTACAATTAACAAATTGGATAAGCTCAGAATTTCAGTGTCCACCTCACACACAAATTGATTCCTGTAATCTCGGGGATCGCTTATCATGCTTATAGTGCTCTCAAATATGGTGTGGTTTCTAAGATAACAGAAGATCAGCCAGGAACATATGAGGATGTTTACACTATCTCCAAAGCATCTCAAAGCTTTAACAGTGATAAAACTGTCAGTTTTCCAACAAGAAGGATTTCAAGCACACCACATTCATAAAAGCTACAGAACAGTCTGAAAAAGAGAGACTCCAAGACTCTCTCCAGTTCATTCTTAAGTAAGGTTTGCTGATTTCTATTGCAGATTTTACCAATTTAATCTAACTTGTCAAGTTATTTTATAAAACATTGTTCACTGTTTCCACATATTATCTCTTTAATATCTGTACAGTCTGTAGTAGTGTCACCTCTGTCATTCTTGGATCTCAGTAATTTGGGTAGCTTGTCTTTCTTGTGACAATTTTGGCTAGAAGTTTCTCAATTTTCTTTGCTATCTCAAATATTTGTGTTTTTTCTCCTTTTGATTTGCACTTTATTTTTGTAGTATTTCAATGGTTTTTGATGTGATTTTTATTATTTTTCTTCTACTTTTTTTGTTTTCCTTTTTCTACTTTATTTTAGTTAAATTTGATATCATTGTGTTGTGACTTTTCCTGTTTTCCAAGAAAATATTTTCCTTTTTTAACTATACTATGGATTTGTAAAATCATCTAACCTCTGTGAGTTTCTGTTTCCTTAAACCTCAGTAGGGAATACATTTCCCCGATTTTCCTGGTCAAACTCTCAAGAATCAAATTAGGACAATATGATATATGTCAAAAAAGATTGAGTGCTAGTAAGGGTTAAATTCACACATGGTATTATGTGTATTTCTCAAACCCCTAAACTGCATAAATAATTTTAAAATTGTTATACATGAAATTTTGGACTACATTTGACTTAGTTTTCACACATGTAGCTTTCTAGAAAACTACCAAATAAAGTAGAATGTATTTCATCAAGCAGTATGCCTAAGAGAAAATATTGCTATTACACACACACACACACACACACACACACACATGCTCGTGTGCGTGCGCACACACACACACACACACACACAATTTAAAATGTCAGCTTACGTTGTGTGAAGAAAATCTTCCTTCCTTTCTTTTGAAGTAGTTTTAGGGGCAGGTGGCAAAGCTTTAATGGAAGTGTCCCTCCCCCGAGGCAGGTTTGGTATTGATCAGCCACTAAAATGAATGCTCAGCTCTCGGCAATGCTCTGTATCGATTATCTGCACACTCCACCAATTTAAGCAAGTGGAAGGTTATGTGTTCTACCTGAGGGTTTCATTTTTGTCTATGCTTTCTTTTAAATTTTCCTTTGATGTAGCTCCATGTCCCCTTGGGATATTGCTCTGAATGCACGAAGTTTTCCTTACAGAAGATGTTCAAATAACTGTGTTGATTGGCAGATATAAAAAGTGAAGTGCATATTTGAATTTATGGGCAGGGACGGCAACTTATTTATGAAAAGGTAAAAATAAATAAAAAGGTATCACATTTAGCAGACTTGGAGTAAGGAAGAAAAATAAATCTAATTGCTCTTTATTTTACTTAATTACTTATTGAGTGGTAGCCTCATACCTGCCAGGCACTAGGCATACTATCAGAGAGGAAGGTGAGGATGATCTTTCACTGGGATTTATATCCACATTCTTGTTCAGCTTTAATTTACTGTTTTTTTCTATATAGCAACTCAATTGGCATTGATAATATATGAACAATTTCTCATTTTGCTTCCAGAAGCATTTAGCTCTTGACTTATTCTGCTAAATATGAAAGACAAAAAAGAAAATAATATTGTTTTCCTCAAGGAGGTCACATGGTTGAGAACAATGCTTCTCATTTTACAATTTCTTATTTATAAACCTGAGAAACATGACACAAAAGGATACATTCATAGATATACCATGCTCTCCTGATCTCAGGGCCACTCTGGAGCAAGGTGGAAAGTCATCTTCACTGTGGTAATAAATTGGGTCTTGAAGGTCAGGCAATGAGACTGTCCCAGAAAATTGTTGATTAAACCCAGCCATTCTCAAGTTTCTGTGCTAGAATCACACCAGTCTTCCTAAATTTATAGGTTTACTTCCAGTTTCTCATGTAGGATGGCCTATGGTGGCCTTTTTCTGCTATACCCTACTCTTAGTCATGGGATCAAAAAATTATAGATCTAAGATGAGTTCTATATTCTCTTGCCATGTTTCCCAGAAAATGTTTAACCCTAAGATCTTTCCAAATATACAACCTGAAATCCCTAGTTTTCCTACTCTTTCATATGCATTTCCCTTCTTTTCCCTGATTTTGTGGCAAAATAAATTATCTTGACCCTTAAGAAGAGCATCTCTCATTGAATTAGAAAGGTACTGCCTGTCATACTTTCTTTTTGTTTGCTTATTTTTGAGACAGGGTCCTGCTACACTGTTCAAGCTGGGCTTAAACTCACTATAGTGCCCAGGCTGGCCTCTAACTCATGGTGATCCTCCTGTCTCAGCCTCCCTAGTGCCCGGATTATAGGCGTCTACCACCATGCTTGACTGCCTGTCATACTTTCTAATACAGGTCCCTTGCTCTCCTCACTATGAAATAAAGATAGAATGAAGTTTTTTTTTCTGAAGTCGATTGTAACTAACCATGAGTTGAGTTTCTTACACGTATCTGTAGTCTTTGGAGAACACTCAACATCACCTGCAATGGTTTAATCTTTTGTCCAATAATGTACTTTTGAGGTTTATGGAAACAATTATTTCACCGAGAACTAGAATGACTGAGCTAAAGCCTGAAGCATGAGAAAATGTTAATGTGCCTGAGCAAATTTCTGCTAGGCAGGAATATTAACCTTTCCCATTTTTCAGTCTTTAGCATCGACGCGTTAGGTATTCCCCTAAAGATGGCAAAGTAGATCACATCCATGAATTAGCTCATTTTAATGGCTATACTGAAAGGCAGAAATAAGGATGTGGGTCACCTTGTTGTGGGCCCTTGTAGATGGCGAAAAACAAAACAAAACTCATTAAGTGTTGTGGACTGATTTCTGCACATATAGGCCACCCCAAGTTGACATGATGAAGCCCTATCTTCTGATGTGACTATATGGGATTAGAGTATATAGGAATTATTTAATGTTTAAAGAGGTCTTGGAGGTGGCAGCTTACTCTGATATGATTTAAATTATATTAACAAGGGAGAGAAAAGTGTTATTTTTCTCTCCTCCATGAGACAATACAGCAAGATGAGTGGCATCTGAAAGGTAGAATAAAAGCCTTCAGAAAAATCTGAACCATCTGACACCTTTATCTTTGGCTTCTGTATTTTCTTCAGAAACACAGAACTAATTTCATAGATACATGTACATGAGAAAATATTCATTTGGAGAATTGGGTCTTAAAATTTTAAAATTATGAGGCCTTAGATTTTTTTTTTTGGTACCAGAGTTCAAACTGAGGACCTTGCACTTGTGAGGCAGGTGGCAGAACCACTGAGCTAAATCCCTGGCCAGAAATTTTTGATAAACCATCTACTAATTGAATAACCAGAGGAGGAGGAAACATAGTTCAAATCCCAGAGCCTTAAAACCCAGGAAGCTTATGGAATAGCTCTCAGTTCAAATCCTAAAGCCCCAGTTGGTTTAAATAATGAGTCCTGATTCCCTCAAACTTAAAATTCTCACATCGAAGGACAGGAATACAGTAAAGTTCTTCCTGAGGCCCCAACCAACTAGATCCTATTCCCACATTGAGGTGGATTTTAAAAACTCAGTCCATTCACTTATGGGCCGATTTCCTCCAGAAGCATCATCACAAACCCCCTTTACACAATTCTTTGTCAGGTATGTCAGAATCTTTTCATAAGTCAAACTTTTACAAGAGTTCTTCCCCAAGTCACCCGGCTAAAGGGAGTTTCAAAGAATCAGATGTGGTCACTTGTTTCAGAAAGCTAATTAGAGAAATAAGTGGTAGTGATATCACGTGGGAAAAGCAGATATATCTCATGGCATGAGAGTTGTCTTTAAAATGCTTATAGTAGTCTCAGAGATACATAGGAAAAAGGAACAAAGGCATGGGTTGGTAATTTCCATGGTTAGCAGTCACTTCATCTTGGGTTGGCCATGGTCTAGTTGGGCATTTTGTTAGGTCATTATCTCACACTAGTCATGTGGAGCTTTGTTGCCATCAAGAAGTTTGCTATTTCTTGAGGGGTAGTTTGGGGTATTTTTCATAAGATGTCCATCATCAGACATGTTTATCCTGGTATCTAAAACAACTATAGAAGAAAATTACTCAATAGGACTCAGGAAAATGTCAAAAGACAAAAAAAAAAATGGAAGAAGAGAAACAAAATAGTGAGATCAGTGACTCCTTCAAAACTTCTTCAAAACTGATACCTAAATATAACCATCACAACTCTCTAACATCTAGAACCACGAGAAAGTAAATTTCTATCTATCAAAGAACTCAGTGCACTATATTTTATTTCGGCATCCTGACTGAAGACTTCGAAGAAAATTATTCCACTTTTTCTAATGGCCAAATGGTGCCATATTGATTCTAAAAATATCACTTTCAAAGACAGTTCTCAGTTTAATCAATGAGTTATCAAGCAAATGAAGGTGATTCTTGCCCTCAAGGGACATTTTGGCAATGGCTGGAGAAGTTGATGATTGTGACAACTAGGGTTCTCATACAGTTCCTAGAAATCTGAGATATTTTGAAAAATACAGTAATGAACAGGACACTTTTCATTACCAACAGTTGAGAAATATGCTTGCCTAACACCTCAATAAGGCCAGAGTGGCGAAAACTGAAAGCTGATTTTGGATATTTTCTCTGATCTTTTGAGTTTTTACTCAAATTAACTGAATGATAATAGCGTACTAACAAAGATGAATGTCATTCCTATGTTTAAGAGGTGTGAGGAAGAGGTCAAAAAGAGTACATAGACACCCAAATTGATCCCTCAGTGGCCAGAAAGATGGAAGACGCCCAAAGTGGATTTGTGACCCAAAGCCAGATTCTCATCTAATGTCTGGGAAGAAACTGCAGATCCTCTGCCTATACAGAAGTATCAGGAAGCAGCAGGCAGTGTTTGTTTTCTGTTTTTTTTTTTCTGTGTAGATGCAGCATGTTGATTCTATTGATCTTTAGCCTTACTGGATTTGGAAGTAGGATCAGGAAGGAAGAAGGGGCAGGAGAGTAGATTTTAGACCTGATAGTGACTCACCCATGACATATATCTCCACCAGTGTCAGATCCTCAATTTCATCTCAGTGTTCCATAGTATCCAGATTTCAAGCATGGATGTTTCCCCTGATGGTATTTGAAGAGCAAGTATATGATTAAGGCAGAAAATGCTTTCACAATGGCTACACACAACTATTCGATGCTTTTGCTCTTCTCTCTGAGTCTCGTAATCCCAATTTGTGGCATTATTTTCAATGGTGAGGTCATTGTTCAGTCTTATCTCTGCCTTTGGAAATCACTGAGTGTTAAGAAATTTCCCTTCAATTTGCATAGAAGTCTTTTAGCAAAGGCCCAAGGGACTCTCATGTATTCCTAAATAAGTTTAACCTCTACCTTTAACCATGATTCCTCTGATTACCTGCTTCTAAAATCCCAAGACTCAATCCTTTTAAAGACACTCCTCACTACAAAGCTTAATGCAACAGGATGAACAAGATCATTCCCTTAACTTTGTGACACATTTCATCTTTCTGCTTCATATTAAGGAATAGGGACTGTTATTAATCATGCATTCTTCAGTGGCATTCATTATTAATTAAATTTTACCACTTCACTCATTGCAAGCTCTAGACTTTGTTTCTAAGAAAAAATAAAGAAGGAGGAGACTAAGGAGAAGACAAGAAGGAGGGAAAAGGAGGAAAAGAGAAGGAAGAAAAGCAGATCTCAGAATTCGTTCACATAAAACCTGTGAGATAATTTAAATGCCCATTTACAATGCAAAAATAATAAAAATGTCTTCTTTCTTGAACGTCTCCTTCAACTGCCCAGGCAGGTGTGAAGAAATTATAGAAACCATTCCAGTTGAATAAAGCTATGAATAATGACTAAAAAGAAGTTAACATTTTCAAGGTATTTCCTATTACATGAAGGTTTAATGAGATATTACAGGTAAAGTATTTAGAGTAGTTTCTAGTACAAGAGGAGCTCAATAAGTTGACTTTTTATTATAATGATTGATAGTATTTGTAAAATACTTCATTCCTTGCAGAAATTTAGGTAACTTGATTTCAGTATCAGTTGCTTTTAATGCTCTTACTTTTCCATATTTTTATACTTAGTTACTTATCCTCGGAATTTTGATTGCAAAGCAACTTGATCATTTAAAAATTTGGCAACTGGAAGTAAAAGAGAAACACTTTCAAATTTTTTTCAATATAATCTTCCTAGTGTTTTTGGTTTATTCTCAAGAAGAAGAACATAATGTAGGAAGGGAAAAGATGGATTACTGTTCAGGGAGATGTAATATCAAGTTTGGAAAGTAATGTTAGTACTAAAATTTGCAAGTAAAAGAGCTTTTAAAAAAAAAACCCTTAAATGAAAGCTTTGTGTGGTCCCTGTTTAAAAAACAAAATCTGGAGGAGATTACTACAGGAGTAAACAGTAGAATCTGAGCTTTGTCTGATATAGCCTGAAATTTAGAAATTAATGTAGGCCATGAATGCAACTGCCAGGCCAAAAACATAATTGAGAACATTGTAGAAGCAAAATATGCTAAAGCCTAACCAGAATTTACAATGTTCTAAGGAACTATGTAGAATCACTTTTCACTGTAAGTAATTTTAAAGTTTTGTTAACTACATTTTATTTATTTCAAATTTATTATTTACGTAATGTATAGAAATGGATTGGCAGTGTACTCAAACACACATTCACAAATATTGCTTCTCATATGTAATAAAATACTTGGTCTTCAGGCACTATGAAATGATTTTTGTCAAGTAGAAGAAATCACATCTCTCAATAGTGATATTTTAAATACTCAGAAATGGTACAACGTTTTACATAAAGAAATCAAGCCTTATAGGTGTCAGAGTTGTTCCACTGCGCAATTTGCATTGGAATTAAGAAGAAGACATAGAGCGTAAAAATTCACAATAGATTAGAATAGAAAACATGCTTTAATTAGTTTTTCTTTTGTAATTTAAAAGGTTTAGACCTACATAGAGAGTAAACAACTCCAAGAGAAAATGTTTTCTTCAACAGACAATCAAAATCTGTCTAAAGCAAATGGGATTTATCTACATTGTTTATCTTATCTTGTCTTCTTTTATTTTATCTAGATTGCTGATTTTCGCAACTCCTATGTTGTGGATAATTGAGAATTAAGTGAAACCAGTGTTTGTCTAGAGGCATGTAAATGTACTCTGTCCAGTTGGGGTTCAGTATACTGGTCTTCCCTTTCCCTCTGTAAAAACGTTTTCCCATCAATTTGTAAATCCATTTCAATAGTCCTTCTCCGTGCAGATTTAAACTTTCTTTTGAATCAGTTATAATCTCTGCACGGCTCTTTCAATGAATAATCTAAATGGAATTATTTAACCTGTGTTCATTTATGTCAGTACAACATTCATCATTTTACTTGCTTTTTACATTATCCATTGGCATCGCATATTCAAAGGCACTTGCCTAATAATCTGGCTTTATTAGAGTATTAGTTTGGGGAGGAGGCGTTCATTACTGGAAGCATTTGTGTGGACACCTTCTCTGCGAAAGTATAAATGTTCTAAAAATGTAAAGGAACAAAAAGTAGAATTTACAAGTGGCCTTTGTATTAAGAATTAAAAATATTCCCTTCTAGTTAAATATTCCTATCTTCACACCACTTTTCTATTTCTTGTAATGAACTGTGATTCAGCTTTAGATACGGAAGCCTTAATTCAGCAAGTATTTTGGGTAAACGTTTTTGTTATGCATTTGTCCCCGTAGACAAGGAGTTTTCAGTTTTTGAGCTATTAATATGATGGATAAGATAATCTTTCGTCATATGAGCTGCTCTCTACATTGAAAAATGTTTAAAATCATTCCTATCTTTGAGCCATTAAGTGAAAATACAGTCGTGCTCTGAGCATAACAACCTCGAACGTCCTCAAAATTGCCAAATACCTTCTCTCTGGGGAGAGGGGGCAACACTGCCCCTCATTGAGACCAACTGCTATGGATTCCTCAAATTCTGCAAGTAGATGCCATCTCCCTCTGTGACTTGTACTTATTTATTCCATAGTTAATGAGTTCACTGATTCACCAAGTGTCAAAGATTCAAAGCTTCAGTGACGTGCCATGTTTCTCCTTCTTAGAGGGAAAGCACTGCTGATGGTCCACTGGATATCCTCTGGATCTTGTTCACCTCTTTCCACTTTCATTACCACTGGCTCACTTCCATCTCTGAGCTTTTGCCAAGTTGCTTTCAAAAGGCTTCGTCCTCATTTTCCTGCCTCTCTTTACTCTAGTTTACTATTTCTCTCATACAAAACTTACATTCAGAATGATTCAAGTTTCAAACAATATTTTAGAAGTCATTAAGACAAAGTCCAAGAAATGTCAAACCAATTTGATAAGGTAAGTAAAATTTTCTCTCTTATTTCAGTAAGTGAGGTCACAATTTTGAAGAACTTTTTAGCATCTAAAGATGAAAGAATAATTGCTAGATGCTGGCAAGAGCTGGTGTGGTAGTTCACTTAAGGAACACCATCAGAGCAGGGAGATCTGATAGGACTCAAATAAAGCTGGAGATAGAGTACTTAAGTTTGAGGGCAGGGATTTAGCTCAGTGGTGCTACTGCCTGCTTCACAAGCACAAGGTCCTGATTTCAATCCCCAGTACCAAAACAATAACAACAACAACAAGAAATCTTAAGTTTGAGAAATCCAGGACTCAAATATTTTGAAGTGATTTGGATTAATCTTGTGCTGTGAAAACGCACCACTTACTCTAATGAATGCAATTAGTTCACATGGATAATTTTTAGGAGATATCTAAAGCAAAATTACTTGCAATTCCTTTTTCCCTAGGCAAGAATGTCTTACATTATGAAGACATGCATATGTAGTGGACTATCAACTAGGTGGCTTTGCAGAGGTCTAAGTCTATGTCCAAACTTGTACCACAAGTGAGACAGATAAGATAGTCCTATCCACATTCCATCTCTGTGGGCAGACCCTATGAAGCTTGCTCCTTCTTGCTCCAACCATGGAGAGACGCCTGTCCCATAAGCACATGCCTTTGAACTTCCGGTCTTTTTAAAGAAAAGAGACCTTGGGATGCAGAGGAAATGATTATATTTCAAAACTGTCTCAGAATGTTACTCAACATAATATACTTTCAAAGCAACTCATTCCTTTGAGGTAGGTATTATTTTTGTATTTCTCTAATGATGAAAACATTCAGGTAAAGATTCAGATTTTTATTTGAATATCACATCACAGTTTTGAAAACATTGGAATAGAGCAAAGCCAATTTGATTCCATAGCCAAGGTTTTTTTTTTTTTTTCCTTTCAGAATTTACATTATTGTTTATTTGTTTTACCTGAGTTTTCTAAAGAGAATGGAACATCTTCTCTGCTCTCAGAATACTTTATCTTTCTACAACTAGAGAACTTACTCATCCAGGAAGATAAATTTATTGTAATGAGACATCACCCTAGTTAGAATGAGAATTAATTGTTGGTCAGGACAAATTGTCATTATTTTCAGTATCGCGAATTTATAGCAGAGTCTGATAATTTGTTCAATAAGCACCAAATGCAGGTTGGGTCCCTTTTGTGGTTCAGGTTGAAAGAATGAATATTATTTATTAGTATTTTTATTTTACTTATAACCAAATGACTAAATTTACTGATGTCTGTATACATGTGTGTGTGTGTGTGTGTATGTGTGTGTGTGTGTGTGAGAGAGAGAGAGAGAGAGAGAGTGAGAGAGAGCAGGGGTTGGGGTAGGGAGGGAAAGAGGCAGACAGAGAGAGAGGTTTCATATACTTTGCATTTTCTTTCATGGGAATAGCAGAAAACTAAAGATCTGTGTGTTTCAAGCTGGAGCTCCTTAATTGAAATTAAAAGTATGGCACTTTGAATGACAAAAGATATCCTCTTTATATATTTGAAATATTTTAGAAAAATAAATTATATGCATAAAAGCTCTAGGTGAGGCAAATTAGGAATTGAGTTGGAAATAAAAAAAATAACAAATAATGCAATCTTGCTTGTTTTCATTTACAAGTCGACATTTTCCCCTCTAAAATCTACATGCAATGAGAATTCAGTTAAAGATCCTTGCCAGTAGCAGTGGATTACTATTTTTTATTTGTTATCACTCAATTTCATTTTATCCCTAACTTAAAGTAAGCTATATTTGAAACTAGGATGGATGATACCACAATTTTTTCTCCTTAAAAATATCCTCTGGAGTAAAGAAATGCCTAGGTCAGGATTCTGAAAGACTGAGTCCATCCATTGTTAAAGAGAGCTCAAGTTGTTTTAAGTCACACTATTATCCCACCTCTTCCCTGACTTTTCTCCTTTGTTGTTTTTGTGAGTATCCTACACCTGATGCTCACAGAGAGAAGGGTAATCTTTAGTACAGCAAAAAATGAGTGGTCATTGCTCTGCTTTAAACTGGCCAGTCTTCCTTCCCAGTCTGAGGATAAGTTACAACGGCTGTGAAGTTTTACAAGGACTCATTGTGATGTGGAAACCCAAAGGGCCGCTTCAAAATGGTTAGTTCAAAAAGAGCCGGTGGATGTTTATGGGGCGTTAAAAATACTTCATAGGAATAAAAATAAAAGAAATATTAAGATGAAACCCAGATGAGGATAAAAAGAGCAGAGAGGAATCAGATCAAATATTTTGATAGAAAAAGCAAAATTACAAACTCGAAGGGTGTGGGAATGACAGGGATAGAAATCCAAACAAAGAAATAGGAGACTTAAAATAAATTGATACAATCAGGGAGAAATAAACTAAATTGTTGGGCCAAGTAGAAATAAAGTACGAAAATTGGAGCCATGTGTGTGACAAAGTGGACGACATGAGAAGCATTGCAGGAGGATAGCGTACTCCGGAGGGTGCTGAGCTATTCCTAAGATACAGGCAGAGGCTCCCCCACAAGCAAAGTGAAGATAAAGAACGGGGAGAGTGCCTTCCCTTTGAATGGAGTACTTAGTGGCTCCAGAAAAGCAGGGAACAGTTTGTTACAATGTAATCAGTCATCTGGCCCTGGGTCACCACAGAGGATGATGAAAAGGGAGAATTCGCAACGTCCCCTGGACAGAAAAGAAAGGAAAGACTGATGGACAAAGAAACCACAATTATGTGAAATTTCAACGTCTCTTCAAAATTAATTATTGGGCCTCTGAGACACATGCTAGCCAAGACGGAAATTATGAACTGGGCAACTATTTCCTGAAACAAAATGTCACAGATGTGGATTATCTCCTGTCTCGATCCTGCCTTACCCAGGAACCAAGATTGTCGTGAGCCGGCGACGCAGAGCACTGTCCAGCAGTGTCTCAAACCTGAAAGAGTAGCGGGGTGGAGATGCGGCAGAGAGAAAGGAAGGACGCCAAGACAAGAGTCTGATCAAGGTGGCGTTTATTGCCGGCAAGCACCGGCCTTTTAAAGCAAAAAACCACAAACTATTATGGGATGGGTTTACCATAGTAACTGAAAGGTCACACAGGAAAAGAGCAAACAGGTTCACCAAAACAACCCACCGTGAGTAGTAGTAACCCGGACAACCACACATCTAAAGGTCAGAGACAAGAAACTATAACTTTCAGGAATTCCACAAAGGAAACACTCTACCTGCTAAACTGGAGAAACTTAACACATACAGGGTTACTAAAGTTAACAATACTTACAACCAATACTCATGATCCCCACACAAGATACTAGTAATTTTTATTTTTTTAAACTTTAAAAATAAACTCATGCCCCAAGGTGAATGTTAAATGAATTTCAATGACGTATGAATGAATAAAAATGAAAAGAATTATTTTCCTCTGAAGATTCAACAGGGAAGACAGATAAGAAAAAACAGTGCTAGCAATTATGGGGAAATTTTAGTTGCTATGAGAAAAAAGATAAATGAAATAGAAGAAAAAGTTGCTGGAGTAGTTTCACTAATGTTAAAAGCCAATGAGTTTCTAAGACTCATATATTTTAAAAATAAGAGGACAATAATTTTAGAAGTAGTGCTAAAATATGATAATTAAGATAAGAATCTTAAAAATGTGTAGAAATTAAATAAAAATGTGTGACTTTCAAGCCAAGCACGGTGGTACAGGCCTACAATCCCATCACTCTGAGAGGCTGTTGGTAGAAAATGGTAAATTTGAAGCTACCCTGGACAATTTAGCAAGATCTTGTCTCAACGCAAACTAAAGAAAGGGCAGGGTATAAAGATCAAAACAAAAAATTAAAAAGGGATAAGGACATAAGTTAGTGAGAAGGCACTGGTTCAATCACCGTTGTCAACACCATGATAAAGAAAAAAAATAATAAATTTAAGATTTTTTTTCTGCACCATTTGTGGAATTCACACTCTTTAAAAATTGAAGGCCAAAAGGAAATAATACATCAGAAAAATGAAATATATTCTGTTATTAAGAATCTTTATTCATAATTTTTGGTCAATAGTCACATTGGTCCATGCTTCATTTCTCTAGGTAGAGCTTGGGGAGTCTGTGAAAGAAACACAGAGGAGTGAGGTAAATTGAATATCAGACCTCTTTTCGATGTTAGATTTTATCTGCAGCTGTAAAATACAAAAATCTTTGAGCAGTTAATCATCAAAGCAGAAAATCTCATTACATAGCACTATAGTCCAAAAAATCCTATTATTACTGGATTGTATAAGAGTTATGCTTGTTATTATGCCAACTATTTACAAAATTTGGAAAACGTATTTGACAAAAGATTCTGAGGGTCTCTGCCTAATCAATTTGCCATCTCAGATAATTTTGATATTGTCACAAAGTCATACTGTAGATTAACCATCACAGTTTTGCAGAAAGTCACTAAAAGTAATCAGAGACTGGCCATTGAAGATAAATCCTAAGAATGGTGATGAGAATATGTCCTCTAGAGAGATACCTCTGTGTGTCAGTAAGCTGGTGTATCATAGGTTTTGTGCTTTAGTGCCAATCTTTACAACAAAGTTACGATGAAGTTTTCTTTGTTCTGACTCTGCAAATGAGAAAAGTGAAATACAAAGAGGTTAAAAATCCTACTGAAAACCCCAACTCAAATCTTCTCATTGTAGGAGAGTACTGAAGAATTGTGCTCAAGGTTCAATATTCCAGGAAAGCAGTATTGTTGAATACAATGTCATAAGAATCATTCATTATAAAAATGTGCCTATTGTGGAAACAATAAAGCCTTTTATGGAAGTTAACATTGAAGCATTGTCTTTACTTTGAAAAGGTGCCCCTATCAAATGACTAAACCATATCTATGAAAACTCTAAACCCTCTCTCAAGAAGGTAGAACTAATAAACAAAATGGAAAAAAGTTAGTTTCCAAAATCAACATACAAACATAAATTGCATTTCTATGTATAAATTATTAACTGCCTGAGAGAGAAAAAAGAAAACATTCCCACAGAAGCATGAAAAAGAATATAATACTTAAGCATAAATTTAATCAAGGAAGTAGAAGATCTGTACACTGGAAACTCTTTGATGCATGAGGGATGGAGTGATACAGTATTGGTCCAAGGATGCAAAGTTTCATTTAGATAGGCTGAATTAATCGTATAGCTTGATGACCATAGTATCATACAATATGCTTGGAAATTAATCAGAGTATAGTGAATCTTAAAGGTACTCAGAACACATAGAAAACATTGATAATGGTGTGACCTGATATGTTAATTAACTTTACTGTAAAATCTCTTTGCAATATAGACATATGCCAAAGCATCACTTTGTATGCCCTTGTTCACACTACATTTTTTGTCAATTATGCCTTCTTAAACTTGGAAAAAACAATTAAAGATATTCACTAATAGGGCAGAAGTAACTCCAAAAAGCTTGCTGGTTATTTGTAAGTAAAAATTGTGTTCACCACCTGAAATCCATTTGAACTTCCCAATGTATAATCTGGGTAATTTATATCTCTTTCTCACTGTACTGCAGGAAAGTTACTATTTTGTGTGAAAGAGAAAGCAGTAAGCATCTACAGAAAATAAGACATAAAATAAAACTTTGGCCTTCTTTCTTCCTTTCTTCCCCTCTACTTAGTCTCTGGAAACATTCTTCTGTAAAAAATTGGAATTTTTTTCTTTATTCTTAAACTGATTAGACAGTAACTTGGGGCGGGGGAGATGGTTATTACAGGATCTACAAAAATAATACCACCAAAAAGTTCAAAGCTATTTCTCTTCAGGAATTGAAACAGTTAATTCTGTTGTCTAAATTTTTTCTAAACTAGAGTTAGTGTGCTTTGCCCTGAGATTGAAAATCATACCTGTTCCATGACTCGCCAGCTGACTGTGTCCCACTGGGGAGGTGGCTACCCTTCTATGGATGGTGATATAAATTTGGCGTTTATTGCATATCTGTGCGAGTCTTTGGTTGTCTGATCATAAATGCTTATAGCATATCAGGTCAGTATGTGATCCAGTAGTAGAGAATTGTGAAGCATTCTCTGTAGTTGGAAAATATTTTAATGATGCTTGTGGTAAAATTGGAGCCAGCTAGCCTTTTATCTATCTCAATACCAAAAGTTCCAATGACAGATAAGCCTTTTATTTTTCTCAAACTGAAACACAGAATGCAAGATATCTGCTAAATAAGGAGCTCATTTTGCATGGATGGTGAAAGGAAAAAGACATAAAGTCAATCTAGGTTATAGTTAATTGCATTTTTGGCATTGCTTAAAATGGACCAGAGCTCATAGATGTTATAGCAATGAACAAGATTCTCTATATTCTGCACTAACTGTAAGATCTTGAACTTTTACCAAAAGCATAAAAGATTAATTTACTTATTTCCCTCCTTGCACAGTTGTTATGCAAGAATAATTGGGCTCCCTAAAAAATTAAGTACTAGTCATTTAGGATATTTATATAAAGACAAAGAAAAGATTTCTTGTTGTGATGTAGGCCACATGGGGCATTTTCTGAAGATTCACATAATGTGTTCAAAATGTCCATTCCTCTACTAAAGATAAGGCCGTTATCTCAGGTAACCACTGGCTCCTGACAGGATATTTCATCAACAGACAACAACAACAACAACAAAAAAAAAACTGTTCAATTTTCATCTAAAGAAAATATTTTATGATTTAGAAATTATTTTATGTATCCTTAAATGTAGAGAACTTGCAAAATGGTAACTTCTTTCTCATGATAATGGAGTAAACTGATTGCGTTTTCAGCAAAACCAGAGGCTGATTTTTGGCACCTGCTGTTGTTGGATGTGTGATATCCAAGAGAACAAAGACCTCTGAAGCAATGTCCTCACCAAGAAAAGTTCAAATCATGCATCTATCCAATCCCTCTACAACTCAAAAGCAGGGAAATGCTTGGGTGCTATAGCATGACACAATAAAAATGACAGGAACAATTTCTGATAGCTGTACCAGACTGGTCATTTCATTAAATATATATGGTTAATTTCACTAATTTCCTATATGTATGGCTTCCTCCTCTTGTAATCACATCCAATAAAACACTAAAATAAGCTAGCATATAGATTTTTTTCTCCTTAAGTATCAGGATGTACTCATTGTCATTGTTATCATGACTTTCATAGCTACACGTAGAATAGTAATCAACAGCAAGTGGCAGAGTCAAAGTTAACAGTAATAGGGAAGATGAAGTCCAAAAATGTCCCTCCTCGCAGTTAACTTGGTATTTCTGGAGTTGGATTTAATACATGACAGTAAATGGTTAAGAATGTGGGGTCTGGGGCTGGAATTGTAGTTCTATCATAGAGCACTTCCGATAGAGATTGAAGAACCAGCCTCAGGCTCTGGAGTTGAAATCCCTTTGTATCCTTTACCACCTATATGAAACACACTTTTTCTTCACCATAATGATTTATTTCTTTATCATAACCTTTGAGCTAATACTGGCAATTATGGCAGCTTGTAATCAGGTTATTAAAACAAGTGAATTGACTTTAGTAAGATTTCAATACATGTTAGAGCCAGGCAAGGTGGTTCATACCTGAAATCCCAGCATTCTAGCAGTCTAAGGCAGAAGGATTCTAAATTTCAGCCCACTTGATGATTTAGCAAGATTCTGTCTAAAATTTTTGAAAGGGATGAGGATGTAGCTCAGTGTGAAGGTCTTGAGTTCAATCCCCACTATACATAAAAAAGCAATGTTAGATGATTTTATTCACTATTACTATTAATTCCTTGAATTCCAGGCAGATATCATGTATGACACACAAGTTTCTTTATTTCAGTTTTAACAAAATATCCTAGAACCAGAGGTTTCTAGGTAAGAGTACTCAGAGATAATCATAACAATTATAATACTTGTGATTAAAGAACCATTCTGTGTCAATTTTGATCATCAAATACAATTTATCAGATGCTTGGCGCTGATGATGGTATGTGGCTAAAGAATTGTGTCCCAAATTTTACCCAAAATCAGCTGGTAAAAAGTACAGATCACAGCCAATCTTTTAGACAATGACATTCAGTAAGATTATATGGTAGATAAATGGCTCAGATCTGAATGTTACAAAGACCACACGTGATTCTTATTTATGAAAATAATATGATATATTTTATTAAAAAACACTTGTTAGCAATATATTAAGCTGAATATGTTTTTGGAAAAATAAGTTAACAATAAAGACCTTATATGTATTTTTCATGAATGCAAGTTATTTAAAGTAACTTCACTTTCAAAATAAAGACTCTATTTGAAGGTTTGACTTTAAGCAGATCCTTTATTTCCATAATGGTGACTCTGTCAACATGTGTACCAAACACTGAAAGAATTCTTGTATTCAAAGTCACTGAATTGAATGTTTGAACATCTGTTTGATTTTGCCACACACTCTCCCTACAAAATTATAACAAAAGTTATTATTATTCATATTAAAATTTAAGACAAAATCTGTGAAGACAAAGTCTAGATCCTAGTCCATTTTTAAACTATAGTAAGTGAAGTTATTATTTTACATGAACAGAAAATACATTTAAGCACAAAAATTACAGCTTGCTCAATAGATAGGATTTGAGGCTAAGAATCCATTTGAAGAAAGCTAAGTTTATTTTTGACAGATGTTGGTAAATAGGCATTGACTTATTTTAAACCAGTAGCACTTCTTTTGATCTGCGTATTTACAAAGAATCATACAAAAACTAATATTCACTCCTTTATTTTAAGACATTTATCAAAATTTAATGTGCCAGAACATTTTCATAAAATAAGTTATAAATTAAAATATGTAAATATATCTATATTTTAATGTTACAGAGTCTGCAAAACAAGATATAGAAAATTTTGCAAATTATTTTATCAAGCTGATGTCCTATGCTCAGTGAGAAAATTATCAACAATTCAAGTGAAGAATGGACAAAGAAATAGGAAATGTCTTACAAAAGTTTTTTTAAACACATGAAAAAAGGTTGTTTCCACTCATTAGAACCATATATATTTTAAGCCAAATGAAATATTGTTTTTTTACCTGTTGCGTTAGAAATTATCAAAATATCTGATAATAAACTCTGCTGGCAAATTCATGAAGAAGCAAGCACATTGATTCCAGACCCTTATAAACTGCAGGGAATTTGCAATAGCTGTCAAATTAGAAATGCATAGAACTGTTCCAGTATTTCATTTCTCACAATTTATTTTATAGATTTTTTCTCTTCTCTGATGTCAATATATCCAAAGATATTCATTGCAGTATTGTTATCAATACATACAAAGATATTCATTACAGTGTTGTTTTAATAAGTCAACAACCACAAGGACGCTGTGTGTTTCAAAAAGATTATATTTTAAAATCGGTCATTTATATAACCAAACATTGTATGGCTCTTGAGAATGATTAACTCCTCTTTGTATATGTGACTTTATAGCATGATCTCCATTATATATAAAGCAAAATTTGCACATGCATTTAGGAATATGTATTTAAATATTTATATAAAGAAACATATCAACATTTATATTGATAGACTAGTTCTCCAAGAAGAAAATTAATAAGCCAAAGATATGTATTTATGACGTCAGCCAGCTGTACAGGAGTAATGTGGACAGGTCTATATTGTGTAATGTATATGTCGACTGCTCATGGTTTGATGACCAGTATACTTTATCTTTGTTGTCTATTATTTTAAAAAAATGCCAGGGCGGGGATTTAGCTCAGCGGTTTGGTGGCCTGCCTTACAAGCACAAGGATCCAAGTTCAATCCCCGGTACAAAAAAAAAAAAAAAAAAATGCCACTATAATAAGCTTCAGAAAAACATCACACAAATTCAATTGAGGATATTCTACACAATAACTGGCCTATAGCTCTCAAAATTGTCATGATGATAAAACAACAACAACAACAACAACAAAAAACCAAACAGGAAATCCTGAAACAATGTCACTGCCAAAGAAGACTAAGGAAACAATAACTGAATGTAATAAGTTCCCTGGCTAGGCCCCCAGAACAGAAGGACATAGGATAAACTGAGGAAATCTGAATACTAGATAGACTTTATTAAATGGTTATGTGTCAGCATTTGCTTATTAGCAGAGACATACCATACACATTTAAGCTATCAATAGTAGGAGGAATGAATATATAGAAAATTCATACTATCTTTGTAATTTTTAAATTTAAAATTATTCTAAAACAAAAAAATCAAAGTCACCTGTTTTGTAACAAGTATATGTGTCAATCCAGAGAGGTTATGATACTTACAGTTTGAACAATTGCCAGTCTAAGAAACGTTTTTATGTGACTAATTTCAAATCAGTAGTCATTAAGTAAAGTAGATCAGCCATCGTACTGTGAGTGGGCCTCATTCATTCATTTGAAGACCTGAACTGAAAGTCCTGCAGTGTCCAGAAAGGAAGGAATTCTGCCTTCAGAACACTTTTTTAAAATTTTTATTGAGTTTATTGGACAATCTAGGTATACAGTACAGTTACATTCATTACTGGGATCCTGTACCTTCACATGACAGGTCTTGGTTCTCATTTTTCCCCTTGTCCCTGCCCTCCCTTCAACCAGTCCTCCCCTCCCCGTTTACAAACTCTTTATTTCCATGTTTTCATTTTCTCATATTTTTTCTTTTCCCTTCTTTCCTTTCCCCTACCCTTCCCACATTCCCTACACCTCAGAGCACTTTTCAGTCACTCTTAAGTTTGTAGTAACAGCTCTTGCTGAAACTTCCAACCCACCAGCCTGCTGCTATTTTCCATTTACAGCCTCTAGCTCTGCAGGCACCAGTTTCTTAAAATTTCTCTCTCTCTCTCTCTCTCCCTCCCCCCCACCTCTCTCTCTTTCTCTCCCTCTCTGTAGTTATATATCTTTTTTTTTGTACCAGGGATTGAACTCGGGTCCTTATACTTGCAAGACAGGCCACCGAACCACTGAGCTAAATCCCTGGCCTTGTAGTTATATATCTTGATCACCATTTTTAAGCACTTTATTCTTTATTCATTACTGTATTGTTTGTATCATATTATTTATATATTTATATCATTCATACTCTATTTTTATTATTTTTAAGCTTATTTATTATTATATATTACATGCTATAAAGTTTAATTAAGCACTATAAATGCTATATTCTGCTTGTGGAGAAATCTGTCTAATATGAATAGGTAGAAGAGTAGACAAGGGAATAGAGAACAAGTAGAGTTTGATACATATTTAAGTCTGTACTTTTATTAAATTTTCATCTGCTATAGCCATTGGCATCAAATATTAAAACATAAATTAGCAAGAAAGGTGAAAGATGTTTACATAGGATGTTATTTGTGATTATCCTTATAAATCGTCTTTATTCCCACAGTAATTCATTGGGGCCTACAAAATTAATGTTACTAAAATTCTTTCACTTGACCTAACTAAATGATGGAATAAGAAGCCTAAGCTCTTCTGACTGAAAGTAGCAGAACTAGAAGTAAGAGGTATCTGGCACCTTGCACAGTTTTAGGTGAGTTGCAGGAGGCTCTCTAATGAATCCTGGAGGAAGAAATATAAGGAGGGAAGACCTACATAGATTTCAGAGGTTTAGTTAAACCAAGAAGAAAATAGAGTAATTGTGAAAGTGAAATCAAGGACATTTGATTAACAGTTGAGTGATACACTATTAACTCTACCCTCAAGGCTAGTAGAATATCTGCACTAAATTAGGAGCGTTTATCAATTGGTTCAGGAATCAGTGTGACCCTTGTCCATTGGGAGATACTACACTTATTCAGGTAATCAGGTACACAAATGAAAAGAACTTGAAAGTCCTGTGGCAAGGTGGGGTCTACTGGTTTGTCCACATGAAATCTTCATATGTTCATCTTTCCACAAGGCAGGAATAAGACCCCACAGTGGGCATTCAGTTGTGGGCTTTGGCATATCCAACTGTAGTGATTTGCAGGCAAAGGTAGACATCTATGCCTAAGAGTGATACTCAGGAGATTGCACAAGAAATAGGAGAGATGTTGAATTGTTTTACCAGGCCTGAGGATGAGAGGTACTAAGTGAAGGTCAAAGGAAAATTAAACAGGCTAATAATAATTGAGGAACAATACTGACCGTAGGGTCTTTCCCTTCCAATGTGTAACAATTCTTATCCCAGAGTAAATAAATATACTACTAGTATTTTCTACCTCCAATACCTAGTGAAGAAAGAATAAGGACCAGTCGAAATACCAAATCCTCTCCCAGTTGCTCTAATTAATTAAAGACAAGACCTCACAAAGAAAGGTTTACCATAATGTTAAGGAAATTTAAGCTTCAAGGCCCTTTATTCTCCATGGATCTAAAATTCTTCAAGGAAGGATGCAATAATGTGTTCACCTGTTCCTCATTTTGCAAAATTTTTGAAAGTAGTATTTCATAAATTATTTTTCTTAAAATGTGCCTATGAATTCATATTAGCATTAAGCTTCATAAAACTTGTATTCACCTCTCAGGTTGGAGAAAGTGATCAATGGATTTTTAGAGATTCTTAATGAATCTTGGATATGCAAGGGAGGCTGGAGGCCATAGATGGTATGAAACTATAATGATCTGCATAATAACATCAGAGAATTTGCTTTTCCTGGGAACCCTGAAGGTAGATTACCTGGAAACTGCAAAGGTATAAACTACTTTAAAAAGAGAGGAGTGAGTCAAATAGTAATGCATAGTTCTTTAAATACCCCAAATCTTGAAAAAGTCTGGCCTCATGAGGGAGGTTTTGTAGCCAGAATTAACAGAAAATCAGCTGATTTCTGATTTTATATTGATATGGAGAAAAGAAGTGCTGAACATCATATGAAAGAGGTATGGTTGTCATTGATACCCAGAAACTTTTGCCAGAATTGATCTGAAGAAAATTTATCTGCACAATGTGAGATTATGGCATTGAACATTTGAAAGTCTTATAAAGCAAGGACTTTAGCTGGATTGTTGGCTGTGTGAGTTCAGATCCAAAGAAAGGGATCTGGAGCGGTGCCAGTAGCTGCCAATGCCCCTTATCCAGCTAATGATACCTTGTATTCAAAACACATTTACTCAACATGAGTCCTCTCCAAAACTGTGAGTGGAATAATGATTATTCTACTTGGAGGAAAAAAGACGAATGAAGATAACAGAGTGGCTTCTTCTCGAAGGCTAACATACATTCACCTGGTATCCATTAGAAGGGTGAAGAGAGATGCAGATAGATGAACCACAAGTTTAAGGGATCATGACTGTAAAAAATTAAATAGCAGAACATTAAGACATGAGGATAAGCAGGTGCAAGTTTAGGAAGTGTTTCAGAAAGACACCAAAACCAGCTTTGTGTTGCCTTGAGACCAAAGACAGAGTCAGGCAGATTCAGGATTGGGCAAAGTGCAACTTACTGATGACTTATGGACAAAAGCATGTGTCGGGCAGCAGCGATACAAGTGGATCTCTGTATGCCAGATCAGGAGGAAGGGTTTAAATGCTACGCTAGACAAAGGTAGGCTTTGTGTTTGGGGCCAAGAAGTTTGCCAGTTATGTGATGGCTGAAATGGTGATGGCAACCTGCATGGCTGTAGTAATATCAAACTGGATTCCTAGGGCAGTGGTGTGAACCTTCAGCATGTATGTCCAGTAGGCTGTTTGTATCACTGAAAGTTCTAAAAGGCTCTCCTTCACTACCCTAGAGTAATGCACTGTCACAACCTCAGGGAATAAATTGAAGTTGAATATCACCATGTATTGGGTTTCTATTATGTGTTAAGCATGAGACTGATGCTTTGTGAATGTTAATGCATCTTCCAATTTTTCCCCAGGACAACACCATGATATACTAATGTGCTTCTTTTGCATGTGGCCAAATGTCACAAACAAAGAAACAAATAAAAACCTAAGTGACTTTGTGGAACAGAGAACCAATCGGCCTCTGGGTCCATATTTCTTCTTCTATGCCCAGTAAATATCATTGAACATGAGTTGAACATATCTTAGTTCAGAGAGAACAGAGTGATTTTCTCTCATGGAAACCAGGTTACAGTAGCCAAGTTACTATGACAGATGATAGAATGATCCTGAACTTGCTCTTAGAATTATGCTCTTCTCTTCTCTTCTCTTCTCTTCTCTTCTCTATCTGCCTTCCATTGTGTTTAGAATATTGGTTTGTACCAAGGAGCACCCCTAAGTGTTTATTTACCCTGTGGTATTATCTTGTCTGAGTGAGAGAATCTTCATGTTTTGGGGTTCTCTTTCTTCACTTAACGTTAATGGTCAGGTGACTTCCCAAAAGATATATTATAGCAGAAAATATGTGCACATATCGAATCAATAGCTGTGGCATACACCAACTCTCAAGAGAACAGGCAAGACTCCTATCCTCTCCTCTCCTCTCCTCTCCTCTCCTCTTCCCTCCCCTCCCCTCCCCTCCTCTCCTCCCCTCTCCTCTTCTCTTCTCTTCTTTCTTTTTGTATCAGGGAGCGAACTTGGGTCTTTGTGCTTGCAAGGCAGGCGGGGTATACGTTAATTTTCTGTCCTCCTGGAAACCTCTTTCTTTATCTGTCAGAAACAGGAAATTTTTTTTTCATGGAAATGAATAGCTCAGGTTAAACGCATACATTCCAGAAGCAAGGTCTTTAATTATTTGGAGATAAGTGGTTGACATTTGACTAAGGAGAGGACAGTTGCTAAAATAGTGGAAAGAGAAATGTTGGGACTCGCCACTATTATATTTTCTACATGTTGTTTTCACTGGAATGGCTAATTTCTATAAATTAAATCCAATTCAAGTCAAACACATAAGGTTAATATTAATGACATCTACCATCAATGTAACTTGACGAATATTTATTTCAAAACCTAGTATGTACAAGAAATTAATGATATACAAGAATAACAAGCTACATTTCCTATCTACAGGAAACTTTTAATCTATCAAGACTGTTTTTTAGTAATACATTTGAATAGAAAACTTGCAAAATGGATATAATTAAAAGCAACATTATATTTGAAAAGATATATACTAAATAATATGTTATGTTATTTTCACAGCATGCTTGAGAAAAGGAGAAACTCATCCATCTTAGGACATGGTCACCTCACTAATAAGAAGGAAATTTATGGACATTAGCTGTTTCAGAGATATGAAATTCACCTACTAATGATCAGGGCCAATGTAGTAAGTCAGTTTATGCTCTTATGCCACGGGGTTTTTGTTCTACCAAGTTCAAAAGTACTTCTATAAAAAGATTATTTTCTGAGCTAATTCTATAAGTAATTTTTCAGCCTAACATGTCACCGCATTGTGTTAGGCAATGATGAACAAAATAATTTCATGCAAACACTGTTGTCGATGTCTTTCTCCCATCAGTCCTTGCCAGTCAAATATTTGTTGGCAGAAACCTACTGGAATAATTTGTTGCACATCTCTCTTTCATTCATCCTAATGAACAGCAGGCTGGGAATATCAGGAGTTTCTCCCTCTCTAGGAGTAGCCTCAGCTAATGATTGACAGAATTTTTAAAAATAAAACCTCAGTCCTGAGGATGTAACTCAGTGGGGGAACACTTGCCTACTGTGTGAGGCCCTGGGTTCAGTTCCCATCTACAAAGGAAAGTAAAACATAAATACCGACCATCAAAAGCACCTAGTTTTCACTTCCTGAGTATCTCTGAGATGCACTGCACACACTTCCTCCACAGAGATTGAGATATTTACCTCTTATCCAACTCCCAAGCTTCCTCTCCTTCACTTTTCCATTCTCCTACTGATACTTCTTGAAAGCCCTTAAAACTCAAGTTCCTGTCTCGGGAGGTATATCTGGGAAATCAAACCTAAAATGCGTTAATACCTCATCTCAGATTCTGGCTTCTAGAACTTTACAGAGCCATAAATGAGGCAGAGATTTTAACAGAAGAAAGACAGGAAGTGTGGAGGCCAATTCAAAGCAGTTTCCTGGCACAGTTGATGGGAATATAGACTGTGGGCAAAGCAGAGAATAAACAAATCAGAAAAATATTATCAGCTGAAATCATAATAAAACAGTTTATATATATATATTATATATATGTATATTTTTTTTAGATTTTTGAGATGCCCTCCAGAACTTTTTTTCCAGCTTTAATTGAGTTTATTGGTACATTTTAGGGATACAGTACAGTTACATTCATCGTTGGGATCTTGTACCTCTACATGACAGTTATAGATTAGAGCACAACTGTCCTCTTTTCAGCAGAATAATATTGATTTGAATGGAAAGATACTGCCTGGTTTTTGCTTGTGTGATGACATTTGTTGGTACATAACTATATTTGTTGTCAGAATGGGTGTGGTCCATGCATTTATTATTTCACTGACAAACTAGAATATTTGGAAATTAAACTGTAACTACTCAGAAAAATTAATTGACTGTATAAGGAAATAACTGAATTTTCCCCTGAATATAATTACATGGTTTAATCATGTTAGTTTACATAACATGATATATGTCCCTGCCAAATTCTTCATTAAACATTTTTTAAAAATAATTTGGCTCACAACAAATGGTATAGTTACCCTGTATTGTTTGCTCATCTTCTCTCCAAAATAAAACCTTACATTATTGAAACTAAGAGATTAACAGTGGTAGATGACTGACTGTTAACTACACTTTGTGTGATATTTATATGCTACTGGACAAAAGTGTATGTGTTTTCATGAATACAGGTTTAATAAATGTAAACTGAAGACATAATGAAGAAGCATTAAATTTGATCCTGTTTTCCTTTCAGTTTTATGTAACAGGAGAGAACTGCTAAAAACATGAGGCACACAAGGGGCCTCAGAGAAAAAGGAGCACTTGGGGATCCCCTGCATCAGAAGTACATGATGTCAGATAAGGAGGGAGAAACATTGAAGAGGGAGAAAGCACAAACTCAAATATGTCAGTGAAATATTTGTTTAATTTATAATTAAGATGCTGTCTCTTTTTCTTTAAATATTTTTGGAGAGTTGAGAATTTCTACGTTCAATGATGTATTTTCCCTGTTCTTTTGGAATTCATGATTTAGGCCAGACAACATATAAAAGTCAGTAAAGATTACTTAGTATATAATCATTCAGCTAGACAACACCACTCAAGCATTTCCTTACAGGAAAATTTAACAAAAAGGAAAAAAAAAAGATTTAACCCAAACTGTGGTAACACAAAAAATACTTGACTTTTCCAACTGCGAAACTTGATCTTCACTAAAATATAATAACTATATAAAAAGGAAAAACATGGAAACAAAGTCTTTGTAAACAGGGAAGGGTGGAGGGGAAGGGGGAAAAATAAGGACCAAGATACATCTCGGAAAGGTACAAGATTCCAGTGACGAATGTAACTGTGTTGTATACCTAAATTGTACCAGTAAACTTAATAAAGAAAAATAAATAAATAAAAAGAAAGGTCATTTCTGAGCGAAATGGATTATGCAATTTATTTGAAGTGACACCGCTGTATTATGACGTGAACGAGGTGGGTTTACAGAGTGACACTATACTACTTCACACACACTCATTGCTTTTTTTTCTGAAAGGCAATCTTGACTACCATTCTGATGAAAATATCATAGAAATTCCTTTGTGTCTAGATATTGGCATCTGCATTCTTTGGTTAGAGCCTTAAATTAAACTTTTTTCTTTTTATAGGATTATCTTTTACTCTGCAGTATTTTTTAGATAATTTGATTCCTAATAATATTAATTAAGATCAGAGATTCTCTCCTTAGTTTTCAATACATACAAACAAGTCATATGGTATACTTCACCCAGCTAAAATGATTGACTTGATTTAATTTCTTGAAATTTTGAAAGGTTCGGTTTTTTTTTAAATTAAGGTTATTTTTAAATCAATTTTATTGCTACATTGAATGTATACAATATAAAGACATTCATTGTTGGAAATTTGAACCTTTATATAATCAATCTTGTTTCTTAATTTTTCCTTATTCCACTGCACTCACTTTAATCTCTCTCTCGCTCCCTCACTAAGTACCAACTTTGTTTCCATTATTTTTCATGTTCTCATATTAATTCCATTTTCTTCTTTCATTTTACTTACCCCTCCTGTTTCCCCTTCCTCTTTGCCCCTTTTCTTCCTATTTCACAATATCTATTATACCTTTTTGACCCTATTTCCACTTTCAGTTTCTCACACTACAGAAACTATTCGGTATTTACACGTGTGTGCTATTTATAACACTTAAGATTATCACTTCGATGTGCATCCATTTAGCTATGAATGTCACTAATTTCTCATTTTTTATGGTTGAATAGTACTCCATTTTAATCAAAAAAGCACATTTTCTTTATCCTGTCTCCCATTGATGGGCAATTGGGCTGCTTCCAAGTTTTAGCTGTTACAAATTATGCTGCTATGAACATAGGTGCACATATTTCACTATGGTGTGATTCTTTTAATTCTTTAGGGAAGATATGCAGCAGGGGAATAGCTGGGTCAAATGGGACTTCCAAATCTAGTTCGTTGAAGTATCTCTATACTGCTTTCCTCAGTGGTTGCACCTGTCTACACTCCCACCAGCAGTGGAGCAGGGTTCCTCTTTCCTCACAGCCCCGCCAGCGTTTGTTATGGGTTGATTCTGTGATAGCAACCATTCTTTTTGGGGTGAGGTGGAATCTCAATGCTTTTTCCGTTTGCATTTGTCGAATGAACAGTGATGTTGGACATTCTTTCATATGTTTACTTGCTGTTTCTATTTCTTCAACTGAGAAATGCCTGTTCATTTCGGGTGCCTATTTTTGGATGAGGTCTTTAAATTTGGGAGGTTTGATTTTTTTGAAGTTCTTTATATATTTTAGATAGTAGACCTTTGTCTGAGTAACAGCTAGTGAAAATTTTTTCCCACATTGTGGGTTGTCTCTTCACACTGTTGGTCGTTTCTCTTTCTATGCAGAAGCTTTTTTTTTTTTTAATTGAGTTTATTGGTACAATCTAGGTATACAATACAGTTACATTCATCATTGGAATTCTGTACCTTTACATAATAGGTCTTGATTCTCATTTTTTCCC
>NW_022900933.1:27156738-27205734 GCF_012274545.1 Fukomys damarensis | reverse complement strand
ACACTGTGTGTAGTTTTTTGTTCTTCTGTTGGGTTTCTGGGATCTTGATTATTATATGTCTAGGTGTAGATTTTTTTTTTATTGTAGCTAGTTGGGGTCCTATATGCCTCACTTATCTGAATGTCAAATTCTTCCCCTGTGTTTGGGAAGTTTTCTGTCATTAATTGTTTGTACAGCTTTTTAAAGTCATTTATATTTTCTCCTGCTACTTCATGTATTCCTATCAGTTTTATGTTATTCTTCTTTGCATCATCTAGGAGTTGTTGGATCGATTTCTTATGATCTCTTACTGTTTTTAAGAGACCTCTCTTTTCATGGTCACTGACTGCAATCTTATCTTCTATATCTGAGAGTCTATCTTCACATTCTTTTATTCTGTTGCATAAACTTTCAATAGAGTGTTTAATCTCCTGGATATCTGTTTGAATCTGTTTTATGGATTCCATTTCTTTCCTATATTGGGCGTTTATTTTTTCCATTTCTTTCTTATGCTGGGCCTTCATGGCTTCTATCATGGTCCTGAGCTCATCTAATTTTTGTCAGTTTCTGCTCTAGAGTCTCAAATCACGACTTCCATTTTGCTCACTATCTCTATGGTTATCTGGGAAATTAGCTCTGTTTTGAATTTTTCTAGAGCCTGATTGATCTGTTTTGTTACTTCTGTGCTTTGAGTTCAGGGTGTCCCGGTGGTTCACTATTGGCCTTTTTGTCCTCATTTGCCCTACTATTTGCCATTGGTGAACTGGAAGTCTGCCCTTGTGTCTTGCTTAAGTGTTTTCTCATTTTTATTTTTGTTGTGGGACTGTTCTTGGTTTAATCTCTGGATTATCACCTAAATCTTCCTGATATAGTTGCACCCTAGCTTCTGTGTCTCTAATGACCCACAGACATTCTCATCTTCATAACATCAGAGAAAACAGCTCATCAAATCAACCGCAATGCTTTACCCCAACTGATACAATCAGCAACATATTAAGATCAAGCACAACTTTGACACTGACCATCTGTCGTAGTCACTAGTCTATCACCCTTAAATCATTTGAATTAAATTGAAATCAAGAAGCAGTCCAGAACATGTCTGCAGTGAACAAAATTTCAATATAGTGTATTTACCATTTAATGGCTCAGACAGAGCGAGGATGCAAGACCCCTGATCTCAGTTAGCTGATGGCTGAACCCCATGATGCTGACTGACCTCAAGCTGCAAGGCCCAGATTGAGTTCCCCAACCTGCTGAATGGTTGAACTCCACAACGTTCTATTACAGGTTTCCCACGCCCTTTCTTTAAAGATGTTCAAAGTTGGGAACTCAGAAAAATACCCTTGATGACCACCTCTGCCTCTGCAGAGTGGATCCAAAGACTGGCACAGTCAGGAGGACTGAGAGTGTGTGTGGGGGGTTATAGGGGTTCAGGGGCGCCCTACCTTCCCGGTTCTTGATTTATGGTGGCTGGGTCGGGAGCAGGCATGGCTCTCCTTCCCATGGTGGATTGGGGCAGAAGCTTTTTAATAAAAAGAGATCCCACTGGATCATTTGTCCTAGCTCATGGTCAACTGGTGTTTTGTTCATAAAATCTTTTCCTACACCAATGTCTTCAAGAATTCTAACTAACCTCTCTTCCAGCCAGTTTAGTGCTTCTCTTTTAATATTTAGATTTTTAATCCATTTTTATTTTAGTTTAGTGCATAGTGAGAGATAGGTCTAGTTTTAATCTTTGGCAAATTGAAACCCAGTTTTTCCAGCACCATTAATTAAAGAGGCTATCTTTCCTTCAGTGAGTGTGTTTGGCTCATTTGTCAAAGATGATGTGGCTGAGTGTGTCTGGACCTGTTTCTGCATCTTCTAATCTGTTCCACTCGTCTTCAGGTATGTTTCTTTATCAAGTACCATGCTGTTTTTATCACAGTAGCTTTTTAGTATAGATTCACATTGGGGAATGTGATCCTACCGTGTCTTTATTGCCTAGAATTGCTTTTTCTATTCTAGATCTCTTCTTCTTCCAAATGAATTTTTGGATTGCTTTCTCAAGGTCTGTGAATTGTACTATTGGGATTTCAATTGGGATTGCATTAAATCTACGTAGCAGTTTTAGAAGTATTGCCATTTTCACTGTTGGTTCTTCCTACCCAGGAGCAAGTGATATCTTTCCATTTTCTGATATTCTCTTCAATCTCTTCTTTTTCAGAGAGATGTCATTTTCAGAGTAGAGTCTTTGATTTCTTTTGTTAGGTTGATTCATAAGTATTTTGATTTTTTGGAGCTATTGTGAAAGGAATTGATTGATCCATTTCTCTCTGGGTGAGTCTGTTTTCTGTGTACAAAAGAGCTATTAATTTTTGTGTGTCAACCTTGTATCCAGCTATTTTACTGAATTTGGTTATTAAATCTAGAAGACTTTTGGTGTAGTTCTTGGGGTCTTCTATATAGAATATCATGTCATCTGCAAATTACGACAGTTTCACTTTTCTTTTCCTATCTTTATTCCTTTTCTTTCTCTTGTCTAATTGCTCTGGCTAATATTTCCAAAACTACATTGAACAGGAGTGATGACAGGGGATATCCTTGTCTTTTTCCTGATTTTATCATGAAAGATTTCAGTTTTTGACCATTTAGAATGATATTGGCTGTTGATTTTTCATAGATGGCTTTTATCAGATTGGGGTAGAGACCATTTTCCAATTTTCTGTATGGTTTTTATCATGAATACATGTTGGATTTCGTTAAATGCTTTTTCTGCATCTAGTGAGATGATTATGTTTTTTATATTTTTTGATCATATGGTTTTTAACATTCACTCTTTTAATATATTATATTACATTTATTGATTTGCATATGTTGAACCATCTCTGCATCCCTGGGAGGAATCCCACTTGTTCAGGGTGTATGATCTTCTTTATCTTCATTGTATTTGCCAGTACCTTGTTAAGGATTTTTGCATATATGTTCATTAGTGAGACTGGCCTATCATTCTCTTTTTCATTTGGGTCTTTTTCTGCTTTGGGGATCAAGGTGATGCTTGCTTCCAGGAATGAATTTGGGGTATTGCTTCTCTTTCAATTTCACTGAAGAATTTAAACATTAGTGGCAGTAGTTCTTTTTTAAATGTCTTGTATAATTCATCAGTGAAGCCATCAGGGTCCAGGCTTCTCCTAGTTCATAGGTTTTTAATTACATTTTCAATTTCATTGTTTGATATTGGGTCATTCAGAATTTTTAGATGATCTTCATTCAACTTTAGTAATTCATATGAATCTAGGAATCCATCCATTTCTTTGTATTCTTTTTCTACCTTATTGGCAAAAAAGGTTCTCAAAATACATGTTGATACCTCTGGATTTCTGCTGGTCCATTGTAATTTCACCCTGTTAATTCCCAATTACATGGATTTGGGCTTTTTTTTTTTTTTTTTTTTTTTTTTTTTTTGGTAATGGTTGCTAATGGGTGTTTTTTTTTTTTTTTTTTTTTTTTTTTTTTTGGATAAGGTTGGCTAAGGGTTTGTTAATTTTCTTTATTTTTTGAAGAGCCAGTTCTTGGCTTTGTTGACTTTTTTGTATTGTTTGTTTAGTCTCCATTGTATTATTTTCTGTCTGGATATTTATAATTTCCTCACTTGTATGAACCTTGTGTTTTTCCTGCTCTTCTTTTTCTAGAAACTTGAGATTCAGCATTAAACTCATTCTGTTTTCCCAGTGTGAGTATTTACTGCTATGGATTTCCCTCAAAAAACTTCTTTCATTGTGTCCCACAGATTCTGAAATGTTGTATTTTTGTTATTTAACTGTAGGAACTGTCTGATTTCTTCTTTAATATCCTCTGTGATCCATTGGTTATTATAGGACAGTGTTGTTCAATTTCCATGTTTTTGTGAAATTCTTGTGGTCTCTTTTGATATTGATTTCCAAGTTCATTGCACTCTTGTTGGATAATACACAGGGGATCATTTCAATTCCTCTGCAATTACTTAAAATTGAGCTACCATGTGCTCTATTTGGAGAATGATCCATGTTCAGCTTTAAAAAATGTTTATTCTGATTTT
The DNA here is from genome assembly GCF_012274545.1 of Fukomys damarensis. Lineage (NCBI taxonomy): Eukaryota > Metazoa > Chordata > Mammalia > Rodentia > Bathyergidae > Fukomys > Fukomys damarensis. The sequence goes on along the minus strand of NW_022900933.1, from coordinate 27,201,698 downwards.
GTGGGGTAGAAAACTCTGTAGACATCTATTAAGTCCATTTGTTCAAAAGTTTGATTTAGTTCTAGTATTTTGTTGTTTATTTTCTGTCTAGTTGATCTGTTTGTGACAGTGGGGTATTGAGATCCCATTTTACTATTGTGTTAGTGCTTATTCGATTTTTCATGTCTGTTAATATTTGTTTTATATAATTGGGTTTACAGTGTTTGGTGCATATATATTTATGATTGTCATCTCTTCATTTTGGATTGTTTCCTTTGCAAGGATGTAGTATCCTTCTTTGTCTCCCTTAATCAGTGTTAGCTTGAAATCCATGTGATCTGCAAAGAGGATAGCTACTCCTTTTTCTATTTTGGGTTCCTGTCACATGGAATATTGTTTTCCACCCTTTAACTTTCAGTCTATGAGTTTTTTTTTTTTAAATTAAGTGTGTTTCTTATATGCAGCACATTGTTGGATCTTGCTTCTTGACCCATTCTGCCAATCAATTTCTTTGATTGGTGAATTGAGACCATTAAAATTGATGGTTATAGCTGATATTTATTGACTTACCTTGTCATGACTTTTTCCTTTTGTTGTTTCTTTTTGTCTCCTCCTTTGCATTTAATTGCTTGTCATGTGTGATGGATTCCTTTTGTTTGGCTTCCTGGGGCTGTGATCCTCATTTTTATTTCCTAGGATATTGTTTTAAAAATTTTTTTTGGAGTGCTGGTTTGGTAGTTATGAAATTCCTAAGGTGCTCCCTGTCATGAAAGTCTTTTTTTCTTTTTTTTTCTCCATCAGTTTTGAAAGATAGTTTTGCAGGGTACATCAATCTAGGTTGAAGGCTGTTTTCCTTTTGGGCTTGAAATATAATCCTTGAGGTTCTTCTTGCTTTAAGGATTTGTTTTGAGAAGTCTGGTGTGATTCTGATGGGCTTTCCTTTTTATGTTATTTGTTTCTTTTCTCTGAGTGCTTGTAGAATTTTGTTCTTCTATTGGTTTCTGGAATCTTCACTATTACATGCCTATGTGTAGATTTTTTTTTATCATGGCTAGTTGGAGGCCAATCTGCCTGATATCTGTATGTCAAATTGTTTTCCCCTACTTGGGAAGTTTTCTGCCATTACTTCTGTAAACAGTTTATTTATGTCATCTGCACTTTCTTTGTTTCTTCGCTCCAATCAATCTTATATTATTCTTCTTTTCATCATCTAGCAGTTGTTAGATTGATTTCTCATGGTCCCTTACTATTTTTAAGAAATTTTTCTTTTCCTGTTTACTAATTTCAATCCTATCTTCTATAGCTGAAATTCTATCTTTTCATTGGCTCATTCTGCTGCATAAACTTGCAATGGAGTTTTTAATCTCCTGGAAATCTGTTTGCATCCATTTCATGGATTTCATGTGTTTCCTATGTTGGGATTCCATCATATTTTTTAATTTTATTTTTTATCTCTGTCTGCTTAGTACAATCTCTGCCGTTATTTGAGAAATTATTTCTAACTTCAATTTTTTCAGATCCTTTTTTGTTGCCAGTTCAGGGAGTCCAGGTGGTTGAGTACCACATTGTTCCATCTCATTTCCTTTGGGGTTGCCTTAGGAAGTCTGATTTTGGGACTTTTTCTGTATCATCTCATTTCAATAGATGCAGCCTGCTGTGCCTTTATTGAGACAACTTTTGCTCAGCCAGTGTTCTTCAATTTTCAGCAACCACCAAGAGGCTTTTTTTCTCTGCTGCTCACCAGTACACTAATTCCTAGGTTCGAACCACTGATGCTATGGGGCGGGCCTCTGACTAAAGCTTGTGTGCCTCTGCAGCTCTTTCCTTGGCAGGCCTTGGCTGGGCAGGTTTTCCCAAACTCTGGGGTCAGGGAAGATCCCTGGCTGGAATTTTTCTGCAGCTGGGAGGGTCTGGACCACACTGCTGCTCCCCTGCTTGTACTCAGTAATCAACAGTCTACTTTTTAGTAAGGCTCAGCTCTCAAGAAGGCAGAGCAAATGGATTCACATCAAGAAAACACACTGTCTTTCTTCCTACAGATCATTACCCAACCAAATATGGACTGTAGAATTTACCTTGGCATATACCATTGACCATACAGGACCTCAGCCCTTCATATTCAGAGTCAGTCTGAATAGAAGCAGATGATGCCAGTCCCTGAATCAATGGCTAATTTTCTAGTATTTAGAGGAGTTCTAATCAGGTTAGCCAAATATTTGTTTTTCTTATAAATAGTTGATAATTTTCTATTCCCTACTCGAGACTCCAGAAGATGTGATAGTGTAGCGAGGAAGACAGATCCTTGATTTCTGTTCCTGGTCTGGATGATGTGAAGCTTCTCATTCCTGCAACTCTGAGCTTGTAGAACCTGCAGTCACAATCCCCAAAGGTACTGCATTTTTGCTAGAGACCACAGCAAATGTCCCACTAAACTTAGCTTCAAATGCTGCCTGGAAACTTTGGACTCCTTGAGTTCAGGAGCATATCAAGCTTCTAATAAGCAATCTGGACATGCTCACTGACACCCAGATATAAGAACTCAAATTAAGGTTTATTTTTAATATTTTTGTCAACAAAGTAATGGCAAGATTTTTAAACTATGAGAATAGATAATATTTTTTTTACAAATATGTATTATATTTTAGCATATGCATACTTAATTTTTTGTCTCAGTGTATGTTCCATCTAAAAGAAAACATCAAAAAATAAATAAACCTAAAACTTGAGCTGTTTAAGAAGAAACTAACCTTTTTCGTGTCATTTATTAGACTGGGCTCCTAACTGGTAGGAAATTAGTTGCTTATCCAGTGTTTATCTCAGTTGGGTGATCATTTATTCCTGTTGAATAAGACATGGAAAGTAAATGCATGATGAACTTCGTTAAGTTCTGGGGAACCAATCATTTCAGCCATGTATAGACTTAATCTAGTATCACCAAGTGGCAACAAAACAAATCACGTCTGTATCTTTTGAAATTGAAAAATTCATTAACAGCAGTTGTTCAGCTCTTGTGGAGGTGACTACATTCATACTTTTGAACACTGTACAACTTCCCACTGGAAACTCAAAATAATTATCACTTTCAGTAAATGTGACATAATTGCAATCACAGAAAATAGAACTGAATTGATGTATTAAAGTAAAGCATGCTGTCCTACCTATTGCTAAACCAAATTCTAGGTAAGAGAAAGTGAAATGTATGAAGGAAAAAACAGGAGCAAAGAAAGTTTGCTTTTTCAGGTAAACAGTGAGCAGCTGATGTCCAGGTCCTTTTTCACTTTTGTTATTAAACAAAATTTGAGATAAGTATGATTGCAATAAATATAGTGTCCAAAACCTCAAAGCATTTAAAAAGATTATAGGAAAAATAACATAGAAATGTCATTAATTCTGATACTTAATTGCATTTCAATTTATTTCATACTTTCTAGTGTTGAAGGATTTATAATTTAAATATCTTATGTAAAGGAAGAATACATAATTTGTTTCAATTGTCTATTGTTTCATTTAGCCTCAGGTGATCATTTCATATTTAAAAAGTTCATTTGGGAAGATTTGTTTCTGCCTCCTAAGCGAAAGAGGGAAAAGCAGGAGGAGACCTGATTCCCCACAGCTTCCTCATCCTTTTGGGGACCACAATGGAAAGATCTTTTTTGGGGATAGGATTACTGGACTGAAACAAATTTTTTTATTTGCTCTCTTATTAGAGAATTATTCAATGAGACTAAAGTGAAAGACTGTATTGTCCTTATGCAGGATTTCTAACTTTGATTTGTATTCTTGGAAATTGCCTGGGAATTAATGGATGTTGGCACTATAATCGTGATGGGGAAAGTACTTATTGTGTCCTTCTTGATTCCAAGAACATAAAGTGCCATTGACACAAACTTTTCCATTTGCTACTTAAATTATAATTAATTAAAAAATTTCTCTTTTAATAATATGACATTTGAATATATTCATACCCCTAAACCAATAATACCATGGTAGTAGAGGAAATGAATCTTATAAAATGTTGCAAGGTCTGACTTACAAGATTCATGAACTTGCAAGAACATGAACTTTAAATTGGATTGGATTCATAGTTCACATTGATTAGTAAGCAATGCACTATTGAAAAAGTAATGAAAACTGTCTTGTTTCAGTTTCTTTATTTGAAAAATAATGTAGACAGTTCAGTATCTTGTTTTTTGGACTGTACACAGAGAATCTTAATACTCAATAAGTAAAATGTGCCAAGCACACACTCTACCCTTCTACAAAGAAGGCAATCAACAAACATTAAATTTCATTTCATTCTTTGTTTTTAATGTCTCTTTGTAGTCTTCAGCCCCTTCTAATATAAAGCATCTCCAGAATTAGCTTTTTATGTAGTACTTATCTCAAGGGAGAACAAAATTTCTATGAACAAAAATAATATGTGGTGGATATTTGACAGAAGTATTTCCAGTGTTCAATCCCTTCCTGGAGGCATACCCTTCTAGTACAATTTTGTGTTCCTTTCATTAAGAAGTGGTTCTCTTTATTCTCCTTGACTCTGCTGGCCACATGATTTAACGTATTTAAAACTGCTCAGTTGTGTACAATTCTCAAGCCTAAACCTTAGAAATTCTGTCTACATTGGCTTCTCTCTTAGATGCTTTGTTGGGCTATGAATCCAAGATATAACTAGCCTATGGGATGATGCAAGACAGCTGCCCCATCTTGCCAGTTTTTCAAGGATAGAAATCAGCCAATCATCAGACATGAGAATCACCCTCTACAAAAGCCAGAAGCTAATCCAGCCCAGTTAAAATTATGAGAGAGGCTGAGATGACCCATTGTCCATCTCAGATACAGAGCAGCAGTTGGGCTTCCCTAGACAGAGGCTCAGGCCTTGGATTTCCTGGATGTATAATCAGAGTAAAATGAATCCTGGGAAAGCAATTACTTAGAGGGTTTTTCTTGAGCCCAGCACCTGAGGTCTCCTCTCAAAGCAATGCCTTTCTAAGGAGTTAGTAGTTTTCTAACACAATTTTCCTCTATTCCAGTTTTCAGTAGTCCTTGTTCCCAAACGACACCTCCTAACACAATTCTAGCAGGCTTTGACCAATATTGCAACATTCCAGAGCTTTTCTGGCATACATCTCCAAGCCTCTCCAAATTGTGCGACATGCCAATTCCCAAACTTTCTCAACAAGTTGCTTAGGCACAGAAACAACATTAACCCCCTCTATGTACCAAAATCTATAATGGTTATTTTTCTATTGTTAAGATAAAATACCTGACATTACAACTTAATGTCAGAAAAGTTTACTCTGGCTTACTGTTTTCAGAAGATACAGTTCCTGGTTTTGTTGGGTCCGAGGAAGAATCAGTGTGGCAGAAGGTCATGGTAGAAGTCAGCTGCTCACCTCACAGCACTATGAATTATAGAGAGAGGAGAGAAATCAAGGACTAGAAGACATCCTTCCAAGTTTTGCTCCAGTGACACACCTCTCTCAACCAGGCTCACCACTGAGCACAAGACTTTTGTGGAACATTTTTGGTCTAAACAATAACATGACCTTCCTGCACAGGTTTGCATGTTCAATGGTGAAATATGTTAGATTCTTAATAATAAAAATTTATTCTTTTTAAATGATGATTAAAGGTAGTAATACCAAGAGAAAGCTGTCTGTCTAAAGTTATTCATAAGCTTACTCCTAGATGATCAGTGTGTGATGATCCTGTTGCTTGAATCCTCTTAAGTCTATGTCATAGTAATTTATACAATTTTGGGCAGTTTGCTGAGTGGGGAAAAAATAATATCTCAGTGTCTCAGTTTGCATTTTCCTGACTGCTTGCGAAGCTGTGTGTTTCCATGTGAAGAGTGCACATTTGCATTTCTATTGTGAATTGCCTGCCTATATATCTTCCTTTATGTCTTCTGGGATGTTCTTCATTTTAATTTGGAGGAACTTTTATATTATTGATAGTAACCTCTTTTTCTGTCGCAGGAGTTGCAAATTTTTTATAGTCTATCTACAACCTTTTAACTTTATTATTCTTTTATGCTCTAGGAAACATAACTTAAGTATAGTCAATTTTAATGTGATTCTTTAGTGATAATTCATGTTGTGCCTTATAATAAAGTCTTTCCTTCAAAACTACTATGTAACCCCTCTCCTGTGTTTTTTATGGTAACTTTCTGGTTTGGTTTGAATTCATATCCTTTGGAATTTGTCACGTACATTAATAGTGAGAGTTATTGAAATGTCTCTATCTCTTTCAACTTAGCTACTAAGTGATCATTCTGGAAATATTAGCACTCTGACAGTGATAGCCAAAATTTGTATTTAGATATGAATCTTCTCTCAAAACCATTTCATTTCATGAATCAAAAGCAACATATAGCTCGGGGCACCAACCTAAATGTTGTAGGTTCACATTGCATCTTTTTTTTTATTAAAAAGTTTATTTTAAATTTCTTTATTAAAATCTTTTGGGTTTTTTGTTTTGTTTTTATTTACCCCAACCCTCAACAGAAAAAGAATTTTTAGGATGTGTAACAGGCTTGAGAAGGGTTATTAGTCAGAAATTAAAAGATACCCACTCACAGAAAGAGAGATCTTAGGGTCAGCTGCCTACTCCTTAGCTTCTTAATTAAACTAATTTTTAGACTTAGGTTATTCTTGAGGAATTCAGGGTGAGATGGTTCTGGAGGAAGCAGGTATAAATTTAATCAATGGATACTTTATATGGCCTGCCTTGAGTCACTTTGGAATCCTTGCAGTTGCGAACTTCTTAAAAGTAGTTTTAGTTACAATTCCTTTGCCTCCTTTCTGCCAAATTGTTATTTCTTCTATCCTACTTCAATCCTAACAACTGATGAAGAAAAAGCATCACATAAATTCAATACATATTCATTATAAAACTCTCTAAAATATAACTAGAAAGGAACTTTCTTAATTTGATATGAAAATATCCATATAATCCTCAGGATAACTTAACATTGAATAAGAAAAGACTGAGTGCATTCTCAACACTAAGGTCCAGATAAGTATGTCTACTTACAACCATTTTATTCAATTTAGTGCTGGAACTTATAACTACTATAATAAAGCAAAAATGCTCCATAACTGCTTGAGGAATTAGGTTAGGAAGGGTATTTTACCAGTTTACATTCCCTACAACTATGAGCGTATACCTTACTTTATTTTTCCTAACACTTTATTTAGAAGATGCTATGTTTTTCCCTTTCTTTATAAAATTAGAAATGGGGTTGACATGTGTCTTACTAGCTACATGAAGCTAAAAGTAACAAGCTATTAAATATAAGTAATAGGGCTATTGTGAAGATCAGAGATTTTTGACATATTAAGCACTTAGAGAAATGTGGAGGTATAGTAAATGCTATGCAAAGATTAAGCATCTTTATTGCTCTTTGTCCTGAACTTGTATTTTCCCTAATGGTTTTCCACACCAGTCAAGTTTCAGTCAGGGATAGAGATGTACAACAACCTATTCTTGTTTGTTCATGGACTTTCTGACTCACTGTTACCCTCACCCACTTCTTTATACCCATTTTCTTTTGATGTCTGCCTCTCCTTCATATTTCAGGCTCCAACTTCAGAAATAGGGGCAAAAGCTTTGAAGAAACTGCCAAAGCAGCTCCAATGTTCGATTGTTATGCATTCTTTCATATAAATTCAGTAATTTCAACTAGAGAAAGAATCAGGAATTGGCACTCTGTTTATATGCAAAGAAGGTTATTAGCATCATTTAAAAATCTAAAAAAAGATGGAGGAAGACAAAAATACAATGATAGTGTTACCATGGGAGATGGGGACTTGGTACAGGCTTCCATGTAACTGCACCAAAAACAAAGACTTGGACGTGGCTTAAGATGGTAAGGGAAAGGCAGCATGGTTTTAATGAAATAGTAGGATGTTCAGAGGGAGCAGCTCATGCCTGTGGAAAGGAAAATGTCCTGCATATTGTTGAATATTTCAAATTTAAGAATGTTAGAAGTTGTGCTCAGGCTAGAGCTTTTCTTTGAGAGTTTGACTGAAAACATGATGGATAGAGAGCTAAGTCCTGTAGACTGTAGCTACCCTGAACATCTTTTCCCATCATTCAATCTGTTATAACCGGATGTACCAGATTCATGAATCTTCATTGAGCTCCAAATGAAGAAAGGTTATTGCACTTCAGGTCTGGCATGGATGTGTCTTATCTCTACCTCTGAGTGGTGGGCCTTGCGGCCAAGACAGGGGTTGTTCCTGGTTCAGGTATTGCCCAAGTTCAGATGAGTAGAGGGGAGTGGTCTATCAGCCCCAATTGTACCATCAATACTAATAGGATAATTATTGAATAAATATCTAAAGAAAATGATAAAATCTTCATTAAGACAATAAATACAATATATTCATTTAGCTTTAAAATAATATTAGCAAAAAAGAAAGCTGTTACATATATGAGTGCTACCTCAGTTCACAAACTTAATTTTTTCCACTATTCTTGTCCCAAACCCAACAGAATGAAAACCAAATTAAATTCACTGGTTAGGTTCAATGTTGACTTTTGGGGTAATTTGATTCAGTTCTCATCCAGTTCGGTTTGTGAACAGAAAGATGAAAAAAATTAAGTTTATGAATCTGAGTATCACTGTATAAAGATTTCATACAAAATTACAAAAACAACACTAAAATCCAACTGAATGAATGCAGCAATAATATTTTGAAAAAGAGAATCGGTATAATGTTAAATGGTCCTTTAAATAATATTCATTCAGTGTGACAATAATTTAAAAATGCAATGTTTCATAGCCTATAAGTACTGCTCAAAATCATTCATATTATTTTTTCAGTAGTCTACATAATAATAATAATAAGCAAAATATTATTTAAGTAAGCATATGTAATCATGTCAAGAATACGTATAACTATCATGCACTTCTGAAAATATGAAATCAAAAAAATATTCATAAACGTTTGTGAAGGCAGTTCAGCTAGTTAGCTTGTGAATGGGAAGTTACCTAGAGAAAGCACTTGATGCATTCTGTCAGCCTCACTAATCAATTTAGAATAAGAGTAGGCAATGAGATTTTGCTCCAGAAAGGATTCCTCAGACAAAATGGATTGCAACTCCTTCGTTCAATCAGGCTGAACTGTAAGTTCTCCCTACATTTAGGGCCAACTTTGGAAGAACTTAAAAATGCAGAATAACTGGTTTTATTTTAAAATCAGTTTCTTTAAACTCTGCATGCTGAGTAACTGGTTTAGAGAGCCTGGGTTTCAACCGGGTCATTTGAAACCCCTGAATCCATGTGCTAGGTAGCCTGCGGACCACTGAGAGATTCCTGTGCTCTGCTGTTGTGTGCAATGTTCTAGACTGAAAGGGCATGTGGAACCATCTCTGAGTCTCTCCCAAATGGGGCCTATTTTTCTTCTTAGTTCCCACAAACATTCTCCTAACTTTCTCCTTTTATTCCATGTTTTTGTTCTTCAACTTCCTGAGCCAACTTCTCGGTTTTTTGCAGTTTCTACTGAGTTAAGCTCTTTCACTTTGATATGGTGATCTGGATTCTGGCAAATTATTCTATGAACATAATGAAATCCTGAGTAATTATGAAAAATGTTAATAAATATACATGGGCATAAATACTCATTATAATATTGCTTGTTATAGCCAGAGACTAAATAAGACATAAAAATAGCTGCGTAGTGTTAAAGTAGTCATAATAATTACAGATTATGCATAAAATCAACTGTCACCCAACCATTGGTAAGTATGCATATAAAATGTTCTAATTACATAAAAATGTTTATTCAACAGTGCTATATGATAATAAAAAGATAATAACTACATAAATACTGACAAAAGATGTTAGGAATCACAGTTTCTAAGAAGGATCGCGGTAGAGCTGTTCTTGAAACTTCATTATAGCTTTAAAATATCAATATCATTAATATACAAGATTCATATTATTTATTAATTAGAAAATGAAAAGGTGGAGTATTAGAGATAGTTAATTAATATATGCAAGAGTAAGACATCCTGATGTTTTTAAGTGAAGTCCAATAAAGAAAATGAAACATTCATTGAAGCCATTGAATGGCTAATAGGTAGTCATTAGCCACAGTAACAGGTAGAAAGGTTCCTCCTTGTAACAGGCCATGTGAACCTTAAAAAGTTTATATTGATCAATGATTTGGGGAGCAAAAGCTACCTTGTCAGAGAAATGGTGAACTAAGATCTGCAAAATTCAATATTATTTACAGGAATAACATCTACTAGTCAATAGTCCTAGTCTTTGCCAGATGCAATACTGAGTGCTTTTTGTGAATCATCTCATTTAGCCCTGGCAAATTCTGTTTTTACACAGAAATACTATATGAAATATTGATATTGTAAACAAAAGCTAAAGAAAATATGTTCCTTAATAAGTCCATGTCCTAGAAGCATAATACAGCAGACACAGGAGAACTGGCAATGGGAGGAGAAGGAAATATTTGAAATTAACTGATCTGTATTCAGTTTGGTAAGAGTACAAAAATGTAAGGCTTATGTCTGGCATGTGCAGTTGGGTAGTTATGTGGGACTGAGCATTGGACTATGGAATCTGATGCTATTTCTAGCTAGGTAGGGCCCCAGATAGATCAAACTCTAGGATACATTATTCATATCACAATGTTAGAAAAAAATGGAATGATGAATGACATCATGACTCTTTAGCATCAGGAGAAAAAGTACCCTCATTTAATGTCAGAGGTATTGTGGGTAAAAACAGTTCAAAGTGTTGATCTCAGGTTACCAAGGAATAGTGGTATTTAAGAAATATATCTTACAAGGAGTAAAAGCTGAGGCATTTTTTCTTTCAGTATCTTCTTAAAAGTCATAATGGCAAAAGAAGAAAATCAGGAAGACAGAACTTGTTATAACGTAATGATTAATATAGAAAACAATCACCTGCAAAAAGAAAAATGAGCTAGCATCACTCCAATAATTAGGGAAAGTACTGAAACACAAATACTGGTTCTATGCTTTCACACTTCAAGTTTTTTTAAAAAATAAACCTTTGTGAGACATATTAATCACGCCTACTGTGCAGTAATGGTACACTTATATGATATAAAATGGTGTGGTGCTAGTATGACTCTTGAAAAGTCACATAGTCCACTGTCTAAGTCTTTACTAACTTTGCATTTACCACTGATACATCTGTTGACATCTTAATTAACTCTACTGGACTATTGTGAAACTCCATTTCTTATGTGGTACTTGTGTTTCCTATCCTTCGTCTATTGGATCTTTTTCATTCTTTAGAAATACTTCTAACATGAATTTTCTATTCCTGACAACTGCAATGAAGTCACCATTTCCTAGAACCAAAGATCCTATGCATTCGGATTCAACACTGCCCTTTCATTTTCAAACAAGTAAATGTAGTATGCCATCCAGAAAGGCCTTCTACTTTGCATAATTCTGTTACTGGTTTATAAAGATCTTCAGCATCAACTCTGTTTTTGCTAATATTTACATCTTCATCAATTAAGTGATTACATATCATCTCTCTTCTGACATTTTCACTGATCTTTCCAGGAGCCTTAGAATTACCTACCTCAATAAAATCTAATATCATAATTATACCATATAATCTTGTGGAGAGAAGCTATGTCTTTTTATTCCCAAGTTATTATTATTGTGTAGTATTTTTTCTATATAAGTTGTTAAATAAGTATTTGATAAATGAATGTACTCTTTCTAAACACATATTTCAGACTTTCTACAGTTTTGCCTCTATGTACAGATAGAGTTTTGTCTATACCTATATTATTCACCTTTCTCTCTTTCATATTTTATATTCTACCCAGGTTTTTTTTATTTTGTTTTTGTCTTGTTTGGTTTGCAGATTCACTTTCATGTTATCAGCTTTCCATCATAGGGTATTTGAGACAGAATGGATTCAGCAAAGAGGGGATTAGACATGTACTTTGTTACCTCTATAACTTACATGATGTCTCAAATGAAAGTTTTTTTTTTGTTTACAATATGTAATCTCTATGGATGCTTCCCAGTAATTATTCAAAGACATAGGAAATAAAGCATGGCAAAAGAGTGATATAAATTAGAAAGATATATGGATTATCTCTAATATATTAGAGTGTTTCCTATGGAATCCACATCTATAATGAGGTCATAGTAGCGTGGGGAAGTTTGATTTTACTAAGGAGAACAACACATGAATTCTACAATGCATTTCTTCATATCTCATTTCTGATTGTTGGTTTAGCAACTGCTCAGGAGATTAGTAAAACACAGTTATAGATGTGTCTGGGTGGGTCATGAAGCCCATACCTTGTGTATTGTATCTGGTCCCTGGCTCTGTTCTTAAGTTTGCGAGGCAGGTGGTAGAACCACTGAGCTAAATTCCCCCACCCTTGTGCTTCTTTTCCATTCTACTTCCCAGAGGCCACGAAATAAGCAGCTTTCCTTTGCCACTCCCTCTGCCATTATGCTCCTGCCTTGGAGCCAAGAGACCATGTACTGAATCCCTGAAACCATGAGCCAAAATAAACTTCTCCTCTTTTGAATTGTGGGTGTGGTGTATGCCTCAGCGACAGAAAAGCTGACTCATACATACCTGGACAAGTACCTTCAGTATTTCACTGTATTTGAACCTTTAGAAGCAGTGGGGGGTGTAGCTTGTCTCCTAGAATTCCTATGCTGTGCCTTGGTCTGTACTGTCACAGTTCGAAGAAGTGGGGCCTTGGAACTTGGGGAACCTACCATTAGAAGGGACAAATTTGGATCACTAGTGAGTGGATTAACTTTTAAATTGAAAAGAACATAAAGTTCTCAACATAAAATAATTTTCCCTGAAAAATTTTTTCTAAGATATAAGTTAATATGCAAATTTCACCGTAGCCTTGTTTGCACCTGGATTTGATTTGACACTTCTGTAAGCGACTTTTAGTAGTTTAGTTGTCACAGTCTGATGACTGATGGCTTAAAAATTCAGGGCCTACTGTAAAACAGATTGTTTAAAAACATTTTGAAGGCCTTGGAATAACTCTTTTGAACTTCAAAAAATAGTTTTGGAAGAATACAATAAGAGGATGAATATTTATTTCTACAAAAAAGTAAAGATGCCTGGGGATTTAGGTCAGTGCTTCTGTTGCCTGCCTTGCAAGCACAGGGACCCAAGTTCAATCCCTCATACCCACCCCCAAAAAATTCAAAAAAGTAAAGATGGAAGGAGCTCTGGCTTATTAAACAAGATCAAGGAAGTTTACCTCTTTGGCAAAACATGTAATTTCAGATACACAGGAAAATTGTCTAGTTGTGGAATTTCTCTTGTTCAGAAAGAGGGATTTAGGCAAAGTGCTTCTGTTTACTTACATTTCTACCCCATTGTGGCTTTGATTTTCAGGATGTTTTTTAAAAAATAGTAATTCCTAGATACACACTATTTGGATCATTTATTTCAGGAAAATAAAAAGCAATTTTGAGCAAGCAGGTGCATTCCATTTATAATTTTCAGAAAACAGGAGGAGATGATGAAGATGACCAGTATATTTGTCAGTGCTTACTAGAGTCAGATATAGAAGGAGGCAAAAAGTCTGTGCGCACATTGGAGAACAGAAAGATCTGGTTGAGGGCTTAGAGCCCACAGCAGCTTCCCATACAAGTTCATATCAGGAGGTGGAAGGATCATGACGGGAGACCAAAGCATGTGCGCCTTAAAGTCCCAAGGGCCAGAGCCAGAGCCAGAAGCTGAAGTGTCTGTGCCAGAAGGCGGAAGGATCTGCAACAGAAGACTGAGGGATTCGGTGTACAACACACAAGATGAGGAAAAGGATTGAAGCTCCCCTAAAGAAAGAAAACAGCGAAAGCTCTTTTGAAGACTGACCACCCAAACTTCTTGGGGAAAAAAAAGCTGGCCTTCCCCACTCAAGGTGACAGTTATTCGATTAACCATCAGAGCCAGGCCGAATTCACGGCAGTCTCAGCACTCCAGTCCTTATCTCTGATACCAGTGCGCTGTCCCTGTGAAGAAGCTGCCTCCACTTTTCGCTGAAGTGAAAACTAAAGGAGAATGTTGTGTTTAGTGTTCGGAAACTGCGTGCGTGTGTGTGTGTGTGTGTGTGTGTGTGTGTGTGTGTGTTTAACATTTCCTGCCACTGTGTATGGTGATTATATAGAGGACACATGGAAAGAATGGTATTTAGAATATAATGAATACATAAAATGTATTATTATTTTTTTTTTTTTGGTTTTTTAAGACAGAGTCTCACTATGTAGTTCATACTGCTCTGGAACTCACTGTGTAGCCCAGGCTGGTCTCGAACTCACAGCGATCCTCCTGCCTCAACTTCCCGAGTGCTGGGATTACAGGGGTACGCCACCACGCCCGGCACATAAAATGTATTCTTATAATAAACGTCATGTATTTCCTTTTATTTTAAAAAATGGACGACTAGAAAACGTTATATGCCTTATGTAGCTCACATTATTTTGCTTTTGAATAGGGCTGGTCTAGAATGTAACAAAATGTTCATCAGATATTTAGGTGTCTAGATGGTGATATTTAACTTCTGTGATTTATTTTCTTAATTTTCAAGCCCTGCTTTTGGTTTTCAGTAGCAAAACTGTCACATTATTAGTCAATCTAGAGATCAAGATAACTTGTCTTACTTTGTCGCGAAGATAGAGCAACACTTTGGACCTATTTTGGAACATTACATATTTTCCGTGGTTAGGATTTAAAAAGAAAAACAAACAGCTAATGAGCTATAGGAAGCAAATGAACAATATAAATCATAATACCTTTAAAAGTGCAAGTCATTGAGAAATAAAAATTCCTATCTCTCCAATTGTATTGTAAATCCCCCAAATGCAAGAACTGAGCTTTATTTCTTTTAGCCACCTAACATTCTTGCTCAACTTTGCAAAATCTGACCAAAGCAGAGAGCATGTGGATGCCCAGTCCTCACACAGTTTCTAACAGTCGAAGATACAGCTGAGATTGAAGCTGATATGATTTTCCTCCCATACTCCCACTTCCTCCCACAAACTATGTCTGAAATTAAATGAATTGAATGGCTGTCTCACCTTGAATTTCTTGGCAGGAGGACTTATCTCAAAACATCATCATGACCTTGAATATGCACCGAATGTCTCTCTCAGTACAATGGTGAGTTTTCAAGAGGTTCAGTCTTGGCTTCCGGTCTAAACCAAGTGAGGTCCTGTGGAGAAGGTAGACATGACAAAATTCAAAGAAGAGTTAAGTATTCAATTAGGAGAATGGTAGAAGATGTGAATCGAGGGGAATCTATTTTCAAATAGATTCATTATAGAAGTTTCATAGAAAATAGTCTCATTATAGAAGTTAAATATGAGTTATGCCAGGTTTCCAGGGAGCATAGAAGCCCAAGATATATACTATGGACCTTACTTTTAATGAGGAAATTATTCATGGTTCATAAATAATGATGAGAAAATGAAGTAGTTGACATTAAAATAATGCAATAGAAATAGTAATCCAGGAATATTTTGTTTTTGTGGAGAAGCATTGAAAGCCAGTAGGAGGGAGGGAGAAAGTTTGGATAGATAGAAGAAAATTCTGACCAGACAATTTTATCTAACAGAGGCCTTTTCTGAATTGAGGGTGGCTTACACTTAGATACATTTTCGGGGCTTTTCTTTTTCTAAGAAACAGATAGCAAAATGGTGACACTCTCGATCAGAGGCATGTGCCTGCTCTAATTCAAAGAGAACACTTGTACAGGAAATTATTACACCTCCCAGTACAGCATGTCCCACACACAGACACACAATTCCACAACAAGGGCTTTTGACTTCAAATAACTTTGGAGACCTTGAGTGTCTCAAATCCCTCTGCATTTGTTGCTGGTGGAATTAGACTAGCAGAAGGTTAGGAACTTAGAATTAAAGACTTTTTCCCTGTGAGACATATAGAAAAAGACAAAAAGTCTTAATCCAAGTAATGCTTACAAAGCTATTCATGTATTGCTGCTGCTGGAAGTCATCAGCTCTGAAGAAAGCCATGAGCTGGTAAACATTATCGTCTGATTGATGAGCTCATTTTCCCTCCAAAGTGTATGTAGTACAATGAATCAGGTAATAAAGAGGTCAGCAACTGCAGATTTGTACTTAACTGCAGTTTATTATATTTTAGAAATGATTCAATATGGTTGCACAATTGACAGTATAAATCTTATACTTCATATTTCTGTTTTATCACAACCATGAGAAACTGGCATTTTCTTCTGAACAGCGAAAAACTCCAGTGTTCTTGAACAGTGTACTTTTATTCCTGCTCATACATAGCTTTCATTATCTGTGCATTTGAAAGCATTTTGAGTGAGGGAAGTCAAGGTGCTGAATTATCTCAGCAGATCTCAGCTATAGAGGAAATGGTAAAGTCTTCCCATTACCTTCTAAATAGGCATACTTGGGGCTAAGTTGATACCTTCTATTACTGTTTTAGAATTATAGAATACTGCACTTGAGATGTGATGTTTTTGAAGTTACTTGTGATGCAAAGTTAATTCCAATGTAAAAATATATCAGGAAATCAAGACTTTGGGGTTAGGGTAAGGGAGGCAAAAGTAATTGTTAATACAAGAAGGTCACAATTTGACTTAGTACTCGCATAAATTTTTATATAATGAGAATACTTACAAAAATACTGTCAGAACTAAACTACAAGCAAAATGAATAATTATAGGATCCTTGCCTTCTAAGGAGTAAAATACCAACATTTTCTGTATTCACTTTGTTATCAATAATTCATCACAGAACTTGTCAAAGTTATTGAAGATAGCCTCTGCCCAAGACAATAGGCCCAGTACTTTGTGAAACCATAAAATAGTAAAATAAAATAAATCTGATGTGGTCCTTCCTTCTAGGTGTTTGTAATTTATGAAGAGAAGCTAAACATTTTTAACAAGAGAAGCTAAACATTTTTAACAATGAAAGATGCTAGTGTTATCAAGGATGGCAGAGCTAAAATTCTACAGGAGTTTCAAGAGGGGAAGATGATTTGCAGCTGAGGCTGTCAAGTTGGAGGCACTGCGTAGGTATCAGAGGCCACTGCATGGGGAGATAACTTCGAGGAAAGCTGGAGTGATGCATAAAATGACAGGGTTCTGGAGGATGCCCAGAATAGCTGTGAACAATTCTTTATTTCATAGTTTAATTGAAGACAGTGGCAAACAAAACAAAACAAAACAAAAAAACTGCTGGGGTAGCAAAACACAAACAAATTAATATCAAACAATATCAATTGATACTAGTGTCAAACCAGTGTGTGGTGAGAACATTTTGTGACAGAATATTTTACTACACAGTATTTTTGCTTAGGAAAAAGTGAAAGGAAATGAATTCCACAAAAAGACATCGCATGGCTAGCTGGAAGTTGGATGGAACAGAAAAGAAAAGCTTTCATGGGAAGATTACGGTGGTACTTTAGGCCTCGCAAGATAAAAGAATTGAGGAAATAGAGGATACAGCAAGTATTTGTGTTGATTTTGTAGAATAGAATTAAATTACCTCAATGGCTGGTGTGGTGTGTGAGATCTGGGATTGCCCCCAGTAACTACTTGAAGGGGATGAACTGTCTGTCACTCTCTTTGGGCTAAGGAGGAGAGCAATTATTCTTGGATTGTAAAACAATGTTCTGCTCTAGATATGTAAAAATTCTCTCCTGTCTTCTTTACAGAAGGATATAAATGTTAACCACTGCTCACTACTCTGTTTCAAAAAAGAATCAGTAACATTTGATGCCTTAATTAAAGCCTGGGCTAGGATTTTTGTTTCTAGAAAAATTAGTGTAACAATATAGGAGTAAAATTACACTAATGAAGACTGATCTAGAATGGAACCACTCCAGCTCCCAAGATAGTTTTTAATAACTCAATTTACCTATCGACCTTTAAGGATTTTTCTTCTAAAATTCATACTATGTTTAATCTGCCAGGTATTTCTTTTCAAGATGAAGCTGGGATACGGAGAAATATACATAATTCACAGTTGTGTCAAGATCGTAGGAATCATAAGGCAAAGTTAAGAACTGAAGCTTGAAGTCAAGTTTTCCTGCCCTTCTCTCATTTCGCTATAAAGGCATAGTCCTCAGTCACACTTACAAGAAATCATTTCTCATTCAAAATTCATTACATTTTAATTGCAGATTTATTAACAAACTGGCAGCTTTGTATTGATTTCTGTAGGATGTTGTGGAAACTGGGAAAAGGCACAGAGCACCTTGTAAGACTGACAGCACTTTCCACTAAGTGGCTGGGATGTTGTTACATGCAAACACTAGAAAAAGAGCACTGTGGTGAGGCAATACGGGGGATGGAGGGAATGTGATGTCAGAAAATACAAGAAAAGGGAAAGCATGCAGTTCAGATCGAAATTTTTAAAGTTAGTAAATTATGCTAGGCTTTGGTTTAAGGTATAACTTTCATGAATGTCACTGATATACCCAGATTCTGTTTGATTCTTCTGAAGCAAAAGTGATTACCAGGGCATATTACAGATTTTAAAACACAGAGATCCTCAAATATAGAGAATCTTCTTTAACATATCAGTGTCCATAAACTTACAGAAAATATGGCTTTTTGTGCATATCCTACAAAATTTCCAAGTGAAAAAGAAAATTTTAAACACTAGTCTGTATAAATCTAACTATATACCTTGTATGATCATAGCACTGGTTTTTATTCAATATTCATTTCCATATTTCAAGGATCTGCATCGAGACAGGAAGAAGAACTAATTGTAAGCACAATAGCCCATACTATTAACTTATCATGATTATCATGGAATTGGAATTCTTTTCTAACACATTCAGTAAAATGGCTGGCATTCTTTGAAACTAGGATTGTCCTAGAAAATTTTGTAAAACAAAAATACATCCATGCACCTTTATGGAAATAGCATTTCTTAAATTATGGACATTCCAAAGCCAAGATGGCTTTCACTTTCTTCTCTGCTTGATTAAACTTTATATGGGTTCTTCATAGCAGAACTTCAGGTCCTTTTGTTTTTCTTTTTTTGTTGTTGTTGCTGTTTTTTTGGTTTTTTGTTTTTTGTTTTTGGTACTGGGGATCAAACTCAGGTCCTTGCACTTCCAAGGCAGGTGGCGGAACCACTGAGCTAAATCTCTGACTCTTTCTTTTTTTTAAGGACTTTTATTTTAGAAAATGTGCAATTGTAAATTCTCCCTCTGTTCCTATGAGATGTAAATCGCCTACAATCCAGAAATATCTTTCTCAAGTAAAAGAGGGTGAGAACTATGCTCCTGAAATGCAGTACTCAAGAAAAATAGGTTTTGTTTCTTCTACTCTGTGGAAGAGTGAGTGAGAACCTTTTTTTTTTTTTTGCTACTGGGACTCAAACTCAGGTCTTTGCATGTGCAAGACAGGTGCTGGAACCACTGAGCTAAATCCCCAGCCTGAGAACCTAGCTTTTATTAAGTGATAATCAGCAAAGACTGACCGAAGTTCCTCAGAATCATCTTGTACTTTTCCATTAACACTGCCATGGTATGAATGTTTGTGCATTCTAAAATTCAAATTGAGGTTTTTGCTCTTATAATATTAGGGGGAGACTTTGAGAAGAGATTAGGATTAGATGAGTTTATGGATTTGGGGTCATCAAAAGAGCATTAGTGGTTTCATGAGAAGAGGGAGAGAGACCTGAGTTAGTGAGTTTGTTTTCTTTTACCATGTAATGCCCCGAACTGTCTGAGAGCTCTGCAAAGAATTCTTGAGAGCAACAAGACCTTCAGTCATGGACCCTTGATCTTGGACCTCCAGAACTTTGACTAAGTAAACCTGTTTCTATAAATTACTTTATAGGTGGCATTTGTTTATTGCTATAAAACCAAGGACAAGCACAAACCATTGTTTAAAAACTTCTTTATGTTTGAAGAGTTGAGCTCAATCTCTCTTCCTCATTACAGTAGTGTTGGATGAATTATCTGTTGATGTGTTTAACAAATGTCCCATGTAATTTTTCTTTTACACTTGCAATGAAATCATTTGGGTTAATGAAATGTCAACTACCAGTGTATGAATTTATAAAGTACGTGCTTTTTAAAAAACACAATAGCAAGGAAAAAATCACTGAAATAATTTCCTACATCGTTCTCCTGCTTGGAAGGCCTTTGATATGCAGGATCGGGAAAGATAATTTAGGTGAATAGCCTTTCACAGTCTGCTGATGTCACTGTCAGAATTGGATACTACCTACTCAGGGCAAGCTCATGATGATATAATTGTATAAATTTATAGGTAGAGGTTTGCTTTTGAGTTCAGGAAAATCTACCATGTCTCTCCCTTCTAAAACCTTTTCAATACCCATGTCTTCTAAGCAGCATGATTTCCACAATCTTTGGAACATGTTTTCTTGTACAGGATACATTTGGCCACTCAATTCCAGATTGCCTCCTGTCACATTGTCATGCATAGAGGTGACCTGAGGACTTGTTAGGAAAGCAGATTTATGAGACCTTCCAATGGAAAGTGTATTCTGTGGCTTTTATGTGCTCGGACCTTGTGAATGCTAAGTGAGTGCTCTACAGCTAAGTGCATCCCCAGCCAAATATCAAGAATTTCAAACAAGTTATCATGGGCCGCACTTTTTAAAACTGTCCATTAGATTTAATATGAGAAATTCAAATTCTTAGAACTCAATCATTTAATAGTGGTGTCTAGAATTTTCATTTCTACACAATCGATGGTAAACAGTCTCTGCTTTCATGGCCCATCCAAGTTACCAGATTGTTTGCCACCCAGGACCCTGAGTTCCTGTCCCATATAGGAACGGTGATCATAATTTATGTAGTTTCTGTAACTGTCTAGACTCATAGAAACTCTGCTTTTAATCCTCATTACTTTCTAAAGCCTAACAGTGACAAATTGACTGGAGAAATTTACAGAGATGACCTTAAAAATTACTGAAGCCTTTTTTAAAAGAACTGCTTTTCATCTTTGAATACTGCTTAATGATAGAGAAGTTGCCAGAATATTTTTTCTCTTATAGAAATTTTCAGGAAGGGAATAACTCCAACAGATTCTATTGTGTGCAGATTAATTCATGAAACTCAATTGAAATGTTTTATTTCAATGAAATTGTTCACAAAATGACATGGGGACTTATGTGAAGACAACCATGTTATCTTTCATGTCCACACTTTAGAGACAATTAACACAGAAACTAATAATGCACTTGCATCAGTTACTTACTTTGCCTTCTAACTTCCCAATGAAACTGCAAGTATTCTTGGCTCTTTTTATATTTGATAATGAACGGACTGCATCAATGAGTTTCAATATTTATGTATTACCAAAGTCATTAGGCAAGGAATATGATTTTCCCAGTATAAATTTATATTAATTTAAAAGTTTTTATTTTCTATCCTTAAAGAGAAAGATAGCCTATGACTCAACAAATCCCTTCACTGACAGTGATTAAATAAAAGCAGATATTATGTTATAATTTATTGAGTTCAGACAATTTCTCAGCTTTTGACATTATTGTAATTAAAAAAAAATTCTTCATGGTAGCAATACTACAAAACACTCAGGAACTGATGATAAGGGAGTGAAATAACTTGATCAAGTTTAGTGTGATATTAACGTTTGTCTTAGCCTCTATTCTGTCCATTAAATTGCATTGCTTAATTAATTAAAAAGCTGGAATATGATGGAGCTTGGAGATACTAAAACATGAGACTTGTTTTTCCCGTTTTGCATCAACTTACCCAATTGATATCAAAGTAGAATAACATTCTTTCCTTTATAATATTTTTCAAATTTTTCAATAAAGCTTTTTTCCCTAAAAATAACCTGTCTCCTCCACTGAAGGCTGTAAGCTATATATTAGGTATTTTAGCTTTTGGATAAATCTTGTCCTTTTCTTATTACCTTAACTGGAGTCAATAGGCAGTATTTGTTAAAAGTAAAAAAAAAAAAAATACATAGGTGCCTGTATATCCTAAAAGTTCTATATATGCATAGGGGTATAAAGTATGAAATAATATATTTAAAAATTGAGATTATAAATCTTAAAAACATTGAAATCCTGAGAGAAAGACACTGGAGCATGTAGTATTAAGTTTGTAGTATAATTTTAAAAATTTTTGTAGAACCAACTGTCTTGGTAAATAATTTCTAGATTCCCAGAAATTTGTATTCATAGCATAGTTTCACTTTCCTTGACTTTTCTTACAAGTTTGTACAGCTGCCTTTATGAAATGAAACTTGGAGTATGTTGTTTATCTTTATTAGTAATTAGAAATTGGGAAGCCACCTTGAGAATGTTTTGTGACTTGACTAAACTACTCTTGTAGGGGTTTTTTTGGTTTTGTTGTTTTGTTTTTAGTTTTTTTTTTTTTTTTTAATGTGATCTCATTGTTTTCTCCTAAGGTTGGTGTGTACACTTTAGTATTAGAAACAGACAGAGCCCACTAGAATGTTTTTTCTTTTGGTCTCTTTGATTGCTTTCTGCATCCCCACTCCCACTTGTTTATCTAAAAATCTCAGGTTTTAACATTTGATATAAGTGTTTTAGATGACAACTTGAATTTTGGTTTTGACAAGTCGATTGCTGCAGAAGAATTTCTGAAAGAAGAGTTTTGTCATTCGCTACATGACAGTTTGTATATTTAATTTCCCACATCAGAACACCTTGACTTTGTTATTTTCCAGGATATAAAAGTACAAGTAGCACCATGACTTCTGGCACTAAAAGAAAAAAAAAAGAAAAAAAGATTTCCAAGAGCTTTATGGACATAATTTCTTTGCACAAGCTACAGATTGTAGTATGTTCAGCATCTTACTTACAGAGCACCACAAAAATCATTGTCTGTAAGAAACCTCAAAAAGTTGTTTTGGTTGAATGTGCACTAGGTAAAAGCTTTACTGTATTACTTGGATTAGTTCTCTCATTAGGAGCCGTACTAGTGAAAGGGGCTTTCCAGGGAAGTGGAATAGATAATGCCAGCACAGACTCCATTGCTCGAATTCGGAGGTTCAAACTGGATTCTACTTGGGTGACACCGGATTCTACTTGGGCTTCTCAGTCATTCTAGCTCTCGGTGTCCTTACTTGTAAAATGCAGGTGATAGGACTTGGGCCCACTCCATATGTTACTTATACTATTAAATTTTTAAAAATTATTAAATCACTAGAAAACTGGCTGGAATAATCTAAGGAGCATATAATTATTTGTTCTGTGTTCATCCTTATTATGAACATTACATTTTATTATATTCATTTTTACTTTCAATTAGCATAAAGAGTCTACGAACATCTGTGAGTCTTATTTATCTTATTAGTGATATTTCAGGTCCTGCAAAAGTGAGTCTAGGCAATTTTAACTCACAGTCATATTTAAATGAGGACATGCAGATGAAGTCTGATTAATATCTACACTTTAAAGACAAGATAGCTACAATAATTATCTCAGATCAATACCCAAATCTTTAACATTTTTTGTAAAATGGGTGCTAAAAACCCATATTCTTTTTTATCAGTTTTTAATACAGATTTGTCAGGTTGCTAAAAACAAATGTGAGCAATTTTGTTGTAGAATGAGAAGGTATTTATGGAATTAAAATGTACTTTAAATTCATTCTAAACTAGAACAAACCAAGAAAGTCTGACACTTCATTACTCTTGTTGTTTAAAACCTGTGGACTTGTATTTTCCAGTGCACAGCATCACTAAGCCCCTGACCCTATGAACCTTAAGTTGAAACTGATGAAGAAACTCTCCTTGATGTTTCAGTAGATGAACTTACAAAATATTGCTTTGGTATGGATGCAGGACCTTAATCTAATCTTCAGCTTTTATCAGTTAGTGGGGAAGTGATGTTCTCAGATTGTTCTGGGACAAACCACATTAAATACTAATCACTGAAAGAAATTCCGGAAGCACCATGGTAACACTAAACCAAACATGAAGCCAAATTGTTTTTAATTCCATGTTTTTGTTCTCCATGCAATGTATTCTAAAATATCTTCCTATTGTATTTCATTTGTAAAATGAGTTGACAAGGTTCTTGAAGAAACCTATCATTCATAAAATAACTTTCAATGTAAATTAATAAAACAGTACTTTTCCAAGCCTTACTTTCCTGTCCTGCAAATTTTGAATTTATACAGTTATTTTTATCACATAATCCTTTCCCTCATTCTTTTAAATAATTTTCTCTTCTCTCCTCTGGGTTCTCATTAAAGATTTTGTTTCTTGCTTTACATATTTGACCCAAAAGATGAAAGAATGCTTTAATTGTGACTTTAATTTGTGTTACTATTCCTAGGAGAGTTTCTGATACTATTATATAACTAGTGAACTAAAATTTGCTTAATGGAAGAAGAAATGCACTTCACTGCTGGCTGTGAATGATAATTAATCAGGTTGTTTTCCAAAAACTTAACCAAAGGGATATTTTACAAATTTCAATATTTAGAGTTCATGTTTGTCTCATTCTTAGGGTTAAATTTCAATCTCCTTATCTGCCAATTTTTACAGCTTGACTTCTTTAATTAAAAAATTCTTTGCTCCTGTTCTAAAATTGTTCAGAAACTAAAATATCTCACTATCAGTATACATAAAACTAAAGATTCTTTGGTAAGGCCAACAAAACATGACTCTGAGTGGGTTAAAAACAGAAATAATTTCTTGGAACTTCACCAGTGATTCCCAGAATCTACTGGAAGATAGAAAACCAATTTAATAACAAAGAAGCACCAAGGCATATTTGAAGTGATGGGGAGAGAAACCAAACCAAAAAAAACTAAAAAAACAAACAAAAAATTCAAAAGCCTACTACCAAAAAAGAAAAGTAAAATTTGATCTACTGCTGTTGCAAATGCAAAAATAATAGTGATCTAAAACATTAATTAACCATGGTGCTTTGCTGCTGTTAATCTATATAGTAATCATTACTATGAGTTTGATGCTATTCTTTTCCCTATTTATAAACACAAAAAGTCTGGCCTTCACGCTCCATTGAAATGAGTATTTGAGGTTATCTTATTCATTTTATAGAACAGAAAACATAAACATACTAATTTACTTTATATTTTTAGTTTAGTCTGATTTTAATAATAGTTTTTTACACTTTGAATTATACCCCAGAGTAAAAATTATCTTGATTGAAATAGTTTTCATTTTGTTACTGTGCAGTTACTTTTGTATGAAATAAATTGATCACTGTTGTAATATAAGAGGAGGAAGTGTGCTGTACTAGATGAGGCAGCTGAAGTATTGACAATGTTTTTTTTAAGGAGAGGATGCTTTTATTGAGTGGAGTCAAGAGGAATCTTATTTCTCATAAGGGAGCAGAAGTATTAAAAACTGTTTTTTTTTTCCTCTGCAATACAACTGCAAAGCCTTGTTCAAGGTCACTGTGAGTGCACACATTTGCAGTGTAATAGAATATGCAGTTATTCATAAAACTAATTCATTGGTTATGGAAAAAAGAAACCTTGAAATAAATATATGCTCAGTGTTTTAAAGTAAGAACATCACTCAAATATGTGGCTTTTGCAGGTATTATTTAACTAAGGTAAGTTTGTTTGCTTTTTTGTTTGCTTCCTTAATGTGATTTGCTAATTTCATGCTTCCTGAATGTCAACAAGGGTAATAAAATAGCAATTTAAGGCCACATTAAAAGCTGAACTAAATGGCACAATTCTACTGAAGACATTAAAACAAAATTATAGCATGTCCTCCTATCAGAAGGCATCATTTTAGCTTTAATGTAGAATGGTGACCTTTAATCTTCACCCCACCCTGTCCCCTTTTTGCCTGAGGCTCGAATTCTTTTTTGTGAAAATTTAATTCTATCTCTCTCCTCCTTTTTCTCTCTCCCTCTCTTCCTTCTCTCTTTAATAACTTGAGATAAACGATGTAGATATTTCATGCATACAAGTTGACATGTTTGCAAATAAGTACAAAACTCAAAACCATGTTTCATCAACACTACGAATGCCAGATTTTTATCTATCCATCCCCTCCAAAAATTTCCTCCTATACATTTTTTTTGTTGTTATGTGTATTTGATTCTTGTGTGTGTGTGTGTGTGTGTGAGTGTGTGTGTGCCTGGTGAGCACACTTACTGTAATTAAACTAAATATACATTTAAGGCTGAATGGATTAAAAGGTGATACCTAAATGAAATGGAATATGATGTCACCTTTTAAACGAAGGTAAATCTGCCAGTTACAACAACATAGATGAACCGACATGACATTAGTCCAAGAGAAACACGCCAGACACAAATGACAAATAGTGAATTGCCCCATGTAAGTGGGGTATTAATTATTTTATTGCCTAGGTTATACACAATCCTCTTAAAATATCCATTGTTAAGATTTGAGAATAGATTTACTGTGTACAGAAACAGGGGGACTACATTTTTTCTCATTTATTTTAGAGGAGCTCTAAAGAAGCTTCCCTGGGAATTTAGGAATGGAAAATTTATTCTTTCTACCCAAATAGTGTATTTTTTGTTGCCTATATTTCATACTCTATCTCTCATACTCTATCTATCAGTCCCCAGGTACAACCAGTAGGTAAGTTAACCATATATTGTATAACAATATTTTCTTAAATGCTTCCTAACATTTCCTTCCTAACATGTGGCATTTATACTGTTATTCACATTAGCCGGCTCTCCTTTCCTAATTTGAATGGATTTGTGTTTTTCTTTATCTCATTTATCTCAAGTAGTGAGAGCCAAATTGAAAAAGACATAGAGTTACACAAAAAACTTGAGACTTATACTCAGCAAAGGATTGGCAACCCATCAAAAGTAATCATAAGGCTTTCTTAGCCATTATTACACAGAATACCTTCATTTATTGTCATATTGTAAACTCATGACATGCTGTGGTAGGAAGAGAAAATGTGACTTAACTTCATGGAGTGAAACTAAAAATTTAAAAATTGTATGCTCAATGGAAGACTTCTACTATCATGAAAATCACTATAAATAGAAAATTTTAGACTGTCTCTGTAGGAAATATATAGAAAATTTAGGGTAAATTGATTTTACTTTTACTCTGACTGCTACTAACCTGAAGCTCTCTTTCACTTTTGCAAATTTTACAGGTTTTTGGAAGATGTAAAAACTGTGGAAGCCTTGCTCTCACATACAACAATAAGACACACTCAATTCCGGAAACTTTTAATCTGTCTACATCCATCAATCTCAGTCACATTTTAATACTATCACAACTCTATTTTTTAATTAATGTTATCAGATGTATTGAAATATAATGCCTATTACAATAGTCTCATCATGAACGCTTTTCTAATTAAAATTTAAGTTGTAGGACTCATGTCAGGCAATTTCAAGTAATTGGGCATCTTTAATACATAGGGTAAATATTAACAAAGTTTTATGGAAAGAGATGTGTCTTGAAAGGCCTATTGCAAGACAGCAATGACCTTTGCAATTATCAATTGACCTTTCCTGAATGTAAGTGAAAGTAACACCAGATCACTGGAATATAAAAATATTTATGGTCAAAAAAGCTAATATAAGATTTACAAAAAAATCATAATGATAACTTAGATATTTGGTGCTTATAATTAGCTGATCATTTTCGTTCTTTCCAAAGCATTTTTCCTGAAGAAAGAATTCAATCATTGTGACTATTGCCATTTCCCACATCCCATTCCTAAGAATTTAAAGTGATTTATAGGATTGATAATATGTGAAGTGTGCGTATTTCACTTAACCTTGACTTTATTTGTCTTGAGAACAAATGTATTTCCAGAAAACACGATTTTGCTTCTGCTATGCTCTGTGCCAAATGTTACCTGGATTCTCATTTGATGTCCCCTGCTCTACTTGATTTGTGGGTAAAGTTTATCTAAGTCTGGGATTTACTCTTTCTTAAAGCTACCGTATTGCATTGACAATTAAGGAGTTTTGGCCAACTTATCTACTTTTGTCATGTTCCTTAAAATGTTTACAACTTGGTAGATGAAAGAGATGCTATTTATTGAGGTCTTCTTTTAAGATCCAAGATTTATAATATTGAAGAAACGAGCTGTAATCTATTTAATCTATTCAATACCTTTTATAAGCAACGTTAGAATCCTTTCACCAATAAGAAAGCAGCAGCTCAGTGATTAAATAACTCAAAGGCACATTATAAATACTTGAGCCTGATTTTTACATAATCTGCCTGTCCCTAAATTTCACAGTGTTAATTATATATTCTGCTCCCTTAACTCACTTAGATGAAGATTATTGGTTTTCACTTTCATCTTACCGATTAGTAAACAGCCTCAAAAAATTAAATTAATAGTTGAAGGTCATGAAGACCATAATTGACTTATTAATGTTCAAAATCAGCTTCTTCACTTTGTTCCCCTGTACAATTTATAATATGGGATAAATTGGACAGAACAGTTCTATTAGAGGTAGTTACAATCCTTTATAGGAAATCTGATGTCATATTTGCATTTAGCCAAAGGATACATACTCTGTGGCAGAAAAACTTAAGTATCCATTTCAAATACAGTTTAAAGCAAAATGAGAAAATATCAATAACTTTATGGTGGGGGGTTGGGGCTAAAGAAGTTTTTCAAAGAAAACAGCCATTTTGTTTTCATAATTTCTGTTACTAAGATAGAATGAGTAATGCAAAGTCACATCTACAGAAAAATGAATATGAATCATTTTTGTACTGCTAACGTAGTATTAAAATCTTTTCTGATGTTGTTGTTTTATAAAAACATATTCCATGATGACTGTTTTTTCATTGACTTGAAGTAATTTTAATTCCTATGTGTCTTTGACTGAATCTTAATAGTTAATATTATTAATCTAGTCTATAATACATACAACCCCTCACAAGCCTTTAGATGCACTGATAATTTTAAATGCTATATTAAAAAATAAAAACGCAAAAATGTTTATATTAAAATATATGTACTTTGATATTATCTTCTATATCTGAATACACAGATAAGATTGAAAAATTGTTCTATTAAAATATCCTTCATAAAATAATATATAATTAGCTGTTATTGGTAACTCTCAAAAACATGATAACATAAATAGGTCTTTATTATGTCTTAATCTTTAGTCCAGCTCATTTGAGCTCTTGTCTATAATCAGCTGATGGTTAGCCAGGCAGGCTTTAGATCTGGGTTATGATCTCATACATGTATGAGGCTTTGGCTAAGATGACTTGACTGTGTTCAGTATGAATTCTCTCCATTCAACAGTCTTGCTCAGGCTTGTTCTTAGGCTGGCTCAAATCTATTCTAATAGTGTCCGTAAAGAAGAAAATAAAATACTAGTATAGATCTACAAGAGTTTTTTGTTTATTTGTTTTTAGTTTTTTAAGAAAGGGCATTCTGTATCAAGTCTACTAACAGCCTGTTGGCCAAAGCAATTCAAATAGCTGCATCAGAAAGACAGAGTACTACAAAATTGTAGGGAAAAGGGTGTGATTTCCGGGGACCAATAATAAAGACCATCAAGGCAACCATTTCACAGTACAATATCAGAGAAATTTATAATTCATTGGGAGAATATCAAGGCCACATAGGTACTTCACATTTAATACAAAAATGTATATTGTTTGGTTAAATTCTGATTTTATTCATATGCATGTTAATATCTGTCAGCAACATATTTTTATTCTTATTTATGCATGTACAATCAGCTTGAGCAGTATAATGAGTGGAGTCATATGACATCTTGGCAGTTTAAAAGCTATCTCAGTGGAACTCTCTCTCTCTCTGACACACACACACACACACACACACACACACACACACACACTAAACAAAACAAAAAAAAATAATTTAAGCCTGGCCAAACCTTTAAGTAAGCCTGATATCTTCCATTGGTCTTTTATTAAACAAATAAAATTACCAACTTTACCACTGGGGCAGTTAAATGCCTCAGATAGTGACTTGGATGGCTTTGAGGTTAGGGAAAATATCTTCTGACTTTTAGAAATCCTTTCCAACTCTTAATGCTTCCCTTTTAGGCAAGTTTAAGTAAGTATATATTAGTTAAAACTGAGGTGGATTTAATTCAATATTTCCTTCTTATTCTTAGTTACACATTTTTAGTCGGTCAATATAATCAATTATTTGTTAAAGCAGTGATGATTCTAGATGTTAATATTATTAATATATACATTAAATGAGAAAAAGTTTGTGGGACTTTTTAAAATATTAACCACATAACTAATTAAGTCTTGCTGAATCTATTGATTTAGGTTTCATTTTATTATGAACATTTGTCTTGACATTTTACTTAACCAGGATTATTAGCTTGTGAATTGAGTATATCTTCCTTGATCTTTATTATCATTAATATCATAGTACTTTTGTATGGAAAAAGAGACGAGATCAGCAATCAGTGAGACATTAGACTAAATGCGTAGACACAAACATTCGCTGACTGAGACTGTCATCTAATCAAATCTTCACGGTGGGATTTGGGGAGGAATTTGTGCTAAATCAAGTTGGTATTTGTCCTCTTGACTTTACTGGTGTGTAGAAAATGAGATGCTAATATTGATCATTAGAAAGATAGATAAAGCTTGGGAAGACAGAGCTTTTGCTTTCAGCAGCTTACCTATGGTTAGAAAACAATTTAATGCATAAGAACATAAAAATGGTAAGTGGTGTTTTAGCCTGTTTCATGGTGCTTTCACAGAATTACACAGTTGGATATTTCATAATGCAGAAAACTTTGTCTCATAAGATAATAGGCTGGGAAACCCAACCTTTGCAACATACTTCTTGTTGCATCATAACATGGTAGAACCCATCTTGTGACACAAAGAACAGAGAGAGAAAGAGAACGGTAACTCACAGTCATGAGTTTGTTTGTGTAGTCAGAACTCTCTTTGACCTGGCCACCTTCTAAAAGTCTCATCTCCTTATTATATCACAGTGGAAATTAAATTTTAATATGAGATTTGGAGGAGACAAACATTGAAATTATAACATATGGAATCATATAAACCAGTGGTGGAAAAGCTATTACATTCATATTGTTTTACTTTTCAAAGAAAAGATGTTAATATATTAATTGTTTTCTTCTAGATGAAAACATCAGTATTCAGGTTTTAATTGCAGTTTTGGTACTTTGTAATAAATAAATGAGTTTTAGGTTGCACTTATTTCTAACAGGTTTGTCATCAGCGATAAACTCTGTTTAAATCTTGACTCTGGTATTTACTATTTGTGATTAACTGGCTCTTACCAGGTTTCAGTTTTCAAATCTGTTAAACTGTGACCGGCATCTTGAGAGATAACCAACAATAATGAAAATCAGGAGGATTCATAAAAATAGTAGCTTGAACATTATTTGATTCATGCATCAAACAGTGTGGCAATATTTTACTGAGCAAATAATATTAATTAAAATCTATTTGCAGTTATCCCAGGAGAAGGGTAGAATTGTACATAATAAAAGCTTATAGGATCCCAGATTCTGCTATTTTTTCCCATGGAACCAGCAAAAGGAATAAGAGGTTTGTATGTTGTGGTGCTGTCAACAGCTAACATGAGTCCTATCACTAACAGTGATAATGAAAATTCAAACTAAAGCATGATTACAGAGGCCTTTCACTTGCTTGGTTAGGTGAATTCCTAAGTATTTCATTCTTCTGGATGCCATTGTTCTTAGTGAGGCCAGCCGTGAGAGAACAATTTTGTTTGTCTGTGCACAGTGAGAGGCAGGGTGCTGGAGGGTGAGAAAAAAAAAGTTAATAGAAGCTGGGGACCCAGGAAAATTTCTCAATTATCCAAAACTGTTCCTTAGTATGTCTAACTATGTGAGTGTAGGGTGCAAACAAGAGAACAGTGGGGTCACCATCCATCGCTAGCAGTGTACTGGCAGTTGTCTACATACTTCCCTTCTCTGAAGAGATGAGTTACATTGTGCCTTCACGGATTGGAGCCTCCATGCCT
Organism: Fukomys damarensis; assembly: GCF_012274545.1. Classification (NCBI taxonomy): domain Eukaryota; kingdom Metazoa; phylum Chordata; class Mammalia; order Rodentia; family Bathyergidae; genus Fukomys; species Fukomys damarensis. Next base: position 27,169,755 of record NW_022900933.1, on the reverse strand, counting down.
CTCTGATTCTACAACAAGCCCCACTGGTTCAGGCTCACACTTAAGATGTCCTTTAGGTTTGTGCTGCTGAGCCCTAGGGATACATGCCCCAGCAGTGACCCAAGGATGCTCCCCTCTGCAGTTGCATGGATTGGGGCTACCATCTAGCCTGGTATTAACCCAGTCGATGGAACAAATTATTCAGGTGTGACTTAGAATTTAGTATTTCTTTTTGTTCCCAAGTATTTGTTCTTCTCTATAGCTTGTCCAGCTTTCTCATATTTTGGGGAGAAATAGATATCAGTACCTTGGTTTCCTGTTTGAGTATCGATCTCACCTCTTCTGTGACTGAAGTCTCATCTACATTTTTTCCCTAGATAGCCTTTTATCTATAGGTTTCATCACTACGTCACTTACTCGGGGATCTATTTAAGATCTCAGGGAGCCACCTCATCGACCTTTCCACCATGTTTGGCTGCTATGATTTTTCATCTTCTTTCAGTTGACATGGAGTTAGAGGGCTGTACCAATTCACTTTTCTGCCATATTTGTCAACTATTTTGGTTCATTATGTGGGTCAGCTGTATGATCCAGCCATGTTTGGCTGTCATTTTTTTCCATAAGACCTCATGGACACCAGGAACTCTCATTCTTAGAGATGAGAGATAAAGTCTCTAATTTCAGGGGACGTAATGATATTTTCTCTTTTTCTTTTAGAAATCAGATTAGATTGCCCCTTTTTTCTTTCAACAAAAATTCAAATAATTTAGAAACATATGCATGGCCTGAAGATCTGAGCAGAACAAAGAGAACAGCTAGTGAAGGTCAAGTCAAGAAGCTATGAATGTGAAAATCAATTGATAACAAAGCCTATCCTTAGAATTTTCTCAGGGTTTTTCTTCTTTTATTATCTTCAATGATAAAAATATATTTGTATCTCTACTGTCTGAAAAAGTAATTACACAAATTTTGTTTTATTATCAGGATAAATGGGAAGGATACTCTCTTATGTGTCAGTACGGAGTCACAGGCACAACCTTGGTCTTTATGGAGTTTTGGTGGGTCATAGGTTATAGAGAGATCTAAAGAAAATGCACCAGTTCTGCTCACTTCACCAGAGATGCCCGCTAGTATAGTGGAATTTAAGTCTTATGGAAGATGCCCTGTGAATATTCATTGTTTCTCTGCCCTTCTGTAAGGATAACGTCAAAATGACCCCCAATCAGGGCCAGGGATTTAGCTTAGTGATGCTGCCACCTGCCTTGTAAGGCCCTGAGTTTAATCCCCAGTGCAAAACAAAACAAAACAAAACAAAAACCCAGATATAGCCTTCTCTCTCTCTCTCCGTAAGCTCCACAATAGGCTATGGTAAACACCCTTTAATGCCAGTAACCTCTCTATTAAACTCTAGCTTTAAAATTGGACCCTATCAATTTGAGAAAAATAATCTTATGTACTAGAAATATCTGACTTAGGAAAACCTTTCATTTTTTACATATCAGATAAGAGAAGAATTGCTTGGGGTGTCTTGACCTAAAGAGTGGAATAAAAACACTCCCAAGTTGCATACTTTTGAAAAAAGTTAGATGCAGTTACTGCTAGATGGCCAATAGCAGTAAAGCTGTACTAATAGAATGTAAGGGACTATTTAGCAAAAACCAGATAGAAGTCCTAATGCCCTATCAGGTTGGATTATTCTTGAGACAAAGGGTTATTTGTAGTTGATAGCAAAATAGCTTACTAAGCACCAGAACATGGTTTCAGACACCCCTTATTTATCATAAAAATGGTCACTATGTTACATTGATTACAACAGTCTCAGAACTTAGCCACTCTTGTGAACAGGTGAGTTCCCAAACATAAGCAAGCTGGCAGGATATCAGTGACCAGCCTTTCCAGGGTGTTGAGGAATTAAGGTTCACTACTGAAATCTCTTTGTCCACGAAGGACTTTAGAAAAGCAGGTCCTGTAATTGTCAGTTCACAACAAGCCATTGAGGCCAAAACTCTTTTGCTGTGGACCATGGCTCAAAAAGCAGAGTTCATAGCCATTACTCAGGCATTGATATTAGGAAAAGGAAGAAAGCTAATTACATGAACTACAAATATGCTATTCTGGTGCTACATTTGCATGCATCAATGTAGAAAGAAGAGGGCTTGCTAACTAATGAGTAATCATCTATAAAACTAAAGCAAGATATTCTACAAATCCTAGAGGCACTCTGTTTTCCCAGACAGGTCTTCATCATTCATTGCAAAAAGGACCAAAGAAATGTGTCTAAAGTCTCCTTAGAGAACCCCAGGAAGAATTCTTGTGTGCATAAAAAGATATACAAACTCACACTTAATCCAGATGCCTTCGAGGTACTGTGAAGAAAGTTCTTGCTTGAAGGTCTAACTATATATTTTAAAATAAATTCCACCATGTGTTTATTTCACTTAACATTATGATCGTAAGGTGCATCCATTTTTCTGCAAATCATTCAAGTTCACCTTTCTTTATGACAGAGTAATAGACTATTTGTCTTCTCTTAAATAGTAAACCCAAGGTATAAACAAAGAGCAAAATAAAATATTGATAGTAGGAAATAAGGAGGTAGATATTTCTAAAAGTGAAGAGAGATCCAGATATGGAGAAAGGGGAGAATGAGGAAAGAATGGGGATCAAAAAAGGAATTAAACTATGGTATGTATATATACCAACACACAAGAAATATAATTTTATGCATTGTAAACATGTAAAATAAAGACAAGGGACTGAAGAAATAGAAGGAGGGTGTATGGGTGGAAGGGAAAGGAGATGGAAAAAAAAAGAATTAAGATGTATTATGTACATGTAGCAACTCCCCACAAGGGATGTAAACAGTTTGTGTATTACAAACATATACTAATAGAAAAGTGAGAAACAAGTTCTACCCATTCTTCTGCATGGCCACCTAGGAGTTTTGATTGAATTCTTTCTTATTAAGGGTTCAAAAACTGGAGGACCATGGAAATGAGAGGCTGGTTACTCACTGTGTTAGAATGCAACTTCTCAGTGATAAAAACCACATAAAAAAACAAAAGCATGAAATAAAAATTCCTGTTATGCCTATCCACTGAAGACAAAATCACATAAGATTTTAAGATTTTAAAGTACTTGAGAAAGTTACTTAAAAATCTGGAGTAGTTTTGTGCCTACATAATTACTACCAGTAACAAGACATAGAATTGATTTTAGCAATCATTTTTGAAAATGATTAAATTTTTCTTCCTCTTTTATGTTCTCTGATATAAAAATTGCACAAATGGCAAACGATTGAGCATAATATTCTTCCCACAAATAATTTTGGAGATGCTTTGTAAACTGAATAACATAAAAATGCATATCATGATAAATTACAATACCCTTGTAATAAGATTCAGTATGAAAATATACAGCACTGCATGTAAATCAAGCTAATTCTGATGCACTAGGTAAAGAAGAGGGATTGCAGTAAAACCAAACAGGGTCTATCTGACAGCTTTTATCTGTACAGCATTGTTTCAGAGGAGTTAGACTAATTCTAATCTCAAACAAGTCCTGCATGATAGCCATGTTTGGCTTCATTTCACATATAGCAATTTAGACCAAGATGTCGAATAGCTTGCTAAAAGTGTCACAACTTGAAAATGGCAAAACTAATATTCAAATTTAGAGACTCCTCCATTCTTTCATTAAAGTTTTCAAGAATTTTTACAGTATAATATATTTATTTTCAGTTGCATACAGAAATAAATACTAAAGTACCCAACTTGTGAGCTGTATAAAAAGGGGGCTAATATCACAGATCTTGAGCTGTTCCTTATACATTAAATATACTCCTTAGCACTAATCCCTACACTTAATTCTTATATATCACTTACACTTTCATAATGCTCTTAGTTGAGCAAACTCCAGAGTATTAAAAGATAGATTTCTTGTGGGCCCAATCTAAACTCTCTGATAAATTTTAGCTGTGATGTCCAGAAAATGAACTTTCTGGATGATCACAGCCCATGTGAAAACCTACCATTATTGTCTTTCTCAGCAAATTTTATGTAATAACAATATTAATTTAGCAGCTGAGTTTCTTTTCTCCAGAGAAAGTTTAAAATGACTTGTGCTTTGCAATTAAATAGGATTTTTATTATCAAAATAACTCACAATCAGCTAAAACTGAATTCTGTCAAAGTTCTAGTAAAAATATGCAATAAAGTTAATTTAAAAGTAATACTTAAACCATTCTACGACTGCAGCACCTAATTTCAATAGTTATCCTGTCTTCTTTAACAATATAACATAAAGTATTATATACTAATTTATTTAACAAATGAAAAATGAAAAGTCTGCTATGAGAATATCTTACTGTAATAAGACTTTTTAAGAAGCATTTTGGGGTAGCCTGCTAAAATATTTAAGTCTTTAACTACAAATCTTTCCTCCCATCTTCATGGGTGGTATAAAAAATTAATTAAATAAAGAGCTGCAGAGCTACAACAGATAGAATCAGAGATAACTTGAAAGTTTCAGAAATAAAGCAAGTTATTTATCTTACACTCGTGAAATAATTAAAAATTTTGACATTCTTTGAAAAGATGGGAAGGGAATTTGGGGAGGTAGAGACCTTGGGGAGAGGAGGGGCCAGAGAATTAAAAAGAGATCAAAATGACATATGTACATGTACTAATTTTCATAGTATGAATGTATTTACTAGGTACCACCAACATTTATTGCTAAAAAAGAAAAACAAAACAAAAGACTTATTAACACAAGCAATTTAGAGGTGAGGAAGAAACATAATGTATGAAGCTAAAGAGAGAAGTTGAAACCATCCAGTCAAACCAAATTATGGTTTGCTTGTGTTACATTTATGTTAGTTTCTGACTTTCTTTCTTTTGTTCTATCCTTTAGCCATTTAATCATCATTTTGTTTCACATTAGATTCCACCTTGGGGACATTGTATGTAAATAAAATTCCAAGACAAAGGTAGGCAATGTCATCAGCTCTGCTTGTTTTATGTTAGTGTTTAGATGTGATAATGACTTCATAAGGACGAGCAAATGCTATTTATTTCTATTAAAAAGTTGGAAGCAGAGCCAGGCGTGGTGGCGCACACCCGTAATCCCAGCACTCTGGAGGCTGAGGCAGGAGGACCGCTGTGAGTTCGAGACCATCCTGGGCTACACAGTGAGTTCCAGAGCAGTATGAACTACATAGTGAGACCCTGTCTCAAAATAAATAAATAACTAAAAAGTAGGAAAGATAAATAAGATATGCCATCTAGTAGTAAAAGGCACTTCATCAGAAAACATGTACATCTAACTCATAGGCACTCCATTTAAATAATGAGGTTCAGGAAATCAGAGTGTGAGCAAGTAAAGGGAACATATGAGGATGCTGTGCAGAGGGCTGCAAGAAAGTAGATGGAAAACATATTAAGGAGAAAAATGTAACACAAACAGGGTCAATGTAGTGAAGAATCAAATGGTACTGTGTTGCCTGTGGCCACAGTTTTCTCTGATTATGCTTGCATTTCACACAATAATTGACGTGTATTTATAAGCATGGAGGATAAAATGATCTATCTCTTTACCTACTTGAGCCAAACCTTTCACTGAAGAAGTGGTCACAGAGAATTAAGTAGACAATAAAAGTGAGCAGAGGAAATCCATGATTCATTGGTGGACCCATGACTTCTAATGACCTAGGAAGGGAACAGAGACCAGTGACAACACTGGCTTTCTTTAATCTTAGCCAATTCCATTTGGAAACTGACTAGATTACCCTCGGAAATAGTTTGTCTGAATCTCTCAATGAGTATGGTTTCTTGCTCTTCTCTAAATACTCCTTAAGGTAACTAAGCCTTCCCTGGTTTTTCCTGTTTCTATTGAAAGAATAGATCAGCCATTCTCTTTGAGGGTACCCCCATTTATTGTGTATTGCTCATAGTCTTTGTAGATAAATAGAGTGATAAAATAGCAGACAATAAAATATGTGAATCAACTACCTCTTCCCATGCCAAGGGGGGACAGGGACATACAGCAGACAAATATTAAAGAAGCAATCCAGAGCCACACAGCAGTTATGAAAGGTCTAGGAAGAGAATCCACACTGCTTAACTTCAAAATCACTCTACTGGATTTCTACCCTGTACTTGATTTCTTGTCACAAATTGTGCTAAAGTACCCTTGTTTCCCAAACCATGTACTATTATGGTATTCTCTCCTCTTTTCTTTTCCTCTATACCCTGTGATTTCCAATGTGTTGACATCGACTATGAATGTTTAATGAATATGTCATGAGTATAATTTTTGGTCAGTCCAAATTACTGTCCATTTTTCAGTTTCTCATTTTCCTCTTTGCTCTCAAGCTTATTATTGAACTTTTTATCTTTGCTGAATTTCAGTTGGTACCTATTAACCCACATCCTTGTGCTGCATGACTCTTGTGGACATTAAATATAACTGACATGGGGTTGGGTGTGGAGTATGTGGTATTAGCTTCTGCCTAATATCAGGCACAGGTATAGAATTTAGCATTCCTTTCTTCTATTCTGCAAAGGTTTACTTAATTCACCTTTTTTTTTTAAATTTTGCATCAGTGGGGAAGATAAAAGACCATAAAACTTGCTTTCTACTGTGTAAAATAATTTTGAATGATTATACATTCATTAACGATCGGGCGTTAAGGTCCAGGCCTGTTATCTCTTCATCTTGTATTCATTTTTTGCAGGTCATCATTTGTCAGGTACTTTTCAGAAAAAATAAAGACGAAAGCACAGGTCTTCCTTTGAAAAATTCACATTTAATTATAGGTAGTTGGAGATAGAAACAGTCATCACCAGTATATGTTGCAAAGCCTAATGCTAGGTAGGTTTCCACTATGTAACACCTGCAGAGAGAAACCTCAAAATCCAAACCAAAGATGTAAGAGGTTATACTGAGAAGAATGCAGTGTCTGAAAATCTTACAAAATGTTAAAAAATGAGTCAATCTAAGGTAGAAGAGTAGAGGGAAATACACAGAATGATAAAATCTAGAGTGAAATAAATTGGGTACATTCTGGAAAATATGATAATTTTAGGATGATTGGATCTTAAGAACTTTCTTAGGCTCCTGAAGCTTCCATCATGCAATGCTAGAGTTAAATCATCATGTTGAAAGTAAACTCAAAAGATTTTAACTAAGAGAATGACAGTGTAAGACTTAGAGTTTTTAATTAAGATGGTGCTGATCGCAGCTTAGAAGACAGATGTGGCGGACATGTGGGTGAATAAATAATTGAGACTGGAAAAAGTAGCCACTAGATAGAAGCTTCTCAGAATACTACAAATAAAGAAAGGTAGAGTCCTGAGTAAAGGCAGACTTGGTTAGGACAGAAAAGTGAGATACACTGAAAACAATCGTGGACAGAAATGAATAACCCAGAGTGCAGCGGACCTGAAGAGATGACTCCTAACCATTTGAGTCACATGCTTAAGGAGCACTACAGTTGCCACTGGAACCAGGTGCCTATTTCCCAGTTAAGAGACAATTCTGTGACACCATGTTGTTCTGAGTCTGTGCTTTGACAATGACAGTGGTTAAGTTTAACATTGACTGCCTATTTATACAAAAGGGCTGCATTTAAGAGAGCCCATTTTTTCCTCATTATCTACGGCAAGTAAATGGAGCCATTTGATTCAAATAGAATAGGAAGCCAACAACTCCTTCAGTGCATGGATGGTTGAAAACAAATCAACATTGGCTGCCCTTTTTTAACCTTAGAACAGATATTGCTTCCCTTCTATGAGCAAGGTGATGATAGATTTCCTGTCTTGTATCTCCTGAATTATTTTATCTTAATGAAAACCAATACAAGGTCAATAGACACTGTTGCTGAGGCCCATCTCACAATTTAAGCTCTTATTTCTAAAATGGGGCTTATTCCTAAATAGAAACTTGGGAGGAGAAAAAGATGGGAAGTTTGTGGCTAGTGGGAAACTACCATTTCTCTGCATGTGGTTCTTTCACATCCAAATGCCAAAAATTTTGTCAAGGGTACATCTTCTTTGTAAGAATCAAAGAAGGTGTCGGGTAGGGTGGGCCGGGACTCGCTGCTCGCACGCCTTTGGGTGGTGGCTGAGCGTGTGCTCTGCCTTCCGCTTCTAATGAGCTGTCTGCCAGGTGGATGGATGTGCGGCAATAAAACGTCTGTTGGGATGCCCGTCGTGCCCGCAGCCCGGAAGGCCACCGCCGTAGTTATATTCCTTCATGGGTTGGGAGATACTGGGCATGGACGGGCAGAAGCCTTTGGAGGTATCAGAAGTTCACATATCAAATACATCTGTGCACATGCGCCAGCTATGTCTGTAACGTTAACTATCAACATGGCTGTGCCTTCTTGGTTTGATATCATTGGGCTTTCACCAGATTCTCAGGAGGATGAACCTGAGGTTAAATGGATAGCAGAAAAGGTAAAAGCTTTAATAGAGCAAGAGGTAAAGAATGGCATTCTTTCTAACAGAATTATCTGGGGAGTTTTTTTCTGAGGGAGGAGCTTTGTCTTTATACCCTGCTCTAACCACACAGCAGAAACTGGCGGCTGTCACTGAGTAATTTAGTTGCTGGCTTCTACGGGGTCCTATCAGTGGTGTTGACAAAGGTATTTCTATTCTCCAGTGCCATGGCGATTGTGATCCTTTAGTTACCCTAATGATTGGTTCCCATACTGTTGAAAAAAATAATCCTTAGCAAATCCAGCCATTGTAACTTTCAAAACCTATGAGGGCAGGATGCATAGTTCATGTCAACAGGAAATGATGGATGTCAAGCAATTCATTGACAAACTCCTGCCTCCAATTCATTGATGTCCCCAGGAGGCCTTGTGTAGCAGGACACCAGCACCATTGTAATGGAGCGTAAACTTCTTTCTGTGCCCAATCTTGGAACTTCTAGTGTTTTCAGTGTTAAAATGTTTTTGCAAAAACACATCAAAGACATATAGTAAATAACATTCCCTTGTGGAAAATTTATGGTCTTTTAAGTTTCTGTACATGTATTTGTATAATGTGATTCAGAATATACCAGTATGAAAATAGGTGAGGGAGCTATGTTCTTTCTCCTCAGATACAATTCAGCAAAATAATAAAATACTGCAACAAGATTTTTTATTACATTATTTGAAAATCACCAGTATGCTAATGATAATTTGTTTAGGAAAAACAGTTTAGCTATAAATGATTATGCATGCTGTGACTTACTCTATGGATTTATTCCCAAATTGCTTAGTCACCATGCAATGTCTGTATTTTTTTCTATGTGTGTTCATTATACATAATGATTGCAATACATAAGAATTAGATGCTATTACATTCTTCTTGATAATAAGGATAATGCTTTTGTCAGTCAAGAATAACATTGCTCTCTTCATTTAATGGCCCCTTTATTTGGGGGACCAAGAGTTTCTTTCCCTTGATAGTATTTCTATTTAGTATTTTCTCTTCTAAAAAAATTTTTTTTCTTTCATGATTATCTTTCATAACAGACCAAATATATTGCTTCCCTGCCATCTACGGTCAATAATGTTCTAATTTGACATTAAGTTACAGACACATTTTTTGAAATCTATATAACTTTAAAAGTAAAAGAAACCAAACATTACTTAAGCTTCTCATATTATATACTTCCAATAATTTTACTTTAGTTCTAATTTATACTTGTTTAGTTATTTAGAATCTTCAATACAGATAATAATAAAATATTTTTCTGTAAGCAATTGAATGAATTAGATCATATTCTGGTGTGTGCAGAAATATATAAGACTGATCTTAAAACCTAATTACTTATTGAGTCTCCTTGCCACATTAAGTATTACTTTTCTTTACATATGTTTGAAACCAAATGCTTTAGAAAACAATCCATTAGAAAAATTTGCTTTATTTTTATCTGCCAATGTTCATATTTGAAATTTTTATTTCAAATTATTTTTAAAAATGAGTCTTTCATGCAAACATAAAAACAGAAATAATTTGATTTTAAATAGTCAAAATTTCCAGATTAATAGTAAAAATTTATTGAAAAAAAATTTGGGGTAATCAAGGTTAATCAGAACTCTATAAATATGGCACAGTTACTATACAGCTTAAAATTGTAGCAAAATACATGCTTAATATTTCTAAACTTTGTTAATTTTCTGCTGTATTTTATCTGACCAAAACAATGTTAAAAGTGCATCTTTATGGTGCTAACTGGTTACGGAAATAATCTGGTAGTGGGCGGCACAAGATGTTTACAATGAAGCCTTATGTTTATCTGGATTTAAAATTTTTAAACAATCATTTATGATGTCACTCCACTTTCCCTTGAAGATCTGTAGACTTATTTCAGTTATACAAATCAGTAAGATCTTCTTTATCACGAGAAATATTCCACTGAAATTTTGTGCTCTAATGTGGGACAATTTAAATCATTTTCATGGTTTCTATTAATGTGAAATAAAATATAATTGTAAAAAAGAAAGAAACAAAGGTATAGATTTGACAGGGCTTTGTGAAAGTATTGAACTACAATTGAAGGATAGAATTGTTACCTTTCATCCCTCTGGAATGAACCTATGAAGATTCTTTTAATGTTACATTATGATGCTTGGTTTATATAGGCATCATATTCCTCTGCCCAAAATACTATTTCTCACAAAAAGGTGCATGCTTTTTGGTATACATAAGACTATAATAGATTTCAGATTGTCAACTGGCCTTAACTCAATTTCCATGTGCCTTATATGGTTTTGTGCAGGTAGTAGCTACCAGAAGATTAATGCAAAAAATACTAGCTGCATACCATCTCCCCCAACATAACTATCAGGTTAAGGTAAAAGAAAGTGTAACACACATGCGAATACTAATTAGTACACATTATTAGATGAGAATTGCTCTCTAAAAATCATTATGGGTTAGAAAAATCTATTCATAAGAGCTACTCTGAAGACTCCAGTAAGTTTCCACAACTACAGGGAAATAAAGCAACGTTCAGTAATCTGGTGGTCATTAGATCTTCAGAAAAAAACAAAACAAAACAAAAACACAAACAACAAAGACTCATGCTATGTTCCATACAGAGGGCAGGGCCATAAATTCATGTTTATCCTCTGTTGCACTTACAGACTAGAACATTTAAGAATGACCCTAATTCATAAGAAGGGAAGTGGAAAAATACTTTGGTGGTATCTTAATAATAATGTGTGGAATGTCAGAGAAAAAAGTTCCAAAAAGGCAAAAAATAAAAATGCCCTGGTCTACATTCACTTGCAGATTTATCTCCACATTCCCATGTTGTCTGAGATTTTGAGACTAAACAAACTGTGTGATAAGTTATTATTTTGACCAACACTTTTCATGTCATGGGTATTTTTAAATAGTTGTTTCAACCGGACTCATTGTACTAAGATTTTTGGCAGAAAATTTATACAAATTAATTAAAATATCTAATATAATGTATACTATTACCTATACTACACAACAATAATATAATATGTATTTTAAAACATATGTCAAAATACATAATGTATAACATTTTAATATACAGAAGAAGTAACAAGTTATAGTAAACATCTTCCCCATTAACAAATATACCCATACCCTGTTCTGCCTCTGCGTTTTCAGATATATGGTTCTTAAAGGGTACCACAGTCTCAATCACTCCTTAGATTTGCTTTTCTGAATCTTATTTGTTGTACAAATCTCCATTTAAAGGATCCCTACTTGACTTCCCTAATATCCCGCTCTTGTTCAATCCTGTCATTATAAGCGTCTATTAATTATAGTCATGGAACTCATCCTCAGGAAAGAGACAATGGCAATATTCTTCAGTGCCTTTTTTAGTTCCATGATGTTGCTGCTATTCTATTTTTTGATTGAAAAACATCATCCTGGTGCAATTTCAACTCTTATGTGCCTCAGCAATTGGCAAAATACCTGTCTGCATGCAAAAAGCAAGCATATATCTTGAGTAGTCTCCATCAAGCACACTTCTGCTAAGGAACACCTTCAATTGAGATGTCCAGGAGAATTTGCACACATCATGCATTTCCACTGGATCTCATTTTTACATGGATTAATTTATTATTGTTAATAAAATGATCTATCAAATAAGTATTTAATTACTTACTAGAATCATCATGACCTATAAGTAGTCATGGCCTTAGAAAAAAGGGTATTGTGAATGGTTATCCAGAAATATAAAACACATATTTTATTATAGGTAGAAACAGCTTACTTTGATAATTGCTAAGACAGAATATGGCAAAGCATAGCCACTAACCAATTCTAATCCACTGATTGCTTTTGTAAAGTTTTACTGGGACACAGGCCCTCTGATTCTTTTGCCAACTGCCTATACCTGCTAAGAAACTAGAACAGCAGAGTTTAACAGCAACCAGAAAAAATTTAATACAAAGATGACTTATTTACTGTCTCTTTATAGAAAGTTGGCCAACTTCTTGTTTAAGAAATATGTGGTTTGTATGTTAAATTGCTTAGAAATTCTAGTCAAGTGTTTTAAACATATAGTAACATATGAGGTAATTAAATTGTCAAATGATGGGTACCATTATTCTATTTGCCTACTCCAGCACACACTGTCCAATCCAGCCTAAGGTCATGAAAGTACCATTAGCAGGTTAATTTCACATTAAAATTTGCCTTAAAGAGGAAAGCATATTTTTTTGATCATGAAGTAACTCATATAATAATCATGAAGCATCCCATCACACAGTTGAAACACATGAGTCTCTGGACCCTCACACTCATATCTTCAGAGTGGTTTGTCAAGCGCACCTCGCCAGCAAGGAGCACGCAACACTCAGGATTCTTCTGAAGCACGCTTTATTGGAGGTTCTTCTGCATTCTTCAAGATGGCGGAAAGACCCCGAGCCGGACGCAAGCCTGCCTTTAATAGCCTCTCGGGTGACGTGGCCCATTTCTATTGGTCAATGCCGGCCTGCGTCATTCTGACGAGCCAAGCGCCTCTTCTGCGCAGGCGTGAACCGCCGTCACCGGC